>NC_141139.1:69746677-70076234 GCF_053477565.2 Lygodium microphyllum
ATGATATTGTCTTCTAATGGTCGATTTCTTGTCATTGCTAATACCCTAAATGAAGTTGGAGCCACATATGTTTGGTCATACTTAGAAGTCTTGATGGCAATCGTTGCTCTACATTGGTCATGATTTGATAACCCTCTGGTTCCTATTGAATGCACAAAGTATACCACTTGCGTAAGAAATTGGACTCAAATTCAACTAATCATTGGAGCTCAGTAAGTTCCTATGGTGGCATGGGAATTTTGCTCTTCTTGAAGGATGTGATTAAGCATTGGCTCAAGGCTTGTTCTCTTGAAATTTCATTGGCAATCAACTCTTCTGCAATGATGGAGGCCTTTGTGAAGATGAATTCGTATTCTTTCCAAGAACATGACAATGAATGTACTTCACTTGCTTTGTGTTCATCAAGTAGGCCTAGGTCCAAGTGTTCGTAACTTTTAGTAAACAATGTGAAAGTTGAGTCTAATCATTGGATGCACACTACTAAGTCATCTCTTATGTCCATGCCCATGTTGGAAGCCAATTCAAGAATGGATCATCATCACTACGATGGCTTAAGGCCTACTAGTTGCTTTGGTTTAATTGGACTAGACAGGTTGGTATATGGTGCTTCTACTTTGGGATTCTCATCATGTTTGGTAAGCATGGTTTGAGAAGTTGATTGGGTTTGAATTTTGGTTGATGCTTTGTTGTTAGATTGTATAGAGTTATTAGGTGGGAGCTCATTGATGATTGGTTAAGCTTTTGGTTGATAAACCATTGGAGCACTCATGGATTGAGCACCTTCCTCTTGGGTTTTCTCTTACCTTGTTTTGATTTACATTTGTAGGCATTATTTTTTAGAGCTTGGGATTGAGGGGCATACATGCCACTTGTGAGTTTGGGCAGCCACACCAAGGTGTTACCTTCATAGTAACCTTGGGCACACAATAGAACTTTTGGGACCCAACACAGCCTACTCACATGTATACCATAGGAGCGCCCACTCCTCCATTTAGGTCTAGAGTGTGAGGCATAAACCTATGAGTTCCTAATGATTTAATTTTGTGAGGCTATGGTCTAAGCTTGGGGATCATCTTGATTGTTTGATCCGTAGCTTTGGGTGTGGTTTTTAGATGCTGGTGGGTGTGAGAAAGAGAAGAAGATTTTCTGTGTGTCTTACTCACCTCCCAACCAAACATACCCTCTTCCCACCTTCTAATTGGGTCTCTAGGGCCTATTTTCATAGTGCACCTGACCGGTGTCCTCAAATAGACAAGTCTTGCCCAATTTAGCAAGAAATCTGAGGGTATCCCCCAAGCTTTGGACCTTTGCGCTTCTTGCCCTTGTCCGAGACACACTAATTAATGGCCGTCTTGGGCTACTTGCCCAGTCGAAGGTTATTATGTCTAACATTCTCTCCCCCTTTCAAAAATCATTGTCCTCAATGATTAGTGATGGGAAGTGTCATCGAATCAAAGTTTTTGATTCCCATGTAGCATCAATAACTGGTAGACCCTTCCAGGCAACTAGATACTTGTGGAGAGTACGATTACGTAACCGTTTCTCTCTCCGATCTAGTATCATGTCTGGTCCATGGTCAACAACTGAATCGTGTTCCTACAAAGGTACCATACCATCAATTAGATTATCATCACGTGAGATATACTTTCTTAATTTGCTAACATTAAACACTGGATGAACACGACATCCAGGATGAAGCTCCAATCGTTAAGCTACATCACTTAGCTTCTGAATAATTTTCCATGGTCCACAATATCTTGGAGATAACTTTGGACATTTGCTAGTTGATAAATTAGACGACTTGGCTGGTACTTGGAGAAAAACTTTTTCTCCTAATTCAAAGATCCTACTTGACCTTTTCTTATTTGCAAAATGCTTAGTCCTATTAGCAGCTTGCTGTAGCTTGGCTTGAGCAATTTTAATATTAGCCTGTATGTTAGTAAGAAATTTTGCCACAGTTGGGCATTTCTCATCTGACCTTACTGTACTAGGAAAACTTGGATTCATTCCATAATTTATTCAAAAAGGAGACAAACTTGTTGCCTTATGAGGTGTGTTGTTATATGCAAATTCTAACAAAGACAAATGTATATCCCAATCTGTTTGTTCATCAGATACATATGCTCTCAGCATGTCTTCTAGTATTTGATTGACTCTTTCTGTTTGACCATCTGTTTTTGGGTGATCGCCACTTGACATGTTTAAAGACACTTTTAACCGACCAAAGACATGATGCTAGAAGTGACCAGTAAGCCTGACATCCCTATCAAACACAATGGACGTAGGTAGACCATGCAACCTAAACACATGATCAATAAACAAATTTGTGACTTGTGGAGCTTCCACACTTTCACGAGTGGCTATAAAATGAGCCATTTTACTGAAGCAATCCACTATCACTAGGATAGTGTCTTTTTGTCTTTGGGTTCTAGGTAAGTCGACAATGAAATCCATGGAATCCACTATCACTAGGATAGTGCCTTTTTGTCTCTGGGTTCTAGGTAAGCCGACAATGAAATCCATGGAAATACTTTTCCAATTAGATTTTGGAATTTGTAATGGCATTAGCAAACTTGGTGGCTTCACCTTTTTTGCTTTATTAACTTGACATTGAAAGCATTGTTGGACATATTGGCAAACATCCTTGGCCAATTTTGGCCACCAAAATGTCATTCTAACAAGCTGTATGGTATTATCAATACTAGGATGTCCTACACAAGGCACATCATGGCTATCAAACAAAACTTTCTTTCGTATTTCCCGTGCACTAGGAACATAGATCTTGCATTTTTGTTTAAGAAACCCATTCTCAATTGAAAAGTTCTTAAATGAACTTGCCTTATCTGAAATAATAGTAGGTAATGAAACAGAAGTATCTGGTCCATCCCTAATCAAAGAGTCTCGTTCTATGGCATGATAAATTTTTGCCATATAAGAGTCCTCTAACTGTTCTTCCTTTATTTCTTGAAGTAATAAAATTGTAAAGCTCATTTCATACATTATATGAGATAATGCATCAGCAACAACATTATCCTTACCCTTCTTTTATAGAATTTCCATATGAAATTCTTGCATCATTTCAACCCATTGAGCTTCGCACCCTCGAAGATCTGGTTGACTACAAAAATACTTAAGGGTATGATGATCTGTATAAACTTTAAAATCTGCACCATATAAATAGTGTCGCCAAAATTTAAGGCAATGAACAATAGCATAAAGCTCTTGTTCATGAATTGGCCAATTTTGTTGGCTTGGGAAAAGCTTCTCGCTTTCAAAAGCTGCAGGCTTGCCTTCTTGGCTAAGGATTGCACCTATTGCAATGCTACTTGCATCTGTTTCTAAAACAAATGGTTTCTCAGGATCAACTATCTTGAGAACAGGGGTAGTAGAAACTGCTTGTTTCATAGCCTCAAAACTTTCTTGTTACACTGATGTCCACACATAGGGCACCATATTTTGCAATAAATCTATCATAGGAGCAACTATATATGAGTATGTGTATATGAATCTCCTGTAGAATCCTGACAATCCCAAAAAGGAACAAAGAGCTGTTTCATTTTGGGATGTCGGCCAACTAAGTATTACAACAACCTTCTTGGGGTCCATCTTGATCCCATTGGCAGATACAATATGACCTAAATATTCTATCTCTGCTAAACATAGAATCGTCTTATTTGGGTTAGCATAGAGTTTTGCTTCTTGCAAAGTTTCAAAGATTGTCACCAAATGTGGCTCATGTTCATGGATACTCTTACTATACACAAGCACATCGTCAATAAAATCTACAACGAACTTGCCCATGTATGGTCTTAGTAAATCATTCACTAACATCATAAAAGTAGCAAGAGCATTTGTTAAATTGAAAGGCATAATCAAACACTCATATTGACCAAATCTTGTTCTAAAAGCAGTTTTGGAAATATCTTCATCTCTTACTCTAATATGGTGATAACCACTTTTTAAATCAATCTTACTAAAGATAGAAGCACCACCTAGAGCATCCAAGAGATCATCAATATGAGGCATAGGATATCTATGCTTGACAGTTATTTTATTTAAGGGCCTGTAGTCTACACACATTAAAAAAGAACCATCTTTCTTTTTTACAAGTAAAATAGGGGCTGCAAAGGGTGAAAAGCTAGGTCTAATCAATCCTTTGCTTAAGTACTCATCCACCGCCTTACGAACTTCATTCTCCTCCTATAGAAGACTCATCCTGAATGGGGATCTAGCAACTGGATTAGCTCCTGGGATGAGATCAATCCTATGCTCCATGTTCCTACAAGGAGGTAAACCAGGAGGTAGATCAGATTTAAATACATAAGGAAATTGGGATCTTATTTTACTTGATAAGGCCAAAGGGATACTTGTGGAACTTCCACCTTTATCCATGTCATCCTTTGACAGTCATTTAGAAATATTTAAAATATAACAAAAGTAAAGAGACTTATAGTCAATCTTGAGCACCTTGGTCATTAGGATAATCTTTGCTTCTTGGAGATTCGGTTCTCCACAAATCAATAATCGTTAGCCCTCGTGCTCAAATTGATAAATATGAGAAGAGAAGTCAATGATAGGTCTCTTCTTTGCATGCCACTGCTTGCTCAACACTAGGTCGAATCTTGCAAGCTGTGTAATTTCAAAATCCAATCTGTCCTCATAGGACTGGATTTGTACAGGGAGGTCAACAACTCACTGATCCCATGTCTCTGTACCCATCCCGTCAGCTAGCTCTACCGAATAACTATATTCTGAAGGGGTATTCTTAAGCTTCAGCTTCTTGATGAGATTAGAGCTAATAACATTATGTGAAGAGCTCGTATCAAATAAAATACACACACGGCATCCTGCCACTATGCCTTTCATTACAATGAGCTCAGTATCAGCAAACTGGTACCCCTTTTGTGCCTTAGGTGATAACACTGCATCTGGCACAGTTGGTACTTTCTTTGTTAACTGTGACGACTAGGATCCGTTCATGATAACCAAAGTCATGTGGAGGTGACTCATCTAGGTCATCTCTGGCCTTATCCACATCCTGCATTGGATTAAGCACCATTTGAGCACTAACTCTTGCCTTCTTGGAACAAGCCTTAAATTTATGCTGCCCCACGCATCCGTAACAGATTCCTTCTCTCATTCCTTTCTCCCTTTGTTGTGGAGTGAGCATGGATTTATTGTAGGCTCTCTCAGCCATAGCAGATACCTTCCTTTTGGTACATGTCATAGTCTTGATCATATGCACTTCTCTAGTGTCCTTCGCATGAGGAGCACTAGGTGCAACTGTAGGAGTAAAGACAGGGCGTGCACCTCTAGTCCAAGGAAATCTTTGGGCCTTTCCATCTTCAAGGACTAATGCAAGCTCCATTGCCTCATTAAAGGTTTTACATCTCTCCTTCTTGACAAGTGGCCTTAAGGTTTCTTTTAAGCCCATAACAAATTTATGCACTTGCAAAAAGACATGAATATGTTCAAGGACCTTTAACATAATATCTCTATACTTGTCCGCATATTCATGGATAGAGTAGCTCTTCTGAGCTATGAAGAACCACACATCTAGAGCCCTTGTCCGCTCATCTAGAGGGATAAAATTATTATAAAACTATGTCTTAAATGCAATCCAAGTATACGGCTCTGCATGATCCTGCTCAATTTTTTGCCACCAACGGTGAGCGGCATCCATGAGATTATATGTAGCTTGTTGTATCTTTAAAGCATCCTCATGAATATGGCATAACTTAAAACACTGCTCCCATTTAGAGAGCCAATGTTCCACCGCATCTGCAGTCCTTTGTGCCACTGTGCCATTGAACTTAGGCAGCTTAAGGTCTTTAAGCTACCACTTAGCTTCTGGCAACGGAGGAACGATTGCGGAGGAGTCATGTATAACTTGTGTGTCATGTATACATGCATCAGGTAAACTAAAGCCTTACAAATACAAATGTATTTCAAACAAATTCAAAGAAATAATAAAAATATAAGGGTTGTGCGTCTTTTGGGAAAAGGTGGGGTGGAGTGCATGACTAATTATGTGCTTCTTTCTCCCCCTTTCTTCCAAGATTCATACATTCTCCTCTTGTGTGGTGATCTGCCATATAGTGTTGTTTGCCTTTTTGTACTACCACAGACAAGTCAAATTCCAAAAGCAGAAGTAACCATTGAGCAATGTGTCCTATTGCAAATGGTTTGTTCACAATATAAATTAATGCTTGATGATCCACGAAGAAGGTAAAGGGTTTCACTAGAAGACTTCTTTACAGCAAACACCATTGCTAACCCTTCCCTCTCTGTTGTGGAATAGTTCATTTCTATAATCGGCGAGTTGTCTACTAGCAAAGCTCATTGGATAATCAAGGTTATACTCACCAGGCTAGCACAACATTGCCCCCATGGCAAACTTTGATGCATCAATGTGCACATGGAAGGTAATGGACCAATCTGGGGCTCTTAAGATATAAGCAAAAGTTAGAGCTTGTTTAAGCCTTTCATAGGCTTGTTAACGTTCTTTCGATCCACTCGAATACTATCAATAGCTTGTATAAAGATCTAGCAATCGATGCATAGTTCAACACAAATTGTTGGTAGTACCTTGTGTGGCCTAAGAAGCATTGAACTCCCTTGAAATTGGTTGAAAGGGGAAGATCTACAATTATCCCAACTTTCGAGGAGTCTATAGCTATCCCATTCCTCGACACAATGTGCCCTAAAATACAACTGTGCTTCATCCAAATTTGACACTTTAAGGGGTGTATTGAGAGATTGTATTGCCTACACTGTTTAAAGACTATTCATAGCTTTTCTAAGTGCTCTTCCTAGTTGGTGTGGATGCACAAGTCATCGACTAATACCTCCAACCATTTTCTGAGCATGTCCTTGAAGATGGCACACATGAGGTGTCGGAAGATAGTAGGGGCATTGGTTAGTCCAAATGGCATGACTATGTAGGTAAACACCCCCCATTCAGTGGTGAATGCCATCTCATGCCTGTCATCTGGACGGACTTGCACTTCGTTATAGCCTAAGAAGCCATCCAGAAAATTGTAGGCTTTCTTTTCTGTACACTCAAATATTTCCATTATTTTTCATGACTATCACAATGGGTGATGCCCAATCTGTATACTCTATCTAGTAAATGAATCCTGCATTTACTAGCTTATCAATCTCTTCCTTCAGTGTATGTGCATGCTTAGGATTCATTGGATATGGTCGTTGATTAACTAGTACTGCATCGGGGATCATGGGAATATTATGAGTCACGATACTCGGATATATTCCTTTTAGCTCGTCTAAGGACCATGCAAACACATCGGAGAATTTCCTTGAGAGATTAATGAGATTAGTCTCTTCCTCCTTAGTTAGGTCGTTTGCTATATACATGGGTCGAGGCTTGTCCCCTTTCCTTGACAAGTTGACCGCTTGGCTCCTACTAACATCGCTATTCGATCACCCTTCTTAAACTTTGTGAAGCACTCGGGGAAACCTTGGGATTTCTTCTGTTGGTCAGCTTTTGAAGACTTCGACTATTTCCTTCTCTCTTCCTTTAGCCTCTTGTGCCTTGGGTGGACTAGGAGGTCCCCCTTGGTGCATTCGGTCCTAGGTGGTCAAGGCATTTCGGGGTCACTATTAGAGCTTACTTCTGACTCAGAGTTGTACTCACAATCCTCACTGGACAAGGCAGTCTCCCCTGGTGGTTGTAGCTCTAAGGTTGACTCCACTCCAAATAATGATGCGGTGCCAAGTTGAACTAATCCCGCTTGCTCATAATCTACTGTCTCTAGGTATTCTAGCCAAGTTCGGTCGCAATCTACCTTGATAGCTCCTTCATTCACTCTAAAAGCGTTGACCTCTCGGGGTTTAGAGTCTACTCTAATTTTCTCAATCACTCTTCCATTCGTGTCATATTCTATGGTCTCCACTTCATCTTCCCTTTCCTTAGTGATGGAACAACAATCTTCATACTCATCATCAGGATTCCTCATACTCAAAAACTGTGCGTTGTTTTTAGGGTTCCTGTCCTCAAGTTTTTTCTCACTTGTAATGAGATCCCAATAATGTAAGAGGTTTAAGTCATGCATCTTAGTCCATTGCCACTCCTTACTCTCCATGAGATCCTCGAGGGGCTTTAGGTTGCAGCTGGGTTGCCAGCTAGCTCACTTGATAGATACTCGAGCATTCTATGGAGTTCCAATTTGTTAGTTGGGACATGATAGGTGATTAGTATCAGTCGGCTGATGGAGCTCTTGGCCATCATGCATAGGGGCATTGTGGGTAGATTAGAAGTTATGGCTTTATTGGGTTTACTAACTGAGTCTATTGCTTGTCTATATTCATCCTCATCATTTGAGAATTGCAAATCAATATTTGCCAACACATGCATCTAATCGCGCTCATCCTTAGGACAAGAAATGTACTTAGTTAGAGGTCCATAATCACTTTTGGCCTTTGAGTCACCCTTAACCATGGCAGAGATGGCATTTAGGTCCACTGGTGAAGTTTTCCAAGTGTCCATCTCTACTTAGACTTCTTTTGATCTATTGCCTAAGAATATCAGGACATTACCCCAATCCTCTATCACTCGAGCATTCCTCATCCAAGGTCTACCTAATAGGATATCATAAGCCACTCCCTTCATGACTATGAAGTTCATGAAGAATTGAATTCCTGCTATCTTTAAAGACCAATCTTTCAGGACTCTGAAGGGTTTGACCTTCATCCCATTCGCTAGAGTGACATTGAATCATGTAGTTTCTATCGGTGGGTTTCCCCCAGCTTGTAGGATTACATAGCTAAGTACACTAACTCTTGCTCCTGTGTCTACTATCCCCTTTCACATTGTATCTCCTAGGGCAACGATAGGTAAAACTGTGCGCATCTCAGTGCCTTTCCAAAAGGCATTCACTTGTGGGGACTTAAACATTGAGTTCAACATTAGGCTTGGTATGTGCATCACAGTGTCATGGTCAAGTAAGTCTTGCAGTTCTTGTTCATGGTTCGTTCTACCCATTGCTTCAACACTTGCCATAGTGTAGGGTTTTGCCTTAGAAATTCCCCACGTGGCAATGTTATTGGACTTGATATACGTGTGGTGAGAAAATTGCCAACCATCTTTCCCTCCTCTACTTTCATGGGCTTCTTGCCAATGCTCTTGGATAGTTCATCTTTTCACGGCATCCATGTTTTGCCTATGTGGTTGTGCATGTGGTGATGTTGCCTCTTCTGCTCTCAAGTACATGATGGGAGAGACTGGTGGGCTCATGTATGAGAGTTCATTGATCTCGTCCTCAATGATAGGCTTAGCATCTTGCAAGTGAGCTTGTGCTTCTTTCATCCATTCTTTGACCTTATCCACAGCCTTTAATTGTTGTTAGTTGGGATCAGGGTACTCTCCAACCTTAGCACTTCCCTTCTCCCTCATCTTAGGAGCATATGTTTCTACTTTTGCATCAATAACTTGCTTTCCCTTTGTTAAAGTGGTCATGCTCTCTATTTTGAGTGTTATTTTTACATCAATCCTCTTTCTTCTCCTTCACCAACTCTTCTTCCATTCCATCAGTATGGGTTTACTCTCCTCATCATAAGAGACATAAGGGTTCACATATGAGTCTTTCTCCACTGTTTCCTCTACAAAGTGCACTGGAGCATCGCTTGGTGGATGGGTCACTATAGGTCTTGGTGGTCTAGGAATTCCTGTTGGGTTGATGTGGATCCTTGGAGTGGCTGGCTTTGAATTGCTAGGTGTGAATAGAGCCAAAGGGGTTCCTCTTCCAAAGTTAGGCTGTCTAACTCCTAGATAGTATGGCTAAGCATAGGGTTGTTGGTATGGCAATCGCCTTGGCAATCAGCAGTGCATAGCATCATGCTCAAATCTTTTGTAGTTGGCACAAGGCTGAGACCTAGGATCGGGACATTCAGATGCCAGGTGGTTCCCTTCACAATGCACACACTGTATGTAAGGTCACACTAACCTTCACAATGAATCTTGTAGTCTAGTCAGCTCTGACTTCTATTACTTGGGTCCACTTGACATTCTTTCCTTTATCTCACTTGTTAGGGGCTAATTGTTCACTAAGTGCTATAGTTCTCTTGACATTTCTAAACGTTTTGTTCTCTTACTGCATAGCCCTAGACCTTCTCTCTCTGAGCAAGTCATCCACTCATATAGCCTCCTCAAAGACTCTTACTAGTATATCCCTTTTTAGGTTCTAGTTGCTTGCTAAGACCTTATGGAGTTCTTCGTTGAGGATCTCATTGATGAATATAGTGGAGACTACTCTCTCATTAGGTCACTCAGCTATACAGATATCCTCTTGTAGAGGCTCCTCATGTGAGTGACGTAGTCTTGCATATTCTCTTTATCTTTTTGGTTGACATTCATTAGCTTAACATTGTCAGAGTATCCTGCTCCAAGAATCTCTTGATGAAGAGATTCTTTAGATTGTTGAAATTAATACATTTGGTATTATCTAGATTGGTAAACCAGGTTTGTCCCTTGTCTCATAAGCAAAGACCGAATGCTTGTGCCTATTAAGTGAGGTCCATGAGGTTGTTAGCCTCGCACACTTGCTCAAACTGCTCGATGAAGCTATAGGGGTCATTGCCTACTTGATATTTGTCGAGTTGCTTGGCAATTATGGATATCTTTGTTTGGCTCTTGGTATTTGGGGTGACTCCTAGCCTAGCTAGCAATGATGCTACCAAGGCTGCTCCACTTTGCTCGGTGCTGGTGTTGTCTAGCAATCACTTCGGGAGTAGCTTGCTCATTATAAGATCTGCTTCTAAGGCTCTCTCCCTATCGACAATTTCCTCCCGCTCTATTTCTACCTGAGATGGCTAGGATCCTATGAACCTCGTTGAACTCTCTCTTGGTGCGGCTTTGAGCATGTGGCTCCTAGTCATAGCTTGCTATGTGCTATATGCGATCCTCTCTAGCCCCCTCTCCTCCTCAAAATCAGCTATGATATTGGCTGATGTAGGTTTTCCATAATGTGTTATCCTTGTCTGTTGGTCATATTGTGTGATAAGTCACTAGATGTCATCCGGGTACCCTACTACATTAAGGTCAATGTCAAGGTCATTCTCATTCGAACTGATACCTACCATGGTGGTTGTCTCTTGACCCACTAGTACTTCTATGAGGTTGACTAGACTGGCTAAAGATGTGTCTCTAATCTTGGTTAGTCGTTCCTTTCCTTTGGGGTCTGATGGTTCTATCTTCCCTAGATCTTTGTCTTTGGTGTTTTGGGTCACTCATCCAATCTCTAGGGGTGTACTCCTACTGATGGGTTCATTTCTTAGCTTAATCCACTTTAGTATATTCCTTGTTAATTCGATCAAATTGCAAGTGTATATACACTTACACGCTTGAGCGATGCGACTCGATGTGAGTTGTGCAAAATTAGGCTTCCTAGTTTTCACATGCGCTTAAGTATCTATGATGCGGGGTGCAACTTTTGATGAAATCAATCATATCCATACTTTTCCCAATCAGTTTCATGCAGTTGCAACTCTTTCACATGAATTGTGATTACTCCTAACAATTGATTTTGGGTCCCTCATGGGTTTTGATAGGTGGTCTGTTGGGTGATTAGACCAGTCAGTCAAATTAAGTCCCTATCAAGGGGTAAGCGGCCGGCGATCAGTAGTTTTAGTCACCTTTGGACTGTTAAGTTAAAGTTCTAGTGACAATTAGTTTTATGGTCTCATTTGTAGGTGTGAGTTCCGACTTGGATTGCTGGATAGCTAGACATGGTGAAAATGGTCAAAAATTGTATCCTGGACAACTCATCCGAGTAGCAAGTTTGCTCGTTTGAGTCCCAAACTTGGTCGTCCGAGTGGGTTCTATGACCGTTCGGGTGGTCAGATGAGGGGTGCATGTCCGAGTGTTTGAATATGTTGTTCGTGGCCTATGGGTTGATCGTCTAAGGCTCAAAAGTGGTTCGAGTCCCAGTGGAACTTGTCCATCCTATTGTCTAAGTGAGACTATCTGAGTTCAAGTGCTCGAGTCCTAGTAGGGCTAAGGTGACATGGACATTTGAGGGTCAGTGAGGATTCAATCATCTGAGGCTTGGGGATGCCGTTTGAGCAGCGGAGAAACATGCCGAATGACGAAAAAAAAGATGATAATGATTTACTCAACCACACTCATGACTAACTATGATCTTGTCCCCATTCATCAGTAGCAAGGAGGGTTTCACATCATACTTGGAACCATCGAGGGTGAAGACACATGAATCTCTGTTGCTCCTTTGGCCTGCTACTCTCCCTGGACCTGTTGCTCTCTCTCTCATTCTCTCACAACTCAAATGAGCTCTTCCCCCTCCTTTTCTTTCCTTTTAATGCTCTCTCTCTTTCTTCCCTTACTATTTATTTTCCTTCCTAGGTATTTAAAATCTTTTTTCCTTTCTTTCTCTATTCCCCTACTTTTTTGTTGTTATAGAGACTTATCTTTTCCTTCTTTTTTTCTTATTTTTCAAACCTTAATGCATCCTACTAATGTAAAACTACATACGATTGATTTACCTGATGCTCCTAAATCTTCCAACACCTAAACTATCAAGCAAAGGATATCGACCACCCTTCGACTCCCTCGCTTCCTACCTAAACTAAGCATTGTTTCAAAGAGAACTCCCACTTCTTTGCTCAATTTGGAGTGCACAAGCACTCAAGCTTAAATCTGTTTGTCCTAGCAACGGAACCAAAACATTGGCACTCTCACGACACATCGGGAGGGCCCACGACCCGCTTATTGTTTCAAGCGTTTCAAGCCAAGAGCTATGGCTATCTCTCACATAGCTGTGTGTAGTCTCTCATATATAAGTGCGGTGAGCTTTAAATCCAATCGAGTAGCCTCCTCCCACGAATCTAATGGTAGCTCCAGGATGAGTCCAAGATCCAAGTTGCACTTTCAAGCAAGCTCCATCTCCAAGCTCCATAGCCGCACGTGCAAGAAAAGAGAAGAGAAGAAGGAGAAGAAGAAGAGAGGAGAAGAAGAGCTTCTCCAAGGTGTTGGGGGTAAAGGCGCCTCTGCCTAGCCGCATGTGTATTACTACACTCATAGTACCAGTGCCTACACACTACAGGCGGCAGGCCCTTGTCACCATCACTTTATTATTTATTCTTTTAATGACAGATGAATAAAGGGAAGGCCGGTCACACATTGTGACTATTGGAGTTCCCACATTGTGAGACTCTCTCTCTCTC
This sequence comes from Lygodium microphyllum, assembly GCF_053477565.2. Taxonomy (NCBI): domain Eukaryota; kingdom Viridiplantae; phylum Streptophyta; class Polypodiopsida; order Schizaeales; family Lygodiaceae; genus Lygodium; species Lygodium microphyllum. The sequence goes on from NC_141139.1 coordinate 69,759,878, forward strand.
TCTCCCTCTCTCTCTCTCTCTCTCTCTCTCTCTCTCTCTTGCTCTTACTCTCCTGCCATAGCTCTCGCATGCAAGCTTCGATCCTTCTCACCTTTCAACTGGTATCAGAGCATGGTTGCTTGAGCATTTGAGCTTGGTTTGTGACTCCTTCAGTATTTGTTTGAATCCCTACACCATTGGTTCTCACTCTTGGTAGCCATCTCCGACTCCTTCGAGCTTCAATCACTCCCCGGCTTACCAAGCACCTACTCAGCCCATTTGGGCATCCTCATGGCATTTTTTCAGAGGTATTGGAGCTCTCTTTTATTATTTCACTTCAGTCCGCAGGTTTTGTGAAGTAGGGAAGCCATGTCCTCTTACTTCTTATGATGTCTACACTCTATCGGTGACTTTGCCCTTCACAAGAGGGAGCTCGTGGGGGTCCTCGACTACCCCCCCAACCTTGCCTTGACCTTGCCTAGCCCTTCCATAGGCCCCAGATTAGTTTGCGCTAGCTTGAAGACCTGCCAAAAAAATTCGTTTTTTACTTCACCCCTCCCTTGGCACTCATTGGCAGCTTGAAAACACTTCCTTTGGCACTTGGGAACACCCCCTTGATGCTCGGGATTGGTGGTTATCATTGGCATTGATTTGTAGAGTGATTTATCTCAGTCGAGCATAGTCCACATGCAGCCACAAATAGTGTTACATCAACACTTTATGTTTATGCTTGAATAGCATTGACATTTGATGCCCGATTGGTCCCGAATGGTCCCTGAATGTTAGGGGAATGTATGCCTATTGATTGGCCATCATTTGGAGCTGATTTAGTGGCTTGAAATACTTAGTTTTACATAGTAAATCACTGATGTACACACCAGGGCTGAATCTTATTTAGTCACTTTATGCTTTGCCTATTGGTCACATGTGCTTCTTGGGTGTTTCATATGACTATTGGGATGCAAATGAAGGTTGGCAAATGCTTTGGATGGTTCCAGAATGTATTTTGAGCCTTGTTTGAGCTCCCTATTGGTTGGCATTTACTTGACATTGGTCTACACTGGCATGCTTTGTGTCAGAGATTATACCTATGGTCTATGTATGAACCATTGTTACATGCTTGATGCTTATGTTACCTACACATGCTAGTTACATTGTTTGGACTTGAATGCTACTGGAGCTTTGTTTGGGCTTGACTTTGGATATTCTAGAGCTTATTTTGGTCTTGCTTTGGCTCGTCAGAGATTGATTGGGATTTTCTTCATGACATTGGATGCTACCAGTGGATACTTGACCGCTCATATGCTCTGGATGTCATACTGATGTATGATCTTGGATACTCCGTCACTGGTGCTCTTACATGCTTTGTTTGAGCTTATTTGCTTGACACTTATGTCTTTTGTGCTAGTGGGAGCGTCTTTATACGCTTACCAGACATTAAGCAACAATGCAGGTTATGCATATTGAGCTTTTGGATCTTTGAGACCGAGATCTCCTTGTGGATGATGTATGGTTGATATTCCTTGGTCTGTATAGATGTACTTGGGCTGATTTGGATTTATATTCACTGAGTAGACACCGACTTGTGTTAGGTCTTGGCAGTGGTATGTACATTTTTCCCTGCTAATTGGGGGGGTGTACTGACTTTACTGATGGACTTTGTTTGATATGCTTGGGTGTTGGCTCATGTCAGTTTGACTGTCACATGCTTGTTTATGCCCGTTTGATGTTGGTTTTGCATTGACAATCAATGATTGACTTTGAATATTGAGTTTTGCCTACTGCCAGCTCTCATTGTACAATGTTGTCATAAATTACAACAAGCATATATCTCCGGACTATCATGTATTTTTCATGCTGAATCATCCTAGTTTGATATACTTTTGATGGTACTTGGTGGGCAACATCATTAAATACTTGTTTCTTGCCATTTTGCCTTGGTTTTGGTGGTTTTTTGGTCATTTTATGCAGTTTACAACAAGCAGTTTTGAATTGTTTGCACTATTTCAACTTGCTGTATGGCATCTTCTTCCATTGACAATGCTATCTTCAACATCATTAAGCTTGATGGTACAAATTATGCCTATTGGAAGAGTCAAGTTTGGCAAGTATTGGCGCAAAAATCATAGATAAAGCCACTAAGGTTGAGTGGAGAGCAACATGAAACTATGACTAATGACGAATGGATGGAGCATGATGAGTTATGCAAGTCCACCCTTATCTTGTCTCTCACTGAATAGGTGCATTACAATGTGGTTGAAGAAGCATAGAGTGCTTGGCAGCTTTGGGATAAGATCAAGAATCTCTATGACAAGCAAAGTCCTACAAGTCAAATGTATTGGCTGAAACAACTTATGGATCTCTGCATGAAAGAGAATGTGACCATGTTAGCTCATTTGAGCAAGTTTAATGCTTTTCTTAAGAACTTGGTTTCGTAGGGCATTGATTTCAAAGAGAATGTCACTCTGTTGTTCTTGCTTGGAACTCTTAATGAGTCTTGGGATGTATTCCGCATTGCCTTATGTGCTTCTGCCACTACTTTGAAGTTATCTGATGTTGAGAGCTCTCTTCTGCCAAGAATAGATAAACTGTAAGAATTTGGATGCCTCTCATGTGTCTCATGCTTTGATAGTTAGAGGCCGACATGATGGAAATGCAAAGAATGACTGTGGTAATGGCCGTGGACAGGATTCACAGAAATCTTCATCCAATTCGTGTGGCAGGTCGCGCAGTAAGTCTCGTGGGAGAAATGCAAATCTAACTTGTCATCATTGTGGGAAGAAAGGAAACATAAGGCCATAGTGTCATGAATTGCTCAATGAAAGGTGCAAAGACAAGGGGAAAGAGAAAGTGCAGGAAAAGTCTTCTGATCACAGCATAGTACATGCCTAGTCAAGTGTTAAAATTGAAGAGATCAATATTATGCAGCCCGCAGATAGTGATGGGGATTATATCCTTGTAGTACCTTCATCTAGTGTTTCACAGATGATAGAGATACACTCTATGTATGCACAGTGTTGGCTCTTGGACTCAGGTATGTCTTTTCATGTGACACCTTGCCGAGAGTGGTTCCATTCATACCGTTCTTTTTCGGGTTTTGTGTGCTTGGTTGATGACATGTCTCTTGAGATTGTCGGCATTGGTGATGTTAGACTATAGTTTCCTTTTGGCAACAGTTTTGTTATGCACGATATACATCATGTACCTGCATTGACACGTAGTCTCATGTCCACTGGACAACTTGATGATGTAGGATATCATGTATCCTTTGGAGATCTGCATGGAAGATTACTCGTGGCAGGCTTATGCTTGCGAGAGGTGCCAAGGCTGGAAGCCTCTACCCCTTAGTTGTTTTTGGATCTACAGTTGATCATGTTTTGTTTGTGGAGTCTTTACCTCATGTATCTCTTTGACATGCTCGTTTGGGGTATATGTCCATTAAGTGAATAAAAATGCTTTCTAGTTTGAAGTACTTACTGCCTCTTGACTATTCTCATTTTGATTCTTATGATCATTGTCTTTATGGTAGGTAGACTAGGTCCATGCATAAGAAGTCTGGTATGTCACGCATGAGTGAGCCCTTGGCTTTGGTACATTCTGATGTCTATGGCCCCATGCCCTGTCAGTCTTTGGGTAGTGCGAAGTATTTTGTTACCTTCATAGATGATTTTTCACGTAAGGTATGGGCTTATCCCATAAAGAAAAAGTCCGATGACTTGGCAAATTTTCAGATATGGCTTGCTTTGGTAGAAAACCAGTCTTGGCATAGGCTAAAATGCCTTAGCATAGATAATGGGGGTGAATATGTATCATGTAATTTTGAGCAATTATGTGATGAGAGGGGTATTAAGTGTCAGTTGATCACTGCCCCTTACACCCCTCCCTAGAATGGTATGACTGAGTGGATGAATATGACTATTTCGGAAAGGGTTTGCAATATGCTTAGCCATGCATGCCTACCCCAGCACTTTGGGCTGAGGTAGTATGACTGCTGTGCATATCATAAATAGATTGCCCTATAGTGCCATTGATTTTCAAGTTGCAGAGGAGGTATGGACAAGAAAGCCTTCCTCTTATGTGCATTTACATGTCTTTGGATGTGAGGCATTTTGCCATGTCCCCAAGGAGGACAAGCGTAACAAGTAGGATACTAAGAGTGTTAAATGCATATTCCTTGGCTATGGAGATGCAGGAGAGATGGGTTACCGTCTATGGGATCTGCAGGTGTGGAAAGTCATCCGTAGCCATGATGTAGTCTTCCATGAAGACAAGATGCATAGGCAGCTTGAGAGAGTCGTGGAGATATGTAGGGTTATATTTCAGGAGGAGCCACGTACTCCCGTACAGCTAGCCAGACAGCCTGCAGCAGCAACAAAAGCTCATGGCCAGGGTGTTGGACAGAATGTTGGGCAGGCACACTAGAGCCTATAGTGCGGTGTTCTACTAGAGATAGACGCCCACCTAATAGATTTGAGCCCTCCATGCACTATCTCTTGGTTACAGATGCATGAGAGCCTCTCACCTATGATGAGGCTATGCACAAGGGTGATAGTCACTTGTGGGAGAGGGCTATGTAGTCTGAGATAGACTCTTTGCATAAGAATATGACTTGGGTTTTCATTTCCTTGTCTATTGTGGCAAGAAGGCTCTGCCATGCAAGTGGGTGTACAAGTTGAAAAGTACCCTTGGACACCCCGAGCTACCATACAAGGCTAGATTGGTAGCAAAGGGTTTTAAGAAGGAGCATGGTATTGACTTTGATGAGGTCTTCTCTCCTGTGGTTAAGATGACCACCCTGTGCTTAGTCTTGACTTTGGTTGCACAACTTGACTTGGACCTATACCAAATGGATGTCAAGATGACTTTCTTATATGGGGACTTGCATGATGAGATTTACATGGAGCAACGGCCTAAGGGCTTCGCAGAGCCTGACAGGAAGCACCTAGTGTGCAAGTTGAAGAAAAGTCTTTATGGCTTGAAGTTGGCACCTAAGTTCAATGCCTTTATGTAGTCACAGGGCTACATCCGTAGTGCTATGGATCTGTACTTGTACATGAAGAAAGCTCATGATGGTTCTTTTCTTATTTTGGTACTCTTGGATGACATGTTATTAGCAGCGAAAGTTCATGATGAGCTAGATGCTCTTAAGGCTCAGCTCAAGAAGAGCTTTGAGATGAAGGATTTGGGATGATAGGCCTCTCACATACTTGGTATGCACATTAGGCGTGACAGGCATCCGGGACTCCTCTACTTATCACAAAGGGAGTACATTCATAAAGCCCTTAAGCACTTTGGCATGCAGGACATGTGAAGCCTATTGGCTGTCCATTGCCTTCATATGTGAAGGTATCACATGCCGATTGCCCACAGACAGATGAGCAAAGGGCCGAGATGGACAAGATTCCCTATACCTCCACAGTGGGTAGTCTTATGTATGCCATGATAGCCACTGGTCTAGATATTGCCTTTGCAGTTGGTGTTCTGGCACACTATATTGCTACATGTGGCAAGAAGCATTGGGATGCCGTGAAGGGTATCATGAGGTACCTGAAGGGCACTGCAGATATGTGCATATGCTATGGTAGCTAAGATACAAGAGTCATGGGGTACACTGACTCTGATTATGCAGGACATGCAAATAGTAGGAAGTCCACTTCTGGCTATGTGTTCACTTATGCTAGAGGTGCTGTTTCATGGATGTCCAAGGTGCAGAAATGCACGTCCCTTTCTACTACAGAGGCCGAGTATGTTGCAGCCACTGAGGCTTGCAAGGAGGCCATTTGGTTGGGTTGTTTGGTTCTTGACCTTGGTATTGATACTATTTCTACCCTACATTTGGATTCTATGAGTGCTATTCAATTAGCTAAGAATCCAGTGTTTCATGCGAAGATGAAACACATTGAGGTGAGGTATCACTTCATATGTGGGATCGTTGAGGACAAGTTTGTTTTGTTAACCTTGTCAAGATCTCGACTGACCAAAATCCTACAGATCTACTCACCAAAAGCCTCTCTACGGAGTGCTTTGCCTTCCTTAGGAGATTGATGGGCGTGGGATGAGATGACATCTTTCCTCATCTTGTTGTATGTGTACATGTTGTATCGTCTTTTCTTTTTCTTTTTCACTCCTCACTGGGGCAGATTTGCCTTTAAGTGGGAGGTTGTTGGGGGTAAAGGCACCTTCACCTAGCCGCCCGTGTATTACTACACTAATAGTAGCGGTGCTTGTACACTACAGGTGGCGGGCACCCGTCACTACCACTTTATTCTTCATTCTTTTAGTGACATATGAATAAAGGGAAGGCTGGTCACACATTGTGACTATTGGAGTTCCCACATTGTGAGTCTCTCTCTCTCTCTCTCTCACTCTTCCTCTCCCGTCATAGCTCTCCCATTCAAGCTTTGATCCTTTCTCACCTTTCACAGGGTTCCTCACTTTCACACTCTCATGCTCCCTCTCTCATGCACAAGGAGGAAGTAAGAAGCAAGAAACAAGAAGAGAGGAAGTTCTGCCGCACACTAAGAATAAGCTTCTTCATTACAATGCGCCTTGTGCTCTTTTAGCAAAAATATTAAGGTTCGCTTATTCTTATGCACCTTCCTCTTACATTTAAAATTTTTTCCTGCGCTTTGGGTCTTCAATTTTCCTTATGCACCTTTGTCCACTGTTTTCCGCTTTTGATTTTTTGGGTTTTCCATCTTGGCGTTTGGGCTACCTCTCGGGTGCTATTGATGCCGTATTCATGTAAACCATGAATGGTAAATATCTAGAGATGACTTTGGGGATGTTTTGAGCTTGGTTTGAAGCTTTCCAACATTGTTTTTGGTTGTGAAAAATTACAGGATGCAGGTACCATACCTGAAAGAGATTTTGGTGAGTTGTATGCTTTTGGTAAAGCTCTCTAGTACGAATTTGGTATTGACATAATAGCATATGCTTGAACAGTGATTGCACATGCCTTGTGCCTCATATCTGGACTGAGATAGATTAGTTTATGCAAATATTTTGATGCTATACACTGTGAACAACAAGAACCATTAGCAAACAGTTTATGCCACCTAGAGTTATCATATGCTATTTGGTGATGCATTCATGCATGGTACTGATTTGAAATGCTTTGGCTATGCTAGAATATGATCAATAATTAGTATTGAAAACAAGAATTTGGACACATCTTGCTGGTTGGATTTTGCATCTTCTCTTAGTCAGTTGTGTGACAGTTTGGGCTTGTCTTTGGTGACATTTCCTATCAGTTTGAGCTGCAATCATGGTTGGCAGCATTGCTAGTAGCAACCTAGTGCATATAAAGAAGCTTGATGGTGCACATAATTTTCCTAGGTGGTAGAAGCAGTGCTACAATGTCTTGGTGTAGAAGAAACATGTGAATCCTATTAAGACAAAGGAGGTATGACCGATAGACATTGAGGAAGAGGATTGGGATGAGCTTGCATTCTCTACTATTGAACTGTTAGTTGTTGCAGATTCCTTGTTGTTCAACATAGAGAAGCTGGACTCTACCTATGCTATGTGGACTAGACTTGAGGGGTTGTATGCTCAAAAGAATGCTGCTAGCAAGGTTTATTGGTTGAAGAAGTTGATGGACCTTCGCATGAAGGTACGTACAACCATGTCTATACATCTCAATGAGTTCAACTCGATTTTTAGCTAGTTGGTTGCCTTGAAGTTTAATATTGACGATGAGTTTAAGGTCACTTTCTTGTTATGCATGTAGCTTGAAAGTTGGGATACATTCAGGATAGCTATGAGCAACTCAAATGTGATGCTTATATACTATGATGTGGAAAGCTCTTTGCTATTACAGCAAACAAGTCATTGAGTGCATTGCATATTAGAGACAAGTCTCAACAAAAGGGATAATTTGATAGTAAAGGACGTAGTAAATCTTGTGGAAAATATGTTGTGTCACCATTGTGGCAAGAAAGGACACTTTAAGTGGGAGTACTATGAGGGGAAGAAAGAGAAAGGCAAGGGTAAGAAGACCGATGATAGAAAGGATGAGAAGAAGGAGCCAGCCTGCAAAGAAGAGCACTATCAAGATAGAGGAAGTCAATGTGGTCAGCCATGAGAGTGATGGTGGTGGTAGTGATGTACTCTTTGTCTCTTCTTGCTTTAGTGAACACTCATTGGTAGCAGATTCTGATTTTTACATGCATACTTGGATCCTAGATTCGGGTTCTTCTTGTCATGTTACACCCCATTGTGAGTGGTCCTTTGACTACAAGAATGGCAGACATGGTGTTACTCGGGGGACAACTATGCATGTGATATTGTAGGCGTTAGACTTGTGCAACTAAAATTTTAGCACGGTTCAATGTTTACCCTCCATCATGTGAGGCATGTACCCCAACTTAAGAAGAGCTTGATAAGCACAGGGTAGCTAGATGACGAAGGCTATCACACTACTTTTGGAGATGGCAAATGGAAGATATGTAAGGGATCTAGAATAGTTACTCATGGTTCTAAGAGTGATACCCTCTATCCATTGCATGTATCTAGTGTGCATGACCATGTTATTGCCAATATTGAGCAGTCAAGTGTTTCCTTATGGCATGGCTGGTTGGGACACATGAGTCAAATTGGAATGACAGTGTTATCTCATTTGGGTTATTTGCTGTGTTTGAGGTATGTTGATTTTGATCATTGCGATCATTGTGTCTATATTAAAAATGCTTAAACATCTCATAAGAAGTCTCTTTTATTGAAATCTTCTCCTCTAGAGTTGGTACATTAAGATGTATATAAAATGCCAAAGCTGTCTCTAGGGGGAAAGAAGTACTTTATCACTTTTGTTGATAATGCTACATGCAAAGTCTAGGTGTATCCTATCCGTCGCAAGGACGAGGCTTTGGATAAATTCAATAAATTCCCGGCATTGGCTGAAAATATGATAGGTAAGACACTCAAGTATCTTCGCTCTGACAATGGTGGGGAATATGTGTCTAAGGTCTTTCAGGACTTTTGTGATAGTAGAGGGATAAAGAGGGAGCTCACTACCCCTCATAATTCATCCCAAAATGGCATTGTAGAGCATATGAATCGAACCATTCAGGATAAGATTTGCACTATGCTGCCTCATGCCACATTACCCCATGTTTTTGGGTAGAGGATATTATGATAGCCGTTCATTTGATTAATAGGTCACCAAATAGGTCTTTGCGGGGGAGAGTTCCTTAGGAAGTGTGGTCAAGCAAGTCGCCTTCATATGCTCATCTGAGAGTCTTTGGCTATTGTGAGACATTTGTGCATATCCATAAGGAAGAACACATCAAACTTGTGCCAAAGTCTTGTAAATACATTTTCCTAGGATATGGTGATGATGGTAAAATAGGGTATTGATAATGGGATCTCAAGAAAAGAAAAGTAATACATACAATGATGTTATCTTCTAGGAAGATCTCATGCACAAATAGCCCAAAAAGACAGAGAAGGTTAAAAGGGTTGTATTCCAAGAAGATGTACCGATTGGACAATAGAGAATGCCCATTGGATAGTAGCAAATACCTACTATAAATGGCCCTAAAAATGTAGGGAATAATGCTGAAAATGTCCATGATATCCCACAGTCTCAGTAGGATAACACATAGTTAGGATAGCTGGAACTATCAGGACAACATGCTGAAATTTTAGGACAACGAGCTATAAATGCACATTTGCAGGACCAATAGCTAGCAAATCTGGAACATTTGCTCCATAGGTCAACCCGACCTTCAAGGTAGCCTGAGAAGTTTGTTGCTGGTGCTCAATGTGTTGTAGATTATGTCATGTAAACTGATTATGGTGAATCATTATACTTCAAGGAAGCAATGGACAGGAAGGACATCTAGAAATGGCATAAGGCTATGCTGTTAGAGATGGAATCTCTTGAGAAGAATGGTACTTGGGACTTGGTGAATTTGCGTAAAGGGCAGAAGATACTACCATGCAAATGGGTTTATAAGGTGAAAGTCACTTCTGGTTCCTCACCAAAGTACAAAGCACGGCTTGTTGCAAAGGGGTACAAGCAGGAACATGGAGTTGGTTTTGATAAAATCTTTTCTCATGTAGTCAAAATGACTACTATGTAGACCATCTTGGGCTTGGTTGCATATGAGGATATGGAATTTATGAAGATGGATATACAGTCTGCATCTTACATGGTGATCCACATGAGGACATCTATATGTAGCAACCAGAGGGTTTTGTGGCAAAGGGGAAAGAGCAATGATATGTAAACTCAAAAGGATTTTGTATGGGCTGAAACAAGCACTTGGAGAGTGGTATCATACATTTGATACATTCGTGTAGTCTCAAGGCTACAATAAGAGTTAAGTGGATCATTGCTTGTACACCAAGAAGGTAGAAAATGGTAGCTTGATACTCTTGGTTTTGTATATGGATGACATGCCAATTCCAAGGAGGGATATTCATGCCTTGGACACCTTGAAAAAAAGCTTACAATAACAGTTTGGCATGAAGAATCTTGTTGAGGCAAATCATATTCTTGGGATGTTAATACTCAAGGATAGGTCATCAAAAGGTCTTCTCTATCTATCATCATAATAGGAGCATGTATCCAAGATTTTGTAGCATTTCAATATGGAGGGGAAGAAAGCGATTGGTATTCCATTTCCTCCATATGTGAAACTTAGTGCAGAGGATAGCCCTACATCTAATGATGAAAAGGCTGAAATGACCAAGATTCCGTACACCCTGGAAAAAAGCATTGAGGAGTAGTGAAGGGTATCATGAGATACCTTAAGGGCACAAAGGATTTGTGCATCTGCTTTGGGAAGTAGAAGGCATCTATGGTTGGCTTTACGGATGTAGACTATGTTGGTAGTCATTCAGACTGCAGGAAGTCTACTTCAGGGTATGTATTCACCTTCATAGGAGGAGCAGTCTCATGGATATCTAGGCTACAAAAGTGTGTTTCATTGTCTACTATAGAGGCAGAGTATGTGGCTACCAATGCCGAGGCATGCAGGGAGGCTTTATGGCTCTCAAGTCTAGTGGGAGAGCTTGGCATTATAGAGGTTCCTATTCTCCATTGTGACTGTCTTTCATGCAAAGACAAAAACACATACAGGTGAAGTATCATTTCATAGAAGAGGTACTTGACAGTAAGAGCATTGAGCTGGTCAATGTACATATAGATGATAACCTTGTAGACCTTCTCACAAAGGGTCTTCCAATAGAGCGGTTTGCTCATTACCACCAGATGATGGGAATTGGATAGGTATAGGTTTTCAATTTTGTACATACTTACACTTAGTTGATTCTTTCACTACCTTCAGGCATGATGCCTTTAGGTGGGAGGTTGTTGGGAATAAAGGGCCACCATGTTTGCACCCACACTAGGTGTGAATGTCCCTTTACAGGACATTGTACTATATACCTATCTGAATGAATAAGTGGTACACATTGAAGTACCCAAGAAGATAACTGTGTTTGTGTCTCTCTCTCTCAATTTGCATCTCCATTGACACACCCTTGAAGCTCCATCAAAGTTTGATCTATAACAAGCCATAGGGTTCTCACAAGATTCACTATCAGATTTGTGTAGTGATGTTTGTTTGACCACACAAATATGTTGCACGTAGGTATATACATCACTCAAACCCTCTTAATTAAAATGGGCAATATACTTGGGAATAAAGATCAAGAAAAAATTACATTGATCAAACCCTCTTAATTGGAACAGGGAATGTACTTCAGAATGAAGATCAAGCAAAAGTTCCATTAGTGGCCAAGTAGTTGTATAAATATCGAGCCAAGGATGACCCACACAGTTTTGTGGAACAATTCAAGAAAGTTTGCAAAGAAAACAACCTTACACGTGATGCTACATAAGTACATGTGCCTAGGAAAAAAGAGGCAAACTTGGTTCATCGGACTTGATGCTCACATCCACTCACCTTTCTTGCCCTTGACAAAGTCATCTGCACCTTCCTTCACTTTGCCTTGGGTTCCTTGCACACATCCTAGGAGTCTAGGGATGAAGCAAAATGATGACAACTTGAAATCCATTTACATTAAAGATCTCTTAGGCACTTGCAATGGTTTACTATGATGGTTGCCAAAGGATGCATGCTTATTCTCTACTCTAGAAAATCATTGGAGTAGGGTTGTACATAAAAGCCATGGCCCAAAGTCTCTGTTAGGAATGCACACAAGATAGGAAGCTAAAAACCCTAATCTTTCTTCTTCTTTACTATAACAATTTAACAATAATAAATTAGAGTGTACAACATACACAATATATAAGTGGTCCATAGTGTGAGCATGCTAACTAGAAAGACGACTAGATAGATATCCCATAACTCAGGTAGGTGGACTAATTGATGTCCAATTGTAAAGTATTAGTGGATGATATACCGATGTAGATACCAATCATGTCAATAATATGAATGCAAAAACAGTCATCCAGGTACATGAGTGTTAGCTTGTGTTGAGCGTAACATCTCAACCATGACTATTTATCAAGGCATTTTGGAGGTTCTTGGATAAAAATAAGGCTACAAGGAGAAGAAGATAACTAAAAGTGTCTCTACTTTTGAGAGATAGGGTTGCCCTTTACCTTCTTAAGCTCCCATGGAAGATCCTAGTTTCTATCTCTTTCCTATGGCTTTTCCACCTAAAAGCCTCTTGATCTTGCTTCCTTGCACTATTTGGAGCTTATAGAACACCATTTTGGAAGGAGAAGGAAACGTGGATAGATTCTATGATATAATGCATTTTGCACTATCCTGAAGGCTTGATTACTAGGCAAACATCTTCATGATATTCTCATTCTTCAACTTGGCTAGCTCTAAAGCATTGCTATGAGATCCATCTTCATTTTTAGGCCTTGAAGGCCATTATTCACCTATGGAGCAATAAGAGTATCACTCTTGGCTATGGACATGTTGGACATCAAGCATTTAGCTACTTCTTCTTCATGCTTTTGAGTTTAGCTAGCTTCTAAGCATTGTTGTTGGCAAGTATAAGATTCCATGGCAAGTATTCAAGGCCTTATCTTCTCCTTAATCCATAAACTTCACTCTTGAATCCTGAAAGAATAGGACAATAGGTGGTAAAACATCTTCTTCTGCATGTTTTTCATCTTGGCAAGCTTCTAGGCATTGTTTAGAGCTTTGGATAGCTCTTCTATCAAGCATTGAAGCCTTCTTTTCACTCTTGGAGCAAAGGGGGGTATCATCATTGGTGTAATACAGGGGCAACCATGGAAATCTATTGAAAGATTTTTAAGTTTAGAAGGGGCTTTTGCTTCATTATGCTCCTAGGAGTACATCTAAAGCTCAACCAATCAACATTTGTCAAAGATTGAAGCATTCCATTACTTCAGTTTTGACGATTTTTCCTAGGTTCTATAGGGATCATAGTCCTTTACAACACATTATAACTATATTTTTGAGATTGCAAGTCCTTTGTACATCCTACAATGTTTAACAATCACTTATAGGTACCTACATGTTTCTACAAGGATTATAAGCGATTTTTGAATGGCTTTAACATGTCTAAAACATGGTATATGAAACTTCTAAAAAGCTACAAAGATTGATCTATATAATTTTTTTGTACTCATCTATAATTCAAGATTAATAGCTTGTTGCATGGAGGGAAAAAGGTTAGCTCCATTATTGTGAACTAGGAAGTTTATCATATGGACCTTTCTAGCTTAAGTTTGAAAAATGACTAATTGTTGGTCAATGTGGACAACATTCCTATACATATGGCTAAGAACAAATGGAAGGGCCAAATCATGGAAATAATTAATGAAGATGTTAGAGCATATGAATTTAAGCCAAATAATTCAAATAAAACTCTCAACCATCACTAAGAAGATGAGGGAACAAGTGTATTTAATGCTCAAAATATTCAACATGTGAATGATGATATTCATGCTTCTCAAGGGTCTAATAACTCAAGTTTGAAAAATTAATGAATACTGGTTACTGTGGACAACATCCTTATACATATGGCTAAGAACAAATGGAAGGACCAAATCATGGAAACAATTAATGAAGATGTTAGAGCATATCAATCTAAGCCAAATAATTCAAATGAAGCTCTCAGCCCCATCACCAAGAAGATGAGGGAACAAGTGTATTTAATGCTCAAAATATTCAACATGTAAATGATGATATTCATGCTTCTCAAGGGTCTAATGATTACCTACAGTTCTCAAAGGAGTTGAATCACATGCATGTGGGTATTGTTGGCAATATTCATTAGCTCAATAAGTCAGTGGTGGATAGTATATTTTATGGATTGATTGTTGTTATCAAGTGTTTGGGCAGTAAAATGCATGATTCTCAGCATACCCATGATCCTATTCCACCCCCACATGACTCCATTCCATCACCACAAGACATTCTTAATAGAAGATATTTTGGTTAGCAACATGGGTCTAATTTTGAAAGGGGAGAACCATAAAGATGAAAGAAACATTTGGTTAGAAAAGCTAAATACAAGCAAGGCCTCAATTTAGCCCAAAGGGTGTTGATAGACAAGAAGAAGACCTTAAGAGTGAAGATGACTATCTGGTTGTGATTACCAGGTCTGAACTTAATTTCAAAATCATACTCCTGCAAAATTTCAATCCACCGTCGTTGCCTCATATTAAGGCCAGGCTGATTAAAAATCCACTTAAGACTTTTATGATCTGTGACTAAGGAAAACTTATTTCCAAGCAAGTAATGTCTCCATAATTTGAGAGCGTGAATCACAGCGAACAGCTCCAGGTCGTGAGTAGCATATCTCTTTTCATGGGCTTTCAACTTTCTTGAAGAGTAAGCTACAGGATGTCCTTCCTACATTAGTATGCATCCCAATGCAAGAGAGCTGGCATCTGTGAGAACTTCAAATTCCTTGCTCAAGTCAGGTAGCCTTAAAATAGGAGCACTTACCAAAGTTGCTCAAAGCTAGATTGTTCAATTGGTGTCCAAATAATGGCAACTTACTTTTTGAGTAGGTTAGTAAGAGGTGCTACAATTTGAGTATAGTTTATGATGAATATCCTATACCATCCTGTTAGATCTAGAAAACTTCTCACTTCCTTGATAGTGGTTGGAGGTGGCTAATCTTGAATGTCCTTGACCTTGGTAGGATCAATTAATATACATTCAGCAGAGTAGACACTATGAATCCCAAGTATTCAAACTTCCTTTTGAAGAAGGCACACTTCTTCTTCTTGGCATACAACTTGTGTGTTCTCATTGTCTCCAAGCAATGCGAAGATGTGGTTCATGATCTTCTTCCTCCTTAGAATAAGTTAGGATGTCATCAAAGAATACAAGAACAAAGTCATCAAGATGAGGTTTGAAAATGTCCTACATTAACCTATTGAAGGTAGCTGGGGCATTTGTCAACCCAAATGACATCAGGATGAATTTGAAATGATCGTATCTTGTGTTGAAGGCGGTTTTAGGAATATCTTCATCCTTGATTCTGATATGATAATATCAATCTTAGAAAAGATCCTTGCTCCTTGTTGTTAACCCTCAAACGAACAAGGTGGAAAATCCAAAAAATCTAAAGCAAAAGACAAGGCCAAGAAAAAAGTGAAATGGAGGACAAAGGTGCGCTAAGAAAAATATGGAAACACAAGAAGTGCAGAAAAGCCCTAAATCAAGGAGAAAGGCGCACAAGAAAAAGCGCAAGTCAATACTTTTGTAAAAGAGCGCAAGGCACACCATGATGTATTTTAAGAGCGCTAGGCTCTCACCCATGCAAATTGTAAAGGTAGATGGGTGGTAGGAAGGAAGCTAGGAAGATAGGAGGACAATGGGAAAAAGAGCCTCCGGCCATGTAAAAGGGGATAAGGGGACGACCGCCCAAAAGGGATTTAGGGTATATAAAGTTGGAAAGTGAATGAGAAGCTCATTCTTGTGTGTGGCCAAAAGTAGCTATTCTCTTCTTCTTCTTCTTCTTGTTGCTTGAGCTTGTGCTTGAGAGAGGGAGTGTGAGAGTGTGAGGGAGTGAGTGTGTGAGGGTGAGGGACCATGGTGGAGAAGCTCTCCATCTTCTCCTCTCTTCTTCTCTTCTCTTCTCTTCTCTTCTCTTCTCTTGCTTGCGGCAATGGAGCTTGAGGATGGAGCTCAATTGAAGCTTGCACTTGGATCGTGGAGCTATCGGAGTGCTCGGGAGAGGAGGCAACTCGATCGGGCTTTGGAGGTAAGCTCACTACACTCGTAGAGAGAGATAGCGCGTTGGCTATGTGAGAGGTAGCTATTAGTGCTCGGCTTGGAACACTTGAAACAATAAGCGATCTATGGGTCTTGGCGATTGAGCTTGTGCTCACCTCTACACTTGTAGATGATCAAGAAGCTCATCAAGATTGGGTACTTATTCTTCACCATTACCTGGTTGCCCTCGGTAGGCGATACAAAGACGAAGAGTTCCATCTTTCTTCTTTTGGAATAATACTAAGGCTCCCCATGGTGAGCTACTTGGCCGAATATACCCTTGTTCTAGTAGTTGTTTGAGTTGCTCTTTTAGTTTGATGGCTTTAGGAATAGACATTTTGTAAGGTCTCTTTGCCATTGGAGCAGCCCCTGGAATAAGTTTGATCTCATGATCAACTTCTCTTTTCGAAGGTAACTCAGTTAGCTCTTCAGGAAATATATCGGCATACTCTTTTAACCAGGATGGTTCTTCTTCTGTTTGACCATCTTGATTTACCTTGTTAAGCTTGATCAGATAAACATGTAATCCCTTCTTCAAGCCTTTCACAATTTGAGAAGCTTTTGCTAATTGAACTTTCGGTTTTCGTGTTTCACCTTGTGTAGTTGCTATTGCACCGTTCAAATCCTGAAATGTGACTTGACATTTTCCACAATCGATATGAGCATCATTCGGAATCAACCAATCCATTCCCAATAAATACTCATAAGCTCCTGAGTTCATTACTCTGAACCTCATACTTGAAAGGTTCTCGTTCATTACTTTGAACCTCATACTTGAAAGGTTCTCTCCTAAGTTAAACTCTACCTTGACAGTTTGATGTGTAGAAAGTACTTCCTTTCCATATGCTAATTCCACAAGCAGTTTTGATACATTTACTGTATCTATTCCTAACTTCTTAGCATACTTGGGTGAAATAAATGAGTATGTACTTCCACAGTCAATCAAAACTTTAAATGATTTACCTTGATGACTAGCTGGTGTCTATATTACCGAATATTGATGATTTGGACCTTTCCTGTGGAATGCAGCATGAATAGTTGCTCTTTCAATATCTTCTTCCATAGTAGGATCTTCCTCCTAATTAGTCTCTTTTAGGATAATATTTGACGTTCTTCCTCTTGCCATAGCTACTTGAGCCTTGGGTAGCTCTGCCTTGACCTTGAAATTGGCATTCGCGATGGTTTCCACCAAGCTTTGGACAACAATCTCTCCTAAAATGTCCTAGCTCATTGCAGTGAAAGCACCTAAGACTATTCCTGTTTCCCTGGGTAGGAACAAAATTTCCAACTGCATTGGATTTTGCTTTTTTCTTCTGTCCTAGGTGAAATTGGCCTTGGGTTCTTTTTGTTTGACCTTTGAATTCTCATTTCTTTTGGTTATTATAGCTCCAAAACTTATTATTTTTAGGCTTCGATTGTACTTCTCACACAGTAAGAGTAGCTTGAATTAAAGAATCTTGGAGATCTATTGGGTGCATTGATTCCAAACGAGTGTCTAAAGGAGAATTTAGCCCATTGCTAAAGTTAAACTGCAATTTTAGAGGTTCCAAGGGAAAATAAGGTTCCATTATTTCTCCGATTGATAAAGTATCAATTAATCTTTATTACGATGGATGTATAAAGTAATCAAATGAAAAGAAATGCATTATTTAGATAGCTCATAGGCTCATCTTATTTTTTTCCAGAAAAGGATTCCCTACTACAATCTAAGCATGACACTCTGATACATCCTTTATGAAGTAACTTAGATTCAAAGAGTAGATAACTAGGAATCTATATTTTTGAGGGAGTTTAGAAAACCCACCCTTTTTGTAGTTACGATGGCTAGAGCGATCTACGACTTTTACTTTGTCAACTGAAAGGATATTCGTAACTTCCTCATAGATATACTAGTTTAGTTTGATCTTCTTGCCTCTAGTATAGGGTTGAGTTTACACTAGCCTCATAAAATAGATAGAACTTGACAACTTTAAGATCTTCCATCCATTTTACCATTTTTAAATTATTTCAAAATAAGTTAGATAACTTGCATTGATATAGCAGTATCCTTTGCTAATCATCCATTGTCTTTCATGATATAGACGCGAGGGGTTGTACAACTGATCTTATATCCGCATCATCAGATTTCTCCAGGCAAAACTAGATGAATGCATAACTGACATAAATATTACTCGGAAGATCAAGAATCGTTTCCAAGATTCGTTATTCTATACTAATGTGTGCTCTGATACCAATTGTGAGGTGTCTGCTGATAGGCTCATTCCAAGGTGCACCTTTTTGTAGTCCATCATTAGGTTTTCAAATGACACCACCTAACTCTCCCTTGGAACATTACGAGGTTTTTCACTTAGATCCCATTGAGTCTACATCGCAACGGAAGAGTTTTGGCCCCAAACCCACTAGGATCTACCTGAATTTTCGGGTTCCTAAAATCAAATGAGTCTCATAATAGCCAACTAGCGTTAGTAATTTCGAGTTTCCACTTTTATAGGATTACTCGGGACTTGCCATTGCACTTGGTTCAAAGAGAATGGGAGATGGAGGGGAGTGCACTACGACAACCCTCTTGCCCATAAGGTAAAATCCCATTCCAGCCTCATAAAATAATGTAAGTCGGTTCTACCTAATGACTAGTTGGTTAATTTATTGTCTTCCTATTTTTTATCATCGATTTAGAAAAGCTTCCAGCTAATTGGGACCACCCTACCATTGGACGGACCTATCGGGGGTTACACCACCCACTTTCCTTTGATGACGGAATCGTCTTTAGTTTTTTAATTACCTACATCACATTTATTGGAACATATACAACTAGCTCTCTTAATTAGTTTGTTAAATCACACGTTCTTTTATGTAATTTATTTTAGGACACACATATAATTCAAATAATCCTTGAATAAAACAAATTTCTTTATTATATTGAAAGCTTATTACAATTTCCATCTTTTCGACCCTGCGAAAGATATACAGAAATTCCACGAGGGTATTCTGCCCACCAAGATTCCACCCTTGTAAATAGTATTTAGGGTTCCAGGATCCCATCCCAGGTTACAAAGGGGATTGTTAGATTCTAGGAACAATGCAGGATTTACGGCCAGAGCCCCCCTGGCACCCACATTTCCTACTATCGAGATTATTCCTATAGACAGGCCTTTTGCTATGGAGCCGGTCTAAGCCTCTCGAAGCGATAACCATGAATCCCTTGGAGTAGGGTCTCGCAGCTAGCTTGGGGATAGCCTAGCATGACCTTTTCTTTTATCCTCTTTGTCAATGTTTTTATTTAGAGATCTAGATTCTAGCAAACACAAACAGTCCTTTCAAACATATATCAAATGATGCAATGACAATCATACCATCGTGCATCTCATAGCTTCCATAGCCAAGGTAGACCCTATCCTAAGGTAGCCTTACATTCTAATGAGGATTCTCCTCCCCATAAAGAAGTGTTGAGTACATCTCTTACAACATGTTAAGCAAGGCATGAATTTCTTGTTTGGGCTAGCTTAACCAACATAAGCGAAATTCCTTAAAGAAATATATTGTGCCAATAACTTAACAAGATGACTTACAGATCCTTTGAATAGAGTTTCACTTTTTAAGTGTTAGTTAACACTTAACCTTGTTGCGTTTGACAATAATTATATCGAGTTATTTTACTAATGTTGAGTGCGCATAAAGTCATATGTGCAATAACCTCTTGGGACTATTTCCATCATGATTCCACAATTTAGAATCTCAATTAATCTAACTACAAATCATAGCGATTAATTGTTTATGTATGTACTAGTATGCTTTCTAGATGAAATTATAAATTTGTGTAAGTGTAAAATATAGAGCTAATATTTTATGTAATTAATTCTTATACAAATGTTGTCCATGCAATCTAATAAGTAGCTCTTGTACTGTTTGATGCAAAGGCTAACATTTATATTTTTGTAGAAATTTGACATAAACCTTATTATTTTATATGGCGAAATAATAACCTAGTAATGAATAACTTGGTTTGGCACGATGACATTGGGAATTTCATCTTTGCTTGCGCTTGCGTTCACCACACTTGATGTTCCATTGTTGGTAGTGGCAACTCCGACAACCTCGGGCATTCCTGTATCTCTAGCAATACCTATTCCTTGATCGGTTACAGTGGTTCTCATGGTCTTTCCACCTCGTTGCTTTGGAGCCATCGTTCGCAAGTGGATTCGAGAGATAAAGAAGGAGGAATGAATTTGAGATGGGAGAGCGTAAGAGAAGATGGCTTAGTCGAAGATCGAGACAGGGGCGATGGCGATTTTCGACATAAATTAGCGGCATCGCTCTTTTCATTGCAAATGTGATGCAAATAGCGACGATACTCAGGCAAAAAAAGTGGGCCGAAACCTGAGCGCATCATTTTACACGAACGAATGAAAGAGAGAGCGAACTGCATCTTGTGTTTGAGAGGGAGAGGGAGAGAAAGAGGAAGAAGGAAAGCTTCTCACTGTCGCCGTTTGTGAAGAAGAGAAGGAAGTGTTAAGAGGGCAAAGAGGAGCCGCTGTTGCGAACAGAAGCCGCCGAATCCATCCTCAGGTCTTTGCGATGAATGCATTGTTCCCTCTTGCTTTGTTTTTGTTTTTTCTCCTTTTCTTTTGCCTTTTTTTTGTTAAAAATCATGTGTATTGAGAGAGAAAGGGAGGAAATGAGAGAGGGAAAGGAAGAGAGAAAAGGAAAGAAGGAACGAGAGAGAGAGGAAAAAAACATTAAACATAATAGAGAAAGAGAGGGAGGGAGGGAGAGAGGAGAATGAACGAATAAAAAACAAAGAGAGGGTAAGATCATGTTCTTTAATATCTTCTTTTCTTGTTATTAGTAGTAGTAGTAGTAGCTCTTTAATTTCTTCTTTTCTTGTTTTTAGTAGTAGGGAGAGAGGAGAATGAACGAATAAAAAACAAAGAGAGGGTAAGATCATGTTCTTTAATATCTTCTTTTCTTGTTATTAGTAGTAGTAGTAGTAGCTCTTTAATTTCTTCTTTTCTTGTTTTTAGTGGTAGTAGTAGTAGTAGTAGTAGTAGTAGTAGTAGTAGTAGTAGTAGTAGTAGTAGTAGTAGTAGTAGTAGTAGTAGTAGTAGTAGTAGTAGTAGTAAATTTCTTCTTTTCTTGTTTTTAGTAGTAGGGAGAGAGGAGAATGAACGAATAAAAAACAAAGAGAGGGTAAGATCATGTTCTTTAATATCTTCTTTTCTTGTTATTAGTAGTAGTAGTAGTAGCTCTTTAATTTCTTCTTTTCTTGTTTTTAGTGGTAGTAGTGGTAGTGGTAGTAGTAGTAGTAGTAGTAGTAGTAGTAGTAGTAGTAGTAGTAGTAGTAGTAGTAGTAGTAGTAGTAGTAGTAGTAGTAGTAGTAGTAGTAGTAGTAGTAGTAGTAGTAGTAGTAGTAGTAGTAGTAGTAGTAGTAGTAGTAGTAGTAGTAGTAGTAGTAGTAGTAGTAGTAGTAGTAGTAGTAGTAGTAGTAGTAGTAGTTCTTTAATTTCTTATTTTCTTGTTTGTCGTAGTAGTAGTGGTTCTTTAATTTATCATTTTCTTGTAGCAGTTCTTTAATTTCTTATTTTCTTGTTTGTCGTAGTAGTAGTGGTTCTTTAATTTGTCATTTTCTTGTTTTTGGTACTAGTAGTGGTAGTAGTAGTAGTTCTTTAATTTCTTGTTTTCTTGTTTGTAGTAGTAGTAGTGGTTCTTTAATTTATTCTTTTCATGTTTTTTGTAGTAGTAATGGTAGTAGTAGTAGTAATAGTAGTAGTTGTTGTTATTGTTGTTATCGTTGTTGTTGTTTTATTTCTTCTTTTCTTTTTTTCCTGTTTGTTGTTGTTGTGGTAGTCATAGTAGTGGTAGTGGTAGTTGTTTAATTTCTTTTTTTCTTATTTGTTGTTGTTGTGGTAGTCGTTATTTAATTTCTTCTTTTCTTATTGTTGTTGTGGTAGTCGTAGTTGTGGTCGGAGTCGTTGTAGTCGTGGTTGTAGTAGTAGTTTTTCTTGTTTATTGTTGTTGTTTTTTTTTCTTGTTTATTATTGTTTAGTTTTCTTGGTGGTGGTGGTGTGGTTGTCGTCGTAGTCGTAGTCGTAGTCGTAGTCGTAGTCGTAGTCGTAGTCGTAGTCGTAGTCGTAGTCGTAGTAGTAGTAGTAGTCGTAGTAGTAGTAGTAGTAGTAGTAGTAGTAGTAGTAGTAGTAGTAGTAGTAGTAGTAGTAGTAGTAGTAGTAGTAGTAGTAGTAGTAGTAGTAGTAGTAGTAGTAGTAGTAGTAGTAGTAGTAGTAGTAGTAGTAGTAGTAGTAGTAGTAGTTGTTGTTGTTGTAGTTGTTGTTTTTTCTTCTTTTCTTGTTTATTGTAGTGGTAGTGGTAGTAGTAGAGAGAGATATATATATATGTTTTGTTAAAGGAAATGAGAGAGGGAGAGGAAGAGGAAAATAAAGAAGGAACGAGAGAGAGGGAATAAACATACAACATAATAAAGAAAGAGAAAAAGAGAGAGAGATGGAAGGAGGGAAGAGAAAGAATGGATAAAAAACAAAGAGAGGGTAAGATCTTGTTCTTTAACTTCTTCTTTTCTTATTTGTAGTAGTAGTGGTGGTGGTGGTGGCGAGGTCCGGTGCAATACCACGAGATGGGAAACACTCCGGCATACATTAATTTGTGGGTGGGTGGAGACTTTACATACGTTAATTTTATTGAGTTACAAGAGAATAAATCCTTTCTCAAACAATTTAAGAAAGAAAAAAAGAGTGATAACAAAAACAAATTGTTTGTCGTAACATAGAGCAAATGGAAAACGATGAAGGTCGTGATGTTCAAGATCACAAGACGTATCTTAATCAATGTGTTCCATGTCCTTGCTCTCAATGTAAGCTGGCAATGGATGTTCTTCTTGGAGCGCTTCATGAAAACCTTGAAAGGCCTTGTGCAACAAGAGCTCGGCCAGAAGGTAGCACGGCTAAAGGTTGGTTGGTGTCTGAGGCGTTAGCGTATATTTTACAATGGCTACCAACATTGGATTCAGACAACAGTATGCTATGCACTGAAGGACAATGATAGACTGATCGGAGATGTGGTGGTTGTAAATGGGGTAGAAAAAAGAATGGATGTTGCAATGGCGGAGAAAGTGAATCACTTTTATATGTTGCACCATGCCTCCATGGAGAAGTGACTCGCTAGGTACTAGCAAGCTAGGAAAGATCGGGAAGAAGCGCGATTTGAATTTCAACATAGTATGCACCATCAAACGATTCGATATCCCGAGAGCATGGAGGAGATGCCACAGTTTATGTCAACGCGATGGTTACATGGAGCTTTGACCACAGCGTCTCGCGAAGGGGCAGAGGTCTCAACTCGAGGAGTGAAAATTCTCGAGGGGATGTAGTCCAAAGGTGATGACGTGTTTAGGGTTTGTCGTATCTATATTTTATATGCGACAACTAATTGTGTGTTTTAATGTATAGTACAAAATATATAGTGCAACATGGTCGCACGGACAGCATTTTCGCGTGGACCATATTGATAAAATGCGCTCCACAACAGATTGTGGTATCATTGCAAAGTTCGAGCAAGAGAGCCGATGATGAGCAATGGATCCAAGAACAGTTATAGATGAGATGGAGTATTTTGGGAACTTGCAAAGTATTGTTACAGCGGATTACCATAGCTTTTGGATTTAAAGGAGTTGGAGCAATAGTTCGACAAGGTCCATTTGGATTTCTCGAAATAGATTTAAAAAAAAAAAAAAGAATTTGCTCGATACCTTTGTGTTGCCGGCCCATTGTAAACAGGTGCATGAACTCATTTTAATTTTATTACGACATGCTACATATCACAAAAGTTAAATCTCTCTTGTACGTGATTTTGAACATGTAATTTTCTATCCAAACCCCCGACAACCTTGATGGTGGTATATTATACCTTTAGCTCCCTGAAGTACGAGAGTATATGATCAAAGTGATGTTTCGAGCGTAGATGAGGATAGTATGCGAATAGAGGGTCGATATTGCAAGGGGTGGATGCCACCGAAAGCTTGGAGCATGTAGAGGAGCCAAAATCGGATAACAATGATGGAAATACATGAGTTTAAGAATTCTTTGAGAACAAGGTGGACTCATCCTTTTGTGGTGACATGTCTATCGACCTTCTAGTGTATGCAAAGTTGTATCAAGAGATTGACATGGGACCATAGGGTACTTCATAGTTGGAGCATCCATCTACTCAATTCGTTGATAATCGCTTATAAGGGTACATAAGATATGCATTTTAAGTAAGATCATTTTTTAAAAGATTTATATTACCGTGCTTTGTATGATTTATATTGACATCTTCACGTGCATGTCTCCAGATCAAATGGCTCGATTTAGAGATATGGCAGACCAGGAGCTATCTTGGACGCCATCATGCCATTCTGCTATAGATCTACTTTAGTGCGCTCTGATGCTTCAGTTTGCAGCAGACGAGGTCGACGCTCCAGACTTGGGCTAGATGGAGGGAGTGGTTTTGGAGGATGATGTGGAGACATGGATGCAATGAGCCCATAGTCGACTCGGAATATAGGTGCTACTCCTCGCTCTCGTGGCAGTTCGAGAGAGCATGGCTCAGGTGGTTGTTGTGGAGGTACCGACGCGGTGTCTTCGTCTTGTCCTTCTACTGGAGTTGCGTCACCTATGGGATTTGTCACACCTATGGGGACGTCTACTCCAGTCAATCCAGCTTTTGCTTAGCCATCCGCATAGGTGGTACCTCTATGGGTGCTACTCTGAGAGATACTACCCCCATAGCTACACCAGATGTACAGGGGTCACCTGGATATGCTCAGGAGAGTGGTTGCAGGTGGGAGAGGACACATCTTAGGCATATCCCAAAGGGTTATGGATACCTTGTAGATGATAGGACAAGAGCCATCATCATGAATGATGAGGGGAGGAGGGTGATGGCTCGTATGAGAGAGTTGTGTCAACAAGCTTTTCGGCACAACGCCTTGGATCATTGGAAGAACATACCGGAGGGGAGCAAGGACTACATAGTAGCATCCTTGCATGAGGAGTTTTTGGTACCTACTGTAGCAAATAGGTTTTCCACAGGCTAGATGATGGAATGCATACGTGCATACGTCACACAGATGATCGAATGCACGTAAGGCACTTAAGAGTGGGGCCTCAAAGCGCGAGTGGCTAGACGTGGACGACTGGTGCCGACTCAGGGAGGAGGCTACAGATTCTCCAGGATGTTGGAGACAACAACGCGAGGCAGCGAGGGCACGACTAGAGGCAGGAGTGGTCCATCATCTTGGGAGTGGTGGCCACATGACATATTTGGAGGACTTTGTAAGTTTTTATTTTTTTTTTGCTTGCTTATTTTTTTGCAATATCCCTTGTACTGACAATCATGTTTCTAACAGTTGTATTTTGTTTTCTTTGTAGCACTCCATTACAAACCGCGATCCCATCGGCCTAGAGACTTGATATGCAAAGAGACACGGTCTCAATTTAATTAAAATGCATTATTGTATGGTGGAATGATGTGTAGTTGTTTCTTTTGCCCTTGGATCCGTGGGGCTCACATACTCTTCTTTTTTAGTCACGTGATTTGTGTAGGCATTTTCTATGTAGTAGAATCTTGCCATGATTGTACCGTTGCTTTCATTATGTGATCATGTATTTATTTCATGTATCAGTGTTATGATTCAAGTACACTTTGCCTTTATTTACATGAGCATTGTACACATTATTGAAACTCTTTTGTATGGCCCAAATAAAGCACATAGTTCTATTTGTGGCACGACAGCTTGCTGCCCTGCCACAATTTTTTTTCCTCATGTTACTGTCACTATTAGCATCACAAATTTACTGCACGCATCGCTATTAGCGTCGCAACATGCATTGCAAACCATCGTTATCTGCGTTGATATCAGCGTCGCAAAATGCGATGCTAATATCCACACAAATAGCGATGATGATAACGACGTTGATACCGACTGTTCTATGGCATCACTAATATCGACGTTTTTTGCGACGAGGGGGAAAATTTCTTTATGAACATTTTCGTCACTTTAAATGTCGGTATAAAGCCTATACCTTACAGTGTCAAACTAGCACTCATGCACAAGTATATTTTATCATACTGCTTGTCACACTGAAAGAAATATTTTCACTATTTGTGGATTCCAAGAAATAATTTACTCAACATAGGTTCATTCTTAGATAAATGTACTAGACTTCTCCCAAGGTTAGATGCACTAGCTCTTCACTAAGAGAGTTGGATTACCACTCCTAGTGAGAGGACTTTCCATAGGGACTTGTTGTATGTTAGGAGGCACCAAGGACCCTGGGGGCTTTAGGCGTAATTCCATTGGTGCTTATGCTAGACAATACTAATAAAGAGATCATTATATTGATTTAGGCCCCATTTAAGGTCAATTTTTGTGTGATTGAGGTATATCTTCCTTGCAAAGTAGGTTTGATTACAAATGTTTGATTAATCTAATGAGTTTTGAAAGGCAAATACCTTGATTTCAGCCACATATCAAGGGGGTTAAGGCTCGGAGGACTTAGTGCGCTTTAGTGTGCAATCAAAGCAAGACATCTAGTACTTGGGAGCATTTCAGGTTGACACGGAAGATTTTCACGTGTTGGATATTAGGGGAGGAACTAAGCATCCAAGAGTTTGGAGAATATGAAGTGGAGTGGCAAATGGCCACAGATTTAAAGACACTAAAGTGCATGTGTAATGTGTCAAAAGGTGCTACTGCTAAGAGTCCTTGCATTTACTACATGGCCATGGCCAAGGAGTGCAAATATGCTTGTTGGAACAAAACATCTGATAGACACACCAAAGATCCAAACTTTTAGGTTGTTCTAGATATCCCCTTAACAAACGTCCACATGTGCACATTGCATGCCTTGTGTAGAATAGTTGAGAAATTTGTGCATCATTTGCATCGAAACTGCAATCCTAGAAGGCCACGGATGGTGCTATCAGGGTTATTGAGAGGGTTTTGTCAGACATTGGTCTCCATAGGGGGAATGTTGTGATCAAGGCAGATCCTCAAATATCCAAAAATGGAAATAGTGTTCCCAAGAAACCCTTGAGAGGTGGGGTTAAGGCCAGAAGGTTTTTGGGCTTCCATGACCCAAGCCCCGAAAAGGTTCTTCCCACGTTCATCACAACCAATGAAAAGCACCTCTTGATGGACTACCAAAGATATGTGCCACCGGGATTTGGTTAGATAAGCACATTACATCAACTTATGACTCTTTAACCATTAAAGAAATTTAGGTCTATAACAAAAAAAAAAACCTTGGACATTGAAATGATTGATCCCTAGCAAGAAGCTAGGTAGGTGTTATTGTAACTCCTTCAAGTTGTAAGCAATTAAACTAGTACTTCAAACTTGATATAGCCTTGGCTACCAATAGTTGAAGAGAAATTCTAAGTATTTATTTACCATTGTTACCAACAATAATATCAACATTTATTGCCTTACTTGTGGCTAAGAAAATTATTGATTAAAGTCCATGCACTCTAGTTAGACTAAAATGATTCAGCAGTGCACCTCCCAAGGTCCTCATTGATGCACCATCACCTTTGAGCCAAAAAAAAGCTACTTAGAACATTGACTGGTGTCTAGTGTAAGAGGTATCCACAAGTGGAATGTTTCCTCCTATGGAGACATGAGAACAAGCGAGGCTCTAATTGTGTTAGGTAATCTTTATGACTAGTCCTAAAGGCTAAGATGGAGAAGAAATCTCTCATGAACCCAATATGTGGACATTGGAAGGCCCAAGTCTAGCTAAGGTCAAGGTGAAATCTCTATAGAGTTGGTTTCTTGATCTAGAATGAGCACTTGTAAATATTGCATTTTATCAATAAAGACTATTTTGAAAAGATTGTTTGGATGGTAGCATAAATTGTCAAAAAAACTAAAGTTGGTTTGGATGCATGTATGGAAGGTGGGTGTATAACTTTTCGATTGCAAATATTAGACACACTAATTAGGATAGAATGATAGAGCTTGAAACAACTCATTTTAGAAAATGATACATGGTAGACTATTAGTCCTTGATGCCATGAAAGACTATAAGAAAGCCACACTCTCCATGAACCAAGTGTGAGTTGGTCCATGCTCTATGATAGTGCCTTGGACTGAAGGGTATAGTATACTCCAAAACCAGATCATCTAGGATGATCTTTCTTGAATGCAAGTTTGATTTAGGATACATTTGCCATTGTAAGATAGTTTGGGAAGTTGATTAGTTTTCTTGGAACTATTGGCATGTTTGGATAGGTTCATCTCATCTAGTCATATCATACAACATGTATACCACTACACTTAAAATCTCAAGTATATGATCTCCCTACTCTCTATGTCAGCATTGTGTGTTTTCCATAATTTTGCACAATATTGTTGTATCTAGCATATTTTCTTATTTTGGGCCAGTTTTTGTAAAATAATGTTGTAGCTTATTGAGAGGGGAGAAAGAGAGGGTGTTAGAGAATGTTCTATTGGTGTAGTTTACTCAATCTTCTAAAGGTGCAAATTTCCCTTTGACCTAGATAATTGATCTTAAAAGTACCCACAATTATCTCACTATATGGTAGCAAGTATTATAACATGATAAAGATAAAGAACTAGTGTTATTTTACACCCTAAACCTATGGTGCACTAAGACACAATCTAACATTTTTGGATTGTCTCCTAATGCACCATACTCCCCCCTTCTTGAGTCTCTTCTCATGTTTATAGTCCAGTATCTTAGAATTAGTTGCCATCTATATCAAAATATCATGTTTTGGGTCCATAATGTGTTGCTAAGTATTAGCCACATTAGACAATAATTTTTTGGTTGGATTGGGAATGTCTTGCATCTAGATGCTACAATGCACTAGGAGGCTATCTAATACTCTTAGATTGCATCCTAGCACAACACATCATTCAAGTCAATTTCAAGTTCACATTTTGTAAGCTTTCCTTTTTCTTATATGATTTTCACCATTTTAGTGCTAATTGAATCCTAGATGAAAAGAATATAGTAATCACACAATTTGCTCATTTGTAGTCCTCAAAGGATATGAACATTATAGAAAAGATTGTAGTTCATGTAGAAGCCTTGAGTGCCTTGGAACAAAGGACATTTATATAGTCACAAGAATTTTTTCCACTATCCATTCTAGAGAAGGATCAATAGCCAAAGGAGAGTTGTAAAGAAAAGGGTACAACAACTTACTGAAGACAATATACCTTTGCTACATCATGGATGGTCTCTATAACAAAAGCATTGAGGTTCTTATTATCCATTGTCCATGTAGCCACACCTTCTAGCATCACCTCTTGGATCTTGCTTATGATGGGATCATACTAGATGCAACAGAACAAAGCATGTATTGATTTTGCTTGGATTCTCATAGCAGGGTCTAGAATATCCATGAAACTTACACCATCATTGGTGAACACCTTCTATTTGTCCATCCCCAACATTCCATAGATGTACATGTTTGGTGTCTTCTCCTTTTTGTTCGACAAGCCTAAGGCTTTATGGACCGCTTCTAGAATGAACATGATTTCCACTTGGCATTGACCATTGTTATCATTCACAATGACCATCCCACTATATGTTAAGGTTATAGGTCATGAAGAATTCCACACACTTTTCATAATTTACTTGCACTCCTTCAAAATTTTCCATGTAGATGTTTAACCCACATAGATCCACTAGCTCTCTAACATTTGGATTCTTGATTGTCACTTCCCTTAGGTTGTGAATCTGCTAGCACCACATGCGGCAATACCCCTTGAGCTCCATTCTCAACTTGTAATCTTCCTACTCTTTCTTGGTAAATGGCATTAGTGATTTGATTGTCTTTATCAACATCATCTTTTCTCCTTGGCTTGCCATGTCCAAAATCCTAACAACACCTTGTCATGAGAATTAAAGAAAAATATACTAAGAAAAATACATTTACAAAGAAGTATGAAAATTTATACTAATAAATCCCTCCCTCTCCTAATCAATTGCAATACTTCCCAAGATTGGGAAAAGAAAGCAATCGGGACAATGGTGTAGTTGCGTTCTAACTATGACTTGGTGTGCATGAGCAATATTTATATATAGAGGGATACCCAGCTACCTTTTCAACAACCAATCATAGAAGTGAGGGTTGTATTCAGTTAAACCTCACGCATCAAAACAGAGTCAAAACATCACACAAATTTTCTATCATGAAAGAGATATCCGTGTCTTTCACTACTTTCTTCCCATAAAGAAATAATCCACATTGTCATACTCCATACCTCTCACATCGTTAAGAGTCCTAGGCTCCCAGAATAGGGGTTGATAGCCTTTACCAATAGGATTTTATAGGTAAAAGACAAAGTTCACAGCTCTTCCTCTCCTTCTGCATAACCTTTTAACTCAGTCTTTCCCATCACTCAAACAAATATAAGAAGCATCAGACATGTCACAAAAACAAACATCACCCAAACTTTGAGAGCAATTTCTCATGACCTCCCTTTTATTGTTTAACTTCCCTTCCCTTGTCTTCAAGAGTCTTGCTTGAGTCTTTTACAACAATCAAAATTCCGGTTGCTCCTAATTGGCTTCATGATCTACATGTCATTGAGCAGCTTCATAATCAACTCCTTGGCTCGTTAAGTGCAAGGAAGTTGATTTCGATTGCTAGATTAAGAGGAGGCCTATAATCATAGTTTGAGTACAAGATGTTGAGCTTGCTGAAACTCAATCACATGGTCTTCTTTTGTGAGATTGGCATGTGGCCTTATCAATGATAATTCACAGCAAAAATAGCGGTCCGTATTGCCAAGAGGCGCAACCAAGTGGGATCATGGAGCTCAAAGGACCTTTCCCTAGAGTCATCATGATGCTGCAAACTTGGCTCTGATTTGCCGCTATCTTCATCTAAGGTAGACGCAGTAGCCAACCGCTTCCTCATTCAGACTGCAGCAAGCTCACATGAAGATGCCACCTTACAGTTGCAGTCGCTCCACCATAAAATATGCAGAAAATAGATATCAGCCATAGTCACAAGCTGGCCTAGTTATGCTGCAGTAAAAGCAATGGAATCCTATAATCACGATAGCCATGTCTTCAACTCCTCCAGTGGCTTGTAAGCGAGCTGATATTGCTATGACTATCTCCTTTTACATGGTCCTGTCAATCCTGTTGTTGTTCTACAAAATAGTCACCATCAATATGAGGTCTCTTCTCCTCCCAATATAAGCTTGCTTATCTATTTCAGTGTATCCCCGCCGGCGGTCGATAACATGCCACCCTCATCGTTCTCCAACTGCCAATCCCATAACTTCCCCCTTTTTGGGTTAATATTAATAGCCTTTGCTTTGTGTACAGCATGTATGTATTCTTTGGACCAAAAGTAACCTTAGAAATGTTAACTACGGTTGGAATGCCTTATGTGTATAAATGCCAAAAAAACAACATATTCTTGGACATTCATATGGGATTAAAGATTAGCTCCGTCCACATAAAACCCATTCTTTCACTCCTAGAGAAATAGCCTTCCCATGCAACCAACTACTTGATTCCCCCTAATGTCTCCTTTTGCTACACCATACGGAGAAGCAAACGAGGTTTTATTTACATGTGCCTCTACATGGAACTAAAAGTGTTATTATGAACCACTCTTATGCTATTTTTGTCACATCACTCATGCCAGCTTATAGTGGACCATCACTTGCAACATTTGGAGCTTTCATACGATGGATGTTAATTAGCATGACAACTGTTGAGATTGGCAAGATGGTGAGCTCATCATAGTGATGATGGATGAGGCCTTACACTACCACCACCATTGCTACCTCTACCACTAGCATCACCTTCATTCTCTCTAACTCTCTCTCTCTATACCTGCAAATAACTCACTCACTCTCTCAAACTTACCTTCTTTGCCTCTCATTTTGTCCTTCTTTCATGCACACAAAGATTTAATAACTCCACATCCTTCACCACCACCTCTCTCTCTCTCTCTCTCTCTCTCTCTCTCTCTCTCTCTCTCTCTCTCTCTCTCTCTCTCTCTCTCTCTCTCTCTCTCTCTCTCTCTCTCTCTCTCTCTCTCTCTCTCTCTCTCTACACACACACACACACACATATAGATATATATATATGTGGAGTTGGACTGACATAAGTGGGGTCATATTTAGGCATCTTTATAGCACAATGTTGTTCGACATTGATCAAAATTTGGCAGTCCACTATGCTCATAAGATAAAGTATTATTGCAAAAACAAGGACTCAAGACGGTGTCGTGATGTTATGAGGACACAATGTGAAAAAGTATGGAATGCATCATCATCCGACTTCTTTATTGATCTAGAGAGTCAATGTGATCTGAGCCATTAGTACTAGTGTGAGTTGCATGGAGTATCCAAAAATACTAGATTTTTGGATAATTTTAGCCTATTTTTGATATTATTTATTGTAAAAATCTGAAAAAGTTTAAAAAAAGCTTCTAGATTAGGATGGCATGCAAAAAGCAAGTGGCTTTTTTAGCCACTTAGGAGATTTTTCATAAAAAAGGCAGATTGACGAAATCATGCGCGTCACGATCGCTATAAACAAGCTGAAAACTACAGTTTAAACTAGAAGTGGAAGAAGGAGTGTTCTGGGAGATCTGTGATCATGTGTCCTGCAATTTTACCCCCCTTTCGAAGCCAACGGAGCCATCAGATTTGGGTTCCAGGCAGTAGAGAAAGAGCTGATTTTTCTGATCCACGTTTTTGGTCTACGAAGGAGCTTCAAGAGAACTAATGCCTGGAGATCGCTTCTGAGTAGTGCAAAGATTCTAGGTTCTTTCAATACATATTGATTCAATTCATTGTGCTTTGTCTTTGTCATGTTTACTACTTATGTATTCTCTTTCTTCTCTTCCATCTCCTATCTCTACTTCCTTCTACCTCTGATCCCCAGTGGATTCGACCTTTCGACAAAAACCCCTCCGACATTGGTGAACTCGATGTGAAAAGTCGTCAGAAGAAGGAAAGACAAGATGGGAGAATCTTTGAATACATTCTCTAGTGATGTTTTGCAATAGTTGGTGCAAAATATGAATATGCTTATATAGGTACAACAACAACAACAGGTGATGCAAGCTTCAACTCAAACAAAAAGTATTGTGATGAATGCTTTGCAAGCAGTTGAGAGTGAGGTGAAGTTATTCAATGGCATGAATGTATCTGCATATGTATATACCTATGCTCAGAAGATGGAATTCTTTGCGATGGCTTAATCTGCATGGAGCCAGTATTTTATACGTGTTATTATTCATGAACTGAAAGCACGGATTACTAAATTATACTTGCAGGATGCTGACTGGGTAGCCTTCAAGAAGACACTCAGGGAATAATTTTACATTGAGGACACTAGTTTGATTATGCGCAAGACATTTCAAGAGTGGGTTTTACAACCCAATAAGGGTCTTGTGGCTACGAAATTGTTAAGAGAATTTGAAAGTCGATTTGAGCAGTTGGGTCTTGCAAAGCAGCAAACTCTTGCAAGTCAGAAAATTGAATTGTTTCTACAGGCAGCTGATCCTGAGCTTCAAGAGAAGCTTGATGATTTGCTGGAGGATCAAACTACAGAGACAGGTTTGAAAATAGAGTGGAGACATGTCAAGGAAGCTGTTACTACACTTGTGAAGAAGTATAGAAGAAGAGAAAGATTGCATGTTTCTAGCTTGCCCACTATTACGGGCAAGACAGTTGATGTATCCGGTTAGCCACCTACTTCTGTGGCTAACCCTATGGTTGTACCTGCTATTGTTCCCTCTGTTAGGGAAGATGTCTTATATGAATTGGTCAAAGGCATGTGGGATCTTCAATTGAAGGTTGCAAAATTGGACGAAAAAGGACAAGAGGAAAGGGGACGGGCAACAACCCCTAAGCCTGGAAAAAGATATATGTGGTATGAATATGGTTTGCAGCACGAGAGAAAGGATTGTGCTGCCTATCAGGAGGCCCTAGCACAACAGCTCATCTTTTGGAAAGATGGCAAGATTCATGCACAAGAAATGGGATTGCCTCTTCCTTTGAATTTTGGAAAGGGAGGTATGCAAAAGTTGTTGGAAGACTTGGCTGTCCGAAATGCTTATGCGACGGTACATGCTTCTACTACAGTTGGATAGAATACATGGCCAAGTGATGGTTGGTCCAAAGGCTGAAATATGGACACATGCTTTACATGCAGCTGAAAAGAGAAAGGTCACTGATAGTGAAATGTCTCGTGCAGGGCAAGACATTCGTGGCATAACTGGTTGGGAATCACCGAGAGATGCATATTCAGTGTATGCATATTTAGCAGAGGTACAAAACACGGATGTACTTGCGGAAGAAAAACAAAAAAGAGATGAAGATATTACATGGATATCTAAAAGAATGATAAGAAGAAGTGTGGATCAGCCTAAAGCTGCAAATCAACCACCTCACGAGCATGTTATGGAAGAGGTAAGTCAGGAGCAAAAACATGATAACAAACAAGAGGGAAAAAAGAAGGGCAAGCAGCCAGGATATAAGCTGCAATCTGACATTGAGACATCCACAGATCTTAAGAAGGTTCTTAAAGGACGGATCTTAAACAGTAGGGTGGAATTTACCTTGGGAGAGGTGCTTGGCATTGCCAAGCGAGAATTTCACGAAGAGATCATTGACATAATTAAAAGGAAGCATCATTTTCTTGGTGATACCACTAGTGCATTGCTGCAATTTGAAGAGGAAACTAGTTTGTTGGGTATTCGGGCTGAATATGAGCATGAAGTAAGTACATGATTATCTATGCAGGATGCTACTAATCAATGGACTGCATGTGGAAAAGAGAAGAAAGTGGCTGAAAATGCATTGTCTTGTAGCAATATGCATGGTGGAGTAAGGCAAGTGCAACAATATGGAGAAGAGACTCTAGGATTTATTTCTCGAAGTCACTACACAAGAAATCATTCAACTAGAGCTACCACTGAAACGGTAGTGAAAATAGGGGAACGTGAAACTCCTTGTGTTGCTTTACTTGACCATGGGTCTAAGATAAATATCATTGAGCGGGGATTGTATGAAAATGGTGCATGGCCTGTAGACACTGATCATGGTTGGCGAATGAGGGCTACAAATAATTCTTCACGGGAGCTCTATGTTGCATGTCCTAATGTAAAAGTGACGATTGGTGATGTATAGGAAGAGCAACACTTCTTTATGCAAGATAATTCCTCATATGCAATGATTTTGGGACAGCCCTATATTACAAGTGTGCATATGGAAACAAAGGTGCTTGATGATGGTTCTGCTTATGCAAGAGTCAGAAGCAAGGATGGGATTTTCATTAAGCACTATTGTAATGCGGGGCTACCTCGGGGGTGTCACTCATGAATATATGTATATATAACGTGAGTTCAAAATAAGGGGTTTTTAAAACACCATTTTTATACATTTTTAACATACAGAAGGGTGTCATATAAAGGGGTAACTTATAGATTGAATAGAAAAGGGTTTTGTTATATTCAAGAAAAATTCACATATTAGGATATTTATAAATAGGCCACGAACGCACGTTATATACAGAAATATATATAGTGAACCCCCCGAGGGGGCTACAGTAGTGTTGTTCAGTGGGCGTACTCACCTCTTGATGAAATGAAGCATGTATTTACTATTGGTAATTGTCAGTTTACAGCAAACAGTTCATGTTGGTTTAAGCCTATGGAAGCTATGTGTAGGGCTGAATGCATATCTATGATATGGGCTACTAAGAAACTGAGAGCATTGGGGTTGCTAGCTGAAAATATTGGCATTTCAGGCATCTTTTATGGCCTGAATATTACTGACACTATGGCTGAAATTTCAGCAATTGTACATGCAGAAAATGAGGCTGAAAACAGAGTGTTATCAATATGTTCTTTGGATATGTATGATGTTATAGCATTGTTTGCTCAACAGGAATGATTACAATGGGCTGAAGCACTTGTGGAGACAAAGTATAAGACAGTTGACAAAAAGGTGAAACCAATTGCTTTGCCACTTTCACCAAAGAGTGAGGGTATGTATGAAAAAGTGTTAAGGCAGCCAAGCTTACGGGATCCTAAAGATATAGGTCATTAATTTACATCTGAAACATTACAGGAATTGAAAGTTGGTGCAGAAGGGTTTCTTTTGCCTGTTGAGAGAGACTGTTTTATGCGGATGTTGGCTAGACATGGGAAGGCATTGGCATTTCAGCCAAGTGAAATAGGTTGTGTGGATCCAAATGTTGTCTCTCCTATGGTCATATTTGCTGTGCCACATGTACCATGGAACTTGAGGCCTATTCCAGTGCCTAAAGCTTACTTGTCAAAGCTGATGGATTTGCTAAATGAAAAGATTCACATGAAGATCTTGGAGCCTTCTTTAGCCCCATACTCAAATCGTTGGTTTACTGTGCCCAAAAATAATGGGGCTTTGAGATTTATTCAAGACATGCAACCGGTCAATAAAGTGACCATAAGAAATGTGGGTGCAGGTCCTGTGGTTGATGAATTTGCAAAGGCTTTTGCAAGCAGAGAGATCTATTCTTTGGGTGATCTTTACTCAGGTTATGATCAATTTCACCTTGCAATTGAAAGCAGGGATATCACAACCATGAAGACTCCTTTGGGGTTAGTACGGATGCGTACTCTCCCACAGGGTGCAACAAACTCAGTGGCACACATGACAAATGCTATGAATAGGGTACTCGGGGATTTTATACCATAATTGACTATGCCTTTCTTGGATGATGTTCCAATCAAAGGGTGTGCAGTGGATGAAAAGAATGAAGAGATGGATGCTCATGGATGCAGACAGTTTGTTGCAGATCATATTGTGGATTGTGAGAGGATTTTGACACGTCTAGAAGAGGTGCATTTAACTCTTTCTGGACAAAAGTCTGTCTTTGGAATTGAAGAGGTTTTGATTGTTGGGCATATATGTGGGCCTTATGGGCGAAGGCCATCACCAGCAAAAATAGATGGGATTGATAGAATGCAAGATGTATGCACGAATGTATCAGAGGTGCGTAGATTCTTGGGTGCATGTGTGTTCTATTTGATATGGATTCCTCACTTTGCACATGTAGCCGATGCTCTTTATCAACTTCAAAGGAAAGGTCAGAAATTTCATTGGGAAAGGAAGCATCAGAAAGCAATGAAGAAATTGAAGCAACTATTAAAATCTGCTCCTACATTGAGAAAGGCTGACTATTCACATGGAAAGCCTATCATTATTATTGTTGATACAAGCCCAATCGGGATTGGATGGGCAATTGGGCAAGATGATGAGGAAGGGCAAAGATATGCAATTCGCTTTGGTGCTAAAGTATTTATTGAACGATAGAGAAGATATCCCCAGGTTAAAAGAGAATTATGGGGAATTGTGACATCCCTTAAATGTGATAAGGAGTATTTTATGGGTGCTCATGTAGTCATTGAGATCGATTGTTTGCCAATATTGGGTATGATTACTAGTTGTGCTACTCCGGACATTACTATGCTCTGGTAGATTGCATACATCAAATCTTTGAACCTTGAATTTCAGCAGGAAGAGATAACCTAGTGGCAGACATGTTATCTCGAGCACATTATGAAAATGAAGATGGGATGATGGATGAGGAGGAAGAGGATGACTTTCTTATGGCTGAAAATGATGTTGCAAGAGTGAATTTAGCAATGCAAGGTGTTGGCACAGCATTAACAGAAGCTTGGACAACAAAGAGAAGACACTTTAGATGTTTTGTATCTTGTATAAAAGTGTTTCTGGAAGACAAAGATGTAGGAGAGTGGCTGAGAATTGGTCAATACCTCAGTACATTAACAAAGAAAGATGAGTGGTCAGATGAGGAGTTTAAGAAAATCAAGAGGAAAGCATATGGGTTTTTTTAAAAAGATGGATACTTATGGAAACATGATAAAAAGAAATAGGGTATGCCATTGTGAGTTTTGGGTGATAGAGCTTCACAAGTAAAAGTAATGCAAGAATTTCATGGAAGCTTGTGGGCAGGTCATAGAGGTGTTTGGGGTACTTTTACAAAGATCAAAGAAAGTTATTGGTGGCAGAGTATGTATAAGGATGTTGCTCACTTTGTGGAAACATGTACGACATATCAAATGTATTCATCTGTGAGACATCGGGATGGATTGCAACCCACATATCCATTGTCTCTTTATTTTAAGTGGGTGGTGGATTTGGTCACAATGCCTACAGGTCTTTGGCAAATGAGGTATCTTGTGCTTGCTCGTGAAGACTTGACTAATAAGTGGAAGGGAAAGCTTTACGTACTAAGACAACAAATGCTATGTGTACTTTTCTCTTAGAAGAGATCTCTTGTCGATATGGCTGTGTGGGAAAAATTATAGTAGATAGGGGTGAGTTGGATGCAGATGAAGCTCGTGATTTCTTTGCGTGGTTAGGGATAAAGCTTGCTTTAACTTCAGCCTATAACCCTGAAGGAAATGGAAAAAGTGAAAGAGGTCACCCACCTATTGTGAAGGCATTGGCAAAAGCATGTGGAGAGAAGGTAAAAGAGTGGCCACGATTGCTCTCTTATGCTTTGTGGGCCGACAAAACAACTCATAGTGCTGTTACAAGATATATGCCTACAGAATTGATGTATGGTCAAAAACCTATCATGCCGATAGAAGAGATGACAATCACATGGAGTGTGTTACCTTGGGAGGAGGAGTTGAATCGAGAGAAGTTGTTGGCCTTACGCATTAGACAGTTGGAAATAAAATCAAAAGACATAGAGGCAGCAACTGCAAAGTTAAGGGCAGCAAGGATACAGAACAAGAAATGATTTGACAAAAGACATAGACTGAGACCAAGGACCATACAAGATGGGGATTGGGTATTGGTTTATGATAGCAGTTTAGATAACCAGCATAGTGCCATGCGTAAAGTTTCCAAAAGATCGTTTGGACCCTATGTGGTAAGACAGGTGTTTGATAATGCTACTTATGCATTAAATGAGCTGGATGGGATAGCCATCAAACTTCCGGTAGCAGGGAAAAGAATCAAATTATTCAAAAGGCGAGAATCTACTACCTATGAGTTGCCAAAATTGGAAGAAAATAGTGGTCCTGATACAGGGGCTAGCCAGGAAAATATGGAAGATGAAGAAGTAAAGGATATGGTTGCAGAGGATGAGGACTCAGAATCCGGTGACAACTAGGATTTTGGCACATACCGAAGGATGTGCAGGTTTAGAGGGGGTGGATGTCGTGATGTTATAAGGACACAATGTGAAAAAGTATGGAATGCATCATCATCTGACTTCTTTATTGAACTAGAGAGTCAATGTGATCTGAGCCATTAGTACTAGTGTGAGTTGCATGGAGTATCCAAAAATACTAGATTTTTTGATAATTTTAGCCTATTTTTGATATTATTTATTGTGAAAATCTGAAAAAGTTTAAAAAAAGCTTCTAGATTAGGATGGCATGCAAAAAGCAAGTGGCTTTTTCAGCCAGTTGGGAGATTTTTCATAAAAAAGGCAGATTGACGAAATCGTGGCGTCGTGATCGCTATAAACAAGCTGAAAACTACAGTTTGAACTAGAAGTGGAAGAAGGAGTGTTCTGGGAGATCTGTGATCACATGTCCTGCAATTTTACCCCCCTTTCGAAGCCAACGGAGCCATCAGAT
The DNA here is from genome assembly GCF_053477565.2 of Lygodium microphyllum. Lineage (NCBI taxonomy): Eukaryota > Viridiplantae > Streptophyta > Polypodiopsida > Schizaeales > Lygodiaceae > Lygodium > Lygodium microphyllum. Next base: position 69,799,708 of record NC_141139.1, read on the forward strand.
TTGGGTTCCAGGCAGTAGAGAAAGAGCTGATTTTTCTGATCCACGTTTTTGGTCTATGAAGGAGCTCCAAGAGAACTAATGCCTGGAGATTGCTTCTGAGTAGTGCAAAGATTCCAGGTTCTTTCAATACATATTGATTCAATTCATTGTGCTTTGTCTTTGTCGTGTTTACCACTTGTGTATTCTCTTTCTTCTCTTCCATCTCCTATCTCTACTTCCTTCTACCTCTGATTCCCGGTGGATTCGACCTTTCAACAAAAACCCCTCCAACAACGATCGAGATTGGCAAGATTCTCATGTGTTCTCTCAAAGCAATTGCATTTCAAGGAGTTAATTAAGCATTCTTTTAAGGCTTACTCTTTGAGAATTGGGCTAGAGTGAGTTCACCATAGTGATGACAAACAAGGCCTTCCACTACGACTACCATCGCTAGCTCTACCACTACCACCACCACCTATTGGGGGTAAAGGTACCTACGTCTAACCTCTTGTGTATTCATTACATTGGTAGTACGCGCACACCTGTATACTCCAATTGCTGGGTGCCCATCACTATCACTTTATTTATTATTCTTTTAGTGACACTTGAATAAGGAAAGGCCAATCACACATTGTGACTGTTGGAGTTCTCACATACAGTGTCTCTCTCCCTTGCTCTCTTGCTCCATCCGCCATAGCTCTTGCTTCCATTTGTGTACTTCCACTTGGCCTTTACCTTTCAGTAGTTTGTCACTACAATAATATAATGCTTCCATGTAGTCGGATAAAGGGTATATTGGTCCAACAAAATCGATACCCCATTTTTTAAAGGGTAACGTAACTAGAATATGATCCAACAATCGCTTACAATTCTCCCTAGCATCCTGTCTTTGGCAGACATCACAATGCTTAACATAACTGAAAGCATCCTAAAATATCAATGGTCACCAATATCCAACACAGAGAGCTTTTTAGGTGGTAAGGCGTCTAGCAAAATGTCCCCCACATGTTGAATCATGGCATTTCTCATCAAGAATGAATGGTATCTCATCAGGTACTACACGTCAACGATAAATATCATCCACGTCTTTCTAAGAATAAATGGCATCTCATCAGGTACTCGATAATAAATATCATCCACACTTTGACTGAGGGACACACTTCTTGAATAAGGTTATAGTAGCCTTAATAGAAGCTTTGAAGATTAAACACAATAAAACCATCCCATATAATATGCAAGCAAATGGTCAAGTCAAGAGTACGAATAAACACCTTGCAGGGATCTTATCCAAGGTAGTGTCTGAAAGTAAGCAAGATTGGGATAAGAAACTGTATGTGGCAGTTTGAGCTTACAATATGACACTTAAGAGAGCTATAGATCACACCCTATTCAATCTTGTATATGGGGAAAAGTGTGTTTTACCACTGGACATAGAGTTTCCCACTATGCAATTTGCTCTCAATCATTCGTTGGGTGGGCAAAAGCATTGCAGGAAAGGTTTATTTATCTTGTGCATCTCGATGAAATTCAATTGCAGGCTTTATTGCATTAAGAGGTAGGGAAGAAGAGAATGAAAATGCTTCACAACCTTTGAGCTAAGAAATATAAATTTGTGAAGGGTCAATTATTGGTACTCTACTATGATGCTCATCGTGAGCTATTTCCTGGTAAACTAGAACCCAAATGGGATGGGCCATACAAAATTGTCTATATAGGAAAGAATGGCTCTACAGCCCTTTTAGTAGACTTGCAAGGGGTAGAGTTTAAAAATAAGGTAAACTTTAATAAGTTGAAGCCTTACTACATGTAAGGGCTGACGTTGAGCTTGTGACTATGCAGGTCCTTTAGGATTCAACTTTAACTTGCAGTATGTACCAAGATAATCGGATGGAAAGACTTATTCCTTATCTTGACCATTCGTATTTAGAGCAGCATTACCACCAAGGTTGAGTGATTTGGTGGAGTAAAGGTTATCAAGTTATTGAGTGGCAAGACAAATCTTTCACGTGGGATATTAAGTTCTACTGCCACCATTGTCAAAGGATTCTTACGAGTATCTCTATCGAGTTTAGCAAGGAAGGAGGGATTGTACCTATTACACATCCTCTCTCTCAGCTCGACTTTGACTATCATAAGTTTGAGTGAGCTAATCAGTATGGCATGGCCTATCAATGAAGATTGAATCTATACTTTGTATTTTGACAGAGCTTCTAGAGGGCCCGCTAAGCATGAAAGTGGTGGTGTGGTCGTTAGAGATCCCCAACGTAGGGTTGTTATGAAATTGGGAGTATATCTTGGCACTGCTTTTACGAATAACATGGCGGAATACAAGGCCTTAATCATGGGACTAAATGTAGCCCGACATGGTGGTATCTGTCGATTATTGGTGAAAGATGACTCGCAATTAGTGATTAACCAGTTGAATGGAACCTATAGTATGCAGGATCCCATCCTACGGATGTACCATCATGCAGCCTTGGATAAGTCACATATTTTTGAGATAGTGACTTGTCATCTAGTTCCTCGATAGTGGAATCGCTTTGTAGATTCCTTGGTCAATTATGCTTTTGTTGAAGATGTCTTTTTCAATTGTGGTCCATGGGAGCTCTTACAATTACCTTCCAACATTAGCCCATGACTACTTTGAGGTCTTCTTGCTGACATGTCCTATTTTGGCTGTCGCTAGTTAGTATGGATTATGAGTCAAGTGGCAGTTGATCACCTTCCTATTATGTCATGGACGCATAGGATTTTTAATCATCATATTCATCGGACACCCCTTGCTATTTATGTAGGGGGGACTAGCCACTAACCTGATGCATTTAGTATAGGGCCATAGGAGCCCTCAACCTTGATCAATCTTATGCTTTAGTAGAGTTATGTTGGGACCAAGAGTTTATTTCAACAGTATGCTGTTGAATGGTCATTTTGAGAATTATTTCATTAGGCCAAGAGGGCTATGTGTCTGTCTACTACAGGTGTGGTTAATAGTTTTAGTTTTAGTTTTGTGCTATACAAATTTAGCGGAACTTGGGGGAGCCTTTTGTTGCATAGAAGCTTCTTGTGGCCAAGTCCAGGTGATATTTTTTCATTACAAGTACTTTCTCTCTATGATATATGTGTTTATGTACTTATGGGGGATTTTTCTTTTGTTGGGGGCTAGCAATCAAGGCATGAAGTCCTAGGGTTAGGTTAGGTGTATCTGAGGGAGGTTTGAGTAGTTGTTTACCTCCTATCAAGACATTGTTAGGCATTGAAAGACATATTTTAGAAGGTAGTCCTAGTGACCCTACTCTACTAGCTTGCTAGGCAGCTGTTTCTAGGAGATTTTGTTAGTAGTGAGGCAGTTAGAGAAGCATGTCAAAATAAACAGAAGAGAAAATTTTGAATATCTTTAAAATATAAAAATACAGAGCTGTGTAAAAAGGGGTTCTAACCCCTCAAATAGAAAAGGAAAATAATAAAAAAAATCTTAAGAGCAGTTGATCATCGCCTTGTGAAGGCCTGGTAGGTTCCTAGGGACGAGTCGACCCGGGGCCGATGCCTTGTCTTCCTAGGGGCGACATCTCAGCTCAGGAAAATAAATAAGAAAGGTTGGAGCAAAAATAAAATTAAGCGGAAGAGAAAAGGATTTAAGTGTTGCCTTGCGAGAGCTTGTTAGCTTCTTGGGTACCAAGTCAGGATGACCTAAGGCCAATGCCTTGTTCTCCTTAGGTCATTGTGCTCAGCTCCCTCCTTTTTACATGCCTGAGTATGGAAACCTTGAAAGAAAGATGTGTTAAAAGAAAATTTAAGATGCCCAAGCTATAGGACTCCTCGCCTAGTAGGAGTTCTTGGGCTAGTTGTTCTAAGTTGGGTAAGTAGTTCAGCCCACCACTCAGGATGACTTCTTTGATAGTCCTTTTTAGTTAGGCTATGTTCAAGTAGTTGGTTAGTGATTCTCTCTGGATTTCTGTCAAATTATGTTGGGCATATCCCTTTTGGATCTTCATGCCTTGATTTATCAAGCAGTCGAATGCGACTTGTTCTTGTGCTTTATTGTGTATTCTGTTTTGTGGCAACTTGATGCTTTTTATGGTTGTTGTTTTGTGCAGACCAGTTCATGGGATTCGAAGGACTGAGTCTCCCTATCCCTTGTCGCCAATGAGAGCAAAATTTAAAAGCCTAGGACATGCCAGAAAGGAGTGAAATTGTTCAAATTTTACATTGAATTCAAAGCCCGATGGAAGTAGAAGACGCGGATTCAACGATTTTAAGTGACCATGGAAGAGAGGCATGCCAATTTTGATCGTTAACGATGGTTGTAGATTTTTCATAATTTTTTTGACTACCGGATTGAAGTAGGACAACTTCTCGGCTATTTGGGAGATCAAATCGAATGTGTAGGATTTTTTAGATTCTTAATCAGTCGCGGCGAATAGAGAAATTGCAGAAAGCCATGCACTTTGTTGGTAAAAAATTGATCAAGATTTTAAAGGGCATGGGCCATGGGCCATGGGCCTTTTGGGGGGGGTGGGGGGGTTTAAAACGGCGAAAAAAAAAACAATGGCCCCCTGGCATCGATTTGATGAAAGGGATGGAGAGGCTATGAACAAATGATCAATCAAATCAAGGCAATGAAATCTCCAATTTTTTCACTCCTCGTCACCGTTCTCTATGTGCAAATATGCTACCTGATCAGAAACCTGAATTTCTAGTATTTCTCTCTCCTCTCTCCTCTTGATGTGTGTTTCCATGCTTTAATCTATGAGAGAAGGGGGTGGGCTGAGATGAGAGATATGGATCGTAGGATGATGTTGGAGCATGAAGGAGCATAGATTGAGATTTGGAGGAGCATCAATAGCCTTCCAATCATGAGATGCGTACGAGATAAAGTGTGGTTTTATGAGTAAGTAATAAATATCATCATTTTATGATAAATTTTGATTGCAAATGGTTGAAAATGATTTTTTAAAATTGTCAATGATTTGATCTATGAGAAACATCAAGAAAATCGACAAGAATCAATCGTTTATTAATTTTTCCACAAACATGCAAAATCCGTAAATTGTGATTTTAGAGTAAATCATGGATTTTGGGGTTTTTGATGTGTTAATGCTATCCGCATGGGATGAAATGATGTATGAAAGTAATTCTTAGCAAGTCTAATCAAGTCATATAAAAAAATTAGGAAATATCAATATTTATTGATAAATAAATCAAAAATAGATAAAATTTAGGAAAAAATAGGTTTTTCATAATTTTAAAATAGGAAAAATTAATGTTTCTGTTTGTGGATGTGTGATAAGGCTAAGGCATGAGGTTTAGCCTCAGTTTTACCTTATCTTTATGTTAAAGTGAGCATTTATTGTCTTTTATGAAGAAAAATACATCGAAATGCTCTTTGATAATACACTAAATTCTGATTTTTTTCTTATGCATGTTGCATATAACACACATGGTTTTGAAAATTAAGAGGGTTCAATAGCATGAGTATGCTCGATGCTAGGCCTATACAACATAGCAATTACATCTAGAGTAAAGGTATGAAAAGAAATGTTTTTGCACTTTCACAATGATGATTTAAATAAATAAAAATGGTTGAGCACTATGGATCATTCACGGTTGCATTGCATTCAACACATGGTATCATATTTTATGCATGGAAATTATCTTCAAAAATATTGACCCACACTGAGAGTGAGGTATCCCAAGCCGTAGAACTAGCGATCAATTTCCTTGGGAGTGTGTGGTGAGGATTATCTTTTGTCTCCTGGAACAATTATTTAAAAGAGAGGATTATGTATCATACGTATTTTATGTATTCACATTGTGTCTCGAGGCCAATCCCTGAGGTGTAGGAGAGTTGTAGTTGTGGGGCTGCAGTAGTTAGATGAGGGGTACTCCCGTGTGTCTATTTTACGTAGTGTACAACACCAATATGTGTAGGGATTCCCTGTGAGGAGTTTCGGAAGGGTTATCTATTGGACTATTAGCCATACAAATGCAAATATTTAAATTAGAGGTTAGATCGGTGTGTAGCCTCTAGACGCGCGGGCTGCTGCAAGGCTATGGGTATTTTGGTTGAGCATAGAGGCTTGGGTAGAGCCTTGGAGCCAGTTTCGGGCCTGTTTTAGGTCCTGACAAGCATGTAAAGAGAAAACATTACTCCATGATGCATGTGAGTCTGAACAAAGCAAAAAACATGATAGTTGGGACATGCGAAGTTAAAGCATCCCTACTTCTTGTCTCTTCTCACTATGAAGTCACATGCCAAGTCAAGCTCACAAGGACAATCAAATAGAAGAATTGTGTGATTCATTATAGATTAGACAAGATTGAAAAGGAGATATGTATATATATATACATATATGTATGTATGTATGTATGTATGTATGTATGTATGTATGTATGTATGTATATACATACATACGTACGTACGTACATACATACATACATACATACATACATACATACATACATACATACATACATACATACATACATACATACATACATACATACATACATACATACATATATGTATATGTATACATATATATATAGAGAGAGATGGCACTATAAAAATAAGTGGATGCATCCCTTATCCAAAAATATTTACATAGATCCACTTTCCATCATGTATTAGTGGCTAAGTACATAACACGGCTTTATTGTAGGCCCAAGCTTTCTACTACCTCTATTTGCGCTTAAGGTCTTACAAAGGGAAGTTCTATGGAGCCATGGAGGTTACACCTATTCTTTGGGTTTGCAATCTATAGGGCATTGTGGAGTTCTAATAGTTTCATATCCCTTTGAAGAAAGTTGGTTCTTTTACAATTCGTTGTCTAGCATGTAAATACTTCAGCATGCTAAAGAAGTAAATTCTTCTTTTGAGGATGACTTCACAAAATGTTGATTTGTCTCCTAGACCCTTCTAGATTGACACTATCTTTCTCACTATCTTCTTCTTATCCACTTGGGTCCTCCTATTCATGGTCCTTGCATGTCTAGTCCATACATTTTGTGTGTGCGTGGCCTATTATGTTGCATGGATGGAGGCAATAGATATTAAATATCTATGGATGCATGCAATAGATATTATATTGGGTCTTCTCTATCCCAATTTCTAAAAAGAGCTTTAGGTCATCTCCTAATTTCATCTATGTTTCTATCTCAAATGCCATCACTCTCAAGAGCATTGGCATGCAATATAATAGGCTATTTATGTCTATTCCTATGAAGAGTGGTAGGCAAAAGAGTAGGCAATTTCACAGCATGAGAAGCAAAAAAACCCACTAAAAGCTTTATGTAACAACCTTGATGATTTTTTTAAAAAACATTAGAAGTTTGATGGTCATGTGCACGTCAATGTCAAGCCTGTGATAGCCCCTCATCATAATCTACATCAATACCATTGCCAATTGATTGTTGGAGAGATGCGCTTCTCAATTGTCAAGACCAATAATCCATGGCTTTAATCGCACAAAGCCTACATCGACTCCATGAGGAGACGAAGCTAGGAAAAACTTGTATGCAACTCCACAAAGGGCATCGGGACAAGGAGATGATCATAGGCTATAAAGTCTTTGCCATGTGAATAGAGAGAGATCAACTATTCATTATTGTTTTCTACATACTACCTACTAGACTGAGTGTTATATATATACTACGATACATGTGGTACTACAATCGCTACCAAAACATGGTTGATAGACCAAGATACAAGTAAGGGGTAAAGAGTGCCAAACTTAGCACCTCGTGCTAGGACAAGATTCCCAAAGGTAAGCTTCCATGATGAATCACCAAAAGAGATAACATAACCTATATCATCCGACTGTCCAACTGAAAGTAGACTTTTAGTCAAAGCTAGAACATGGCATACATCATGCAAAGTAAACATACTACCTGAAGGAAACTGTAGATGGACATCTCCAATACTAACAATATCCAATGCCAAGTCATTACCTAATCTAACAGATCTTGTCATGCTGTAGTAGGAGTGGAACCACTCTCAATGAGGTGTGACATGAAATGAAGCCCCTGAATCAAGCAGCCAACATTGAGCATAGGTAGACGAGGCATCATCGACTATGAAACATCAAGAGAAGAAGCTACAAGTGTGTAGTCATCATTAAAATCAATTTGCATGACATTAATCTCTTCAATCTTGACTCTGGACTTGCTAAGGACAATGCTACGATCATCATTTTTTTCCTACACGTTATCCTTCCCTTTTCTTTGTGCTTGTCATCACACATTTTATGGCACTATGGCCAAATATGGCTATGCTTCTTACAATAGTGACAAGTCAATGCGTACTTACAACCATGGGACTTACTGTGAGGCTATCCACATGATTGAAAACGAGACTCTTGAGAGTCTCTCCCATGGCAGTCATTTCCACTCTTACCATTATTGCCTCTGACTGTCAAAGCATGAGAGGTGCAAGAAGTATCTACATTCTTTTTGTTAGCCTCTTTATCCAAGAGCGCACCCTCTACATCCTATAGTTTCATCCCATCAATAGGCATATTTTCACATATAGCAGTATGGAATGTGTCCCATGACTCAGATAATGTACCCTAAGAATAAGGGAGGAAGATTTTCCTTAAGTTCAATCCCCCTGCAAAGACAAGTGGCTGAAAATAGAATGAAACTCATTTAAGTGGGTGGACATGGAGGTCCTCTCCTTCATACAAAGGTCCATGAGTAGCTTCAACCAATACATTTGAGAGACAAGGCTCTATTTATCATAAATATTATGAATCTTATCCCATAACTGCCAGCAGGCAGTTGCCCATCAGAGATAACATTGTAATAGACCTTATTAGAGAGTAACAAAATGACTGTAGATTTACATAATTAATCCAGTTCAGCCCAATCCTCTGCATCAAAGCATTTGGGCTTTACACCCTCATGTCTCAATGACTTGATCTGTAATTTTTGCACTAGAATCTGCCAGATTTGTGCCTTCTAATTGCTGTAATTTGTACCATCCAACTTCTCAATGTTAAATATAGCATTGTCACTCGATCCACCAACCATAATGCAAGAGATGAAAGCACAATCCAAGACAAATAGGCTATTGGAAATGACAACAAAACAGTCTTAGAATCGCAATCAAATTAAGGGCTAAGCAAGAGAAACTACCAAAATAGTGAGTTGTCCACAAACTATAATCAAGTAACTATCAAATCCAAGTGAATGTCCTCAAATAGAATGCATAAAACTGAAATGGCAGGCTATTATAATAAATTGTAGCAGTATGCCAACAACCAACTGTGAGCAACCACGAAAGAAAGACCATGAATAATCACAGCTGCAGTGTGTTAGTAACCAGACATATTGTAGGCATAGACATCATGCGCATAGGAGATCCTGAGGTAAAGAAAAGAGAATTCCCAAATACAAAACCCACTGAGCAAAGCTCAATACATAACCCAGAAGCATATAAATATCACTGATAACACATTGACAAACATAAGTACCAGGTCCAAAGTCAATGATCAAATCAGTCCACTATAGGGTAAATGCATCCAATACATATCAAGAGAGCATGTAAGTGTCACGCAATCTCAATGAAAGTAAGCTCAAGCTTAACTGCATAAATCCAAAGCTCTACGAAACATCCAAAGTAGTGCAAGTAACTCCCACTGGAACAAAATTGAATGCTAAATGGGCAATGTAAGCCCAAAATATCAAGTATGTGACATCCAAGTATCCAAGATACATGAACCATAAGCCGAGAGCATAAAACCCAATAGATTATTCAAGCCCATAACTCCATAAGCCATTGAAGTAACTAAGGCATGTAACCACAGCTAAGATCAATTTAACAAAGCTCAAATCTTAGCTCAAAAGTATGCCATAGCATATCGGGAGGTATATATAACCAATCAAAGAAGCGCTACATCCATTGAGTATCTTGTAAAGCATCAATGACCATTAGGCATAAGCTTTTCACTGACAAATACTTGCTACCTATTATTACAATACTAAAATGACAGTGAAATCTAACCTATTTTAATCTTAAATCAGTCCCAAAAGTGTAACCATACCATCCAGGTACCAAAATAGCATCCTCAAAGCATCAAACATGCATTATGGAATTTATTGTTTGTTGTCCAAACCAAAACCATTCTATTCTGTGTGAAATATAGAATAGAAAACTACATAGAATCAACTCTGTGAGTGCTCGGATCTATATACTGTCATCGTGCTCTTCAGTTCTAGCAATAAAACTCCTAAATTTGATACTGTATGCAAAAGTTAAGGCTAAAATACAATAGTGTTGTCGAGCTGCTATAGGTATTAAGACTTCTATATCATGCTCTATATCCACTCAAAATAGATAAACATTAGAAGAAATATGGACTCTCTTCTTTTCCCCTTAAGGGGTTTCTCTCACCTCTCTCTCTCTAAAAAGAGGTTCCAAAATAATATTAGAATAAGAGATATTCTAGAATCAAGCAGATCTCATATTTGTATTTTCAATAGATTTCACCTATTATTTTATTCTCAAACTGTAGGATAATGTCACTTTTTCTCAAAATCCTCATAAGTAAAAAAATACAATTCTATTTTCTATAAAAACAGAGCCAATCAGTAGTATACAACTCTTTAATGCCCTCATGACTTTTCAACATGAAAATATATTAGAATCATTCTCATTCTTACTTCTTAAAAGGGAGAAATTTAAAAAACGATATAAAATGACGTACACATCATATTTTAAGATTATTTTGTACCCAAAGACACCTTTTTGACTCGAGAGTTTCCTTGTAAATTTTTATTGTTTTTGGACAAATATATGCCTATCTCTGGGCATTTTTTCATTCCCTCTCAAAGCTCTAGTTTTGTCCGAAATTTTGTATACTCTTCTCCTTCCCTCCAGAATATGGTTTTTTATACGAATTCTTCTGAAGCAACACTTAGTACTATCTACAATACTCTCTACCTTGCTACAAGCAATCTCATGAGTGGTTTTGATAGATCAACATTGCTCTTTTAGCCTAGAAGAATTACAATATCAAATACAAAGGAAATACTTAAAAAATACTAAAGAATATCCTACCAAAAAAGTAAATATTTGTATAAAACAAGCCCAAGATCACTCTAGCCTTCTTTCTTTGGTAAAATCCTATGAGATCTCTTCAATTACAACCACACAAACACTTTCGATTCTCAGCTATAGTAGTAGGTACATATATCTTCAAATCTATCCCAAAAAATAACATCTTATAGGCATGCCTTTTTTTAGCTAAAGGCACCTATAAAGAGGTACAATCACTTGTCTTACACTTCAACCCTGCTAATCACATTAGTAGATCACTTGTTTATTTGCCTAGGCTTGTAACAATGGCTCAAATCTGTATTTATAACCATTTATAGGAGTTTAGGCATGCTTTTCACTGTTGCTTTTCATGTTTTTCGCCTTTAAACTCTTGTTGTTTGCTTTTCTTGAATTCATTTTTTATGTGCATGGCTACAACTTGTTTCAACCATAACTTTCACATATGAACTCAAAATAGGGTCATCAAGATACTCAAATCAAAGCAAACAAATTAGATTGACAACCTAATGTAGGAAAAAATATGAAAATCCCTTCAAAATAGCAAAAAATGCTATTTTTTGTAAGCACGTCATTTTTTTGATATTTTTCAGCTTGGAAGGCTTGCATCACTCAAAATAAGTCCTAACACACTAGTAATGATCTTTGACAAATTAATTTTGGCCACTTACATGTACGGCATATGATCTAGTACTTTACACACTATCATTTACTAGCTTACTCTTGACAAGTCAAAAAAGCTATTACCAATGCACCTAGGGTAGGTGCAAGATCATATAAGGACAATATGACTAAAGAGGTGAAAATAGTAGATCTATTTATAGATCTTGGAGCACCAATGAGCAAACTTGACACTACTATCAATGTGCATATTTTAATGGAAGTACAACTTGATGGTGATGCAATTGTAAACTTAATGACCAAATAGACAATGCATGAGCTAGGGTTGAAAATTTTAGAGCGTATTCATATAGTTTTACACGTGACTGATCAAACAAAAGTGGCCCACTTAGGGTTACTTAGACACATCAAGTGCATAATAGCAAGATTAGAGTTTTATGTGAATTACTTAGTGGTTCTTCCTTCAAAAACTATCTCATAATGACCTAGTAAACAACAAGTATTTTCAAAAGGATTTTTAAAATAATTGGGAGATGAATAGGTCTTGGTGGATGAAAAGCTAAGAGTGAAGTACATTATTCAAATATTGAGAGGATCTATGGCATAAGACTGTATGCATGGCTATTTAAAACATGTCAATCAAGATTAGCAAATAAAGGATCTTAATGCTATCCATTGGGTTAATAGAGCAACACAAGTGATCAACAAAATAATTGACAAAATAAGAATGATTTTCAAGAAGGCTTGGTATTATCTAGCTTTGTCAAAGAGGAAGGATCACTAAGAGATTCTTCAAGAGAGATTGATAACCATGATGAGCTAACATAGAAACTTGTTAGCCTATTTCTAGGAGTTTATTATGATAGAAAAACCAACTTGAGGACCCCTTCATGCATCACACCTTCGAGTCTTCCTTAGATGAATATTTAGAGTGGGATGAGATTGAAGTTTTGATGTAGATAAAGACTCTATAGATTCCACTTGTAGCCTTTCAACAAACTAACATTTTTAACCTTCATGACATGGCATCTAGTTGCAATTTATTTAAGGACATGCCTTTAGAGATTGTATTTTTTGGATTTGTTGATATGTTAATGTATAATATGAAAATGATATACTTTCAAAATTGGAGAAGAAAAAATAAAAGGAAGTGGCAATGAGGCAGTTTTAGGCCATTGTTTTTTACATCTAGTAATGATGAAGATGACCTAGTGATGAATCAATAAGTGATAAAAAGGAGAATTGATAAATTATTACTCGTTCAAGTAACAATGATTTGGAAATGATAAAAAAAGTAAGCAAGATGCTAGAAAATTAGTGGAAAGTGTCACATCAACGTAAGCAACATTTGCTCTTAACAAGTCAACAAAGAAGATGTTTGAATTACAAAAGAAAATATCATATTGCAAATTTAGAGAGAAACATTATATAGAGGAAATATCACTTTTAGAATTTTTCTTAGAATAACAAGAAACTCAACTTAGGAATAAGAGAAGCTATTAGATCACTTCACAAGAATTTTGGGATAAGTTTCCTACAGCAAATGAGAGAAAAGTTCAAAAGGGGTTCGAGAAACCCAAATTTTTACAAGGATCATTGGGCTTTAGCATCCTTGAGAACATCATATATAAAAAGGTGCAAGCATTCCTCATTGGACATGTGTTGAAGTATCACTAATGCTCCATGATTTTCCTATTGCTTGAAAAGTGTAGACCAATAAAAAAGGGGTTTATCTATTCAATCTAACATACAAATGGATAAATATCCAAGCAATTCTGCGAAAGAAAACACCTAAAAGAATGCAATTGAAGTAGAGTGATGCCCTTTGGATTTTGTAATGCACTATGGTGTTCTAGAGAGTTATAAATGTTATGTATAACGAATTTTACCCATCAATAGATGGAAGTGGTTTTAGATCATTTTTACATCTTTGAACAACAAAAGAAATCTCCCCATTACTATTGCAAGTGTTTAAATGTAGAGAAGAAGTGTGCATATCCTTGAACCTAACTAATATCACAAGTGTTCAAATGTAGCAAAGAAGTGGGCATATCCTTGACCTAATAAAATTGGTAGATTTTGCTTTCAACTTGCATGTAGGCCCCTTATCTTTCCCACATGGGTGTAAATTGAGACAAAAAAAATAGACCTTTTTTGTTTTTTAAAAAATGGTTTTTATACTTTAAGGTTTGTTCTCTGAGGTTGCGCTAGCTGCCTACTCTACTTCTAAAGTTGATTTTCCAACAAAAAATCATCTAATCTCTTGTACTATATCCATCCTAACCTATCTCACACTCATTTCAGAGCCACTCCTATTTCGTTTTAGAAAGTGAGTTCCTATTCCATTTTGGAGTGTTCTTCATTCTGATGCATAATGAAGAGAATTTATGCCATCCGTATGATTTTGTTGGGTCCCGACAATAGAACTAAAAAATCAGAGCATTTGCAAGCTTAACATCAGACTTAATGGAATGCTTATTATTTCAAGCACTTTGCTCGATTCGAAAATAGCTACCTCTCACATAGCATATACATTTCTCATGCTCATTGATCTATCTCTCCTTCTCTCAAACCCCATGAAAGCTACTAACGAATTGAAAAGGGCGTAGTGAGCTCACCACCTTACCTTCTCCTCCATGTTGCAAAGCAAAGTCTCAATTGTGGCTACACGATCTGTGTAGTGGTCCTTAATTTGCCTCTACTCCATAGCTCCCAATCCGATCTACAGGCACTTGATCCACAAGAAGAAATGCAAAGAAGGAGAAAAGCAACTCAACCTCTCCTCCTATCCACCTCGCACCTAAGAAGGGAAAGAAGAGAAATGCATGATGCAAGGAAGAAGCTTCACTCTCCAAGTTCCTCACTCTCACACTCTCACTCTTCCTCACTCTTAAGATGAAGCACAAGAAGATAGAGTAGAAGCAAGAAGAATAAGAATACTCTTAAGTTTACAAGCCACAAGAATAAGCTTATCCATTCACTTTTCAGCTTTTATACTTAAGCCTTTGAGTTTGGATTTTCACTCAAGTTGGGTGATCATCCCTTCTTTTTGGTTCTTGGTCGGTCTTTACGACTTAATGCATACATATTTAGATTACACCACCACTATAAAAGTGAACAGAAGCTAGTACCCGTGCACTTGCTAAATTATGAGTCTTTTTTTTTACGAAAAATATTACAACTTGTAAGAGTGATATGCCCATCTCTCAAAATAATATTGTAGTTAATTATATGGCCATTGTATTAACTAGAATATATTATGCACATGTGCTCAAGAGGATTAATTTCTAAAATATGTGTGACACCTTGCACCTTTCCTAGATTTGTACTTTTGTTGCCTTTGTTAGCCTTTGCTTTTGTTGATCGCTTGCCATCCATTTTCCCTTTTTTTTTTTTTGCAAGTAACAATAGATGTAGCATAGGCTATGCAACCAAATCGCAATCTTCTACTACCATCATTGAAAAGTTAGGAGGAAGTAGTACATAAACTTTGAACCCTACCTATATAATTAACAATGGGTCAATTGTATCACCCAACTAAGATATATTGGGAAATTATCTTTATACTTACCCTAGCAAAAAGGTTACAAGTATAGTGAATCACTTTTGAGAATGTATCCTTAGTTTTTGTCGAGATGAGGACTTCTCAAAATTGTTTTGGGAAGTGCATGTAATGTACCCAACTTGGCACCTTAGATGTTATATAATATTTTATATTAAAATTAATAGAAAGTGTTTTATTGCATATTAGTGAGCTTCAAGAGTCATATCTTTTGGAATGTTGAAGACCTTGCTTTTATTAATTTTTTAGAGATATTTGTAGGAATTCTTGATAGGAAAACATTGAGATTTAATTTTGGATTTTTTCAAAAAATTCTCAAGACTACTCAAGACTATAAGATGAAGTGATAGAATTCTAGAGCTTGTTGCCATGATTGCAAACATTCAAATAGAATCCAAATTCCAAGTTCTATCCCTTGTGTATGAAATTTTTAGGTGCAAGACATACAAGATTGCAAAAGGGCCGCATTTTTTCTTTTTTTAGAGTAAAATCTCTCAAAAAACATTGAAATTACCTTAATTTTGTGTTTAGAAAAAAGCATATCCCCTGTCATCATCAATGTATGCTTTAAATGCTAAAAGCAACAACTACCCTGCCCCCAACAACTAGTATATAAAGGGAGGAGAGGATCACATAAACACATACAACTCTCTTAAAGGAAACACTATTTTGTGAGTATGGGTGAAGCTAGAGGAAAACTCGCTCTCGAAAAAATTTTCATATCTTCTACAATTGTGCAAGAGCTTTGTTAAGATCTACCAAACTTCTCCCATCTTCTCCACATGTATGTTGAAGTTCTACTAGAATCTGTCACATTTCTCTCTTATCCACCATGTGTGGAAACTCTATTAGAATCCACTAAGCTCCTCTCCACACTTTCATGGAAGCTTTATCAGAATGTATAGAGTTTTTTCTCTCTTCTCCACACGATCATCTTAGGCAAAGGAGCATAGAGGGGCTATGAGCTATTAAATTTCTTGTCGACCTTTTATAGGGATATAGAGCTTTGTAGATAACCTTAAATGCTAGTTAAGAGGTGGAATGACCTTGAGGGTTAAGATTCCTTGCAGGGGGCCAAGACAACTTTGCGGAAGTTGAGATCCTTGCATGGATTGTAATAAAAAACTTGAACCCTAATTAAAAGGAACTACTTTCATTATAGCCAACATAACACCATTACAGGGGACTGGAGTGTGGTTAAAAGCATAGGTCCTAATGGCCATGGAGATTTAAAAGATAGCTCCACTCTCTTTGAGCCAAGTGTAGTGTTAGCCCACTCTTACCTTTGATTGGTAACAAAGAGACTCTTCTTAGGTGGGCATTAGACTGATGTCTAGGAGACCTTTGTAGTTTAAGAACCCTCATGTCAATCCTACGGATTGAGGCTTAACGTTTTGTTGTGAGGTAGACATGAAGGCTATCCAATCTACTAAGTCAATGTATCGAAATTGGGTTTAGACTATGATGTAGCTCGTGGAGAGGTGTCCAAGTTCTTGTCTACTATCTTATGAAAACCATTGCTTAAGAGTGAGAAAGAGCAAGAGTGAGAGTTGCAAGTTGAGTGAGAGATAAGTGAGGGTGAATGTCATCTTCAACTCTTTGTGTGCAACTAATCAAGAGAACCTTTTCTCTATCTTTTTCTCTTGGCATTAGAGCTACACAGTGTAGATGTGAAGGAGTAGATATAGTGGCTTGAAGTGCAATGCATGAAGCATTAGACCATTGATGAGCCTTCCATGTTTTCAGACTAGAAGACAATGAAAGGAAATTAGGTGAGTCTACTACACTTTTGAATCTCTATCTTTCACTACTAGTTGTCATTAGTTGAACAACTATATCAAAAATGTAGTTGATAGAAATCTCTAGTTATGCACATTTTGTATCCTAGGATAATCTTATTAGTGTAAAGATAGACGTAGATGAATCAGTGCCATATCATTCACATGGATTTCTTTCTTCTTTCTCTTTATTAGAGATTGTGAAACTAGCTTGAATTCTTCTTGTAAAGGAAACTCTTTCTTCCCACTTTTTAAAATAAGTAGGCTTCTTTTGAAAGGCAAAATGGGGTTTTGTTTTATTAAGCATTAGGAAAAAGACTTGGTTTAAGAAAAACTCAGGACTGTAAATCTATGTTCTAAGAAAACCAAATTCTTGCATGTTTTTGTCTAGTCAATAGCAAATTAGTTGAGGAACTAAAGTCTTTTCCCAACCACTACCCTTACTTTGATACCACAATTGAATTCTTTGCAAATTTTGATACTCAAGAGTTTCAATTACTTACAATTGAAAGCTCAAACACTTACATGAATGATCATTTGTTCAATCATACACATGCATAGAACTTACAAATAGGAATATAGCTATACCAAAAGAAGGAACATCATGTACAAAAACCATCCTCCATCATGGACCAGATCATGTATTTTACCATTATATGCTATAGTCCAAAAGCATAAGTGGGTGCTCTCCTAAAGTTGATTCTTTTATCTTTTCTTCCCTTCTTCTTGTAGAAGAAAACATAACATCCTCTTTTGTAATGTTCTTAAGATTTTCATATTATATAAGCTGGCATTGTTTAAGGTTTGCTTTTTTCTATTAAAAGAATATGCAACATGGTTTGGTCTTATTGGAAGAGAAAAGCAAAAGTTATTTAGAGTTTGCTTTTTGTCTCCTTTGCCAAAAAGATCATGTTATTAAAGACTACAATGTAACAACCGTTGTAAATGCCAATAAGTAATTTGAAGGCTTATGAAGAATCAAATAAATATTACATACAAAGGGCATAAGGTCTTGCAACAAAAAAATTGATAAGAATCAATGGCACCTTTTTCAAGAGAATAAATGTTCTTAATGATAACCATATTTGTAACTCAATGTTACTAGGGCAATACATTGCATGGTGATTTGGGAGCTTGGAGCTGCATGACAAGCAATGATGTGTGGTCCAATGATATGCATGAGCTTGGTGTCGCGTGAATCATGTTACAACACATGATAACTCTCATCATCTTATTGCACATGTTGGGAGGGTCCCACTATAAATGAGAGATAATGATGAAAGAATTTGCACTACATGTACCAAACATTATATAATGGAGTTCATTGGAAAATCTATTGATCAAGGGATGCAAGTAGGTTTTAATGATTTTCTTACATACAAAATGCTACATTTTTGTGAATATTTTAATTTTATTTAAAAAATTCTCTTTAGTGTGGTTTAGATGAGCCACTCTAAGGATACATGACTAACACAGTATACAACTTGAAAAGAAAAAAGATTGGGTCAAGAAGAGTTAGATAATGTCTATTTTCATGCCCATTATTAAATCATTTCTATAGAAAATAACAAACTTCTTTGTGTTTTTTGTTAGAAGCATCTCAATCAATGTTGTGTATGCAAAATGCTTTGATAAACAAATCTTGTACTCAATCATCCAACAACTTTAGTGAAATTTCATCCAATTTTGATCTTGTAGGCCCATGCTATCTCAAATTACTTAAATAGATCTAACCCACTTTTGTGGTTGACTATTAATGCAAATAATAGGTGATTTCCATAGTGGTTGCCACTTGTTTACAAAAGAGATAATAATGGAAGCATTTTCTCTTTGGATGTTAGGATGCTTGTAGTCAATGTTGTCATTTTTACACATGGTTCAAGTGTTACTATAGATTTGGACCTTTTTAATGTGATAGTTTTGAGAATGAAGATGAAGAACCTATGTTTAAATGATGGGAGAGAATATTTCTCAAATACTTTCAAGTCATATTTTTAAGGACATCTTGGAAACAATAGAATATTTAGATTTAAGTATACACCATAATGAAATGGTATCATAAAGAAGGGGAAAAAATGCAAAAATCCCATGTTGCATGTCAAGTGAGAAAACTTTGTATGACTATTATTTGGCTAAAATACATTTATGATAGAACCCCATCAACAATTCATGGAATGAATAGAAACTAGATTTGTCCCACTTAAAAGTGTTTGGATGTATCCACATGTGCATGCTTCCTAAACAGAAAAAGGAAAAAATTGGGGCCCAAAGCAAAAAATTGTGTTTTTATTGGATGGTCACTTGGGAAGAAGGGTAGGGTCTTTATAATCCGCTATGAGAGTCAAAATTATGTAGGCTTTTATGAGATGTGTAGTTTGGTATGCGTTAGCAACAAATGTTGGGGACAATGTTGAGAAGGATAAAATGTGCATAGAATTGATAAAATGTGCATAGAATTATATACATGATTCATATTGGAGCATGAAAGTCCTCTTTTAGTGGATGTATTGTAAGTCCATGTTGAAGAAAGTTGAAGTCACTAGGTAGTATTACAAGGCTCAAAAGTCAACTAGCTCACATGCTACAAGGAAAAGAAATGAGATGGTGGATCTACCCTTTTTTGATGTTGATGTATCATTTGGAAATGTGGGTTATGATGGAAGTTCTAGAAATGAATCAAAAGCCTCGATGAAGCCAAAAAATGTAAAGAGTGCAAAAAGCACAAGGTAATGTTAAACACCTATGAGTGATCCTAGAGGAGTACATTACCATATCTAGTTTAGAGATTGGGTCTTCATGGTTTTGTTGCTCACAATTATGCATGTATTGTAAAGTTTATCAATAATATATGACCTCCTTGTTTGAAGGAGACACTTCACCATAAACAATAAGATGCAGCTTTGAAGACAAAAATGGATGTATTAGATGCCTACAAAACTTGGGAATTCATTGGCTCTTGGTGATAAGCGGGTTTATAAAGTTTCCAAAGTAAAGCACAATTTAAATGGGTCCATTAACAAGTGTAAAGTATGCCTCATTGCAAGAAGTCCATGCTCAAACTTATGGCATAGATTATGAGTGCACATCGAGTACAATTTCTAGGACGGTAATTGTTGGTGTGTGATTGCTACATCTAAGGATAGTCTTTATATCCAATGAAGAAAAAACATGATTTTTTGTATAGTAATTTACGAGAGAAAATTTACATGGTGCAACCAACTAATCATGAGGACCCTACACATCCTGCTTGTGTTTGCATGGTAAAGCTATATGGTTTAAACAAAGCACCATAAGCAATGGGTGGGTATCTTGTCCCTTGGGGATTTTATGTTTTCACAAGTAAATTAATCCTTGCACATAAAGACCATTCAAAGTGGAATGCTTGTTATCGACATTTATGTTAAGATTGGATAAGTTGTTCATTTTGGGGAATAAAGGACTATGATATAGGAGAACACTTGTTAATAGAGATGTTTAACATGAAGGTCTTGGTTAGATTTGGATGTGCAAATGGATAGAGAATCTTTCCTATGTTTTGAAATTATTGGGGAGCATGGAAGTAGCACAGAAACTTTAAACTTAACCTTTCATGCTGGAACAAAGTATAAGGATGAAGGTTCTAATAGGTGACATCCATTGAATTTATATCAGCACACAAGATCAAGTAGCTATATATTAACATTTTCAAAAAGTCTCTAGGTGCAAACAAGCTCAAGAGTTTTAGGAGCTTACTACAGTACATGACATGAGATTGAGCATAGGGGAAGTGTTGAGAAGTCAAACTCAATATATGTCAATGATGCCACTGAGCTAACTCTTTTGCTCTTATGATATGGGCATGGGTGATGGACATCATGGTTGACATGTACTAGCGATTCTCTATTAAGGTACTTTTGATCTATTCACATTTTGATTGAAGATATAAAATTTTGCTTTCACATAGTCTTTCTTATTATCCACTTTGCAGAATGTGAAGTGAAGAAGAAGAGAAAGAAAGAAGAAAATTATTGGTCCTTTATCTCTCTTTATATATTGTCTCATCTTTTCTCTTATCCATCTTGTGCTATTCTTGTTGGTTATGCTAGAGGGTTTGATCTTTGCCCACACCATGGTCTAAGCCCAAGCAAGTTGGCAATCACCTTAAAGCATCCTTATAGTCCATCAACTATTGTGGCTTCTCATTGCCTTGTTGTGTGCTTTGTTCCAAGAGTCCTATGTGATGACCTTCCTCAAAGCACTCCTCTCATTGACCATTAGATACTTAAAGATTTTTGAGGAACTTTGTAATGCCAAAATAGTTCTAAATTTAGGTTGGGAATGTCTAAAGCTATAAATTAAGATCCTTGGCTTAAAGAAGTTTAGAATTTCATTTCTTAACCTTTTCTTATTTTAAAATGGACTTAGGCCATGGTTGTGTTAAGAAAAGCCCAACCAAAGAGTCTCACATGCAATCTTGCCAAAATTCTCAATAGGCCAAAGAGATCATAAGTTTACAAGGGGAAATATTGAAAGGAATGCAAATGTGGCCACAATAATGCCGAAAATAGCATGCAAAATACAAAATCACATGAGAGATGAAAGCATTCACTACCTCCAAGTAGACTCTCTTAAGAGAATATGCCAATGGGAGAAGAAGCAATCCACCAAAGCAAGTAATCCTAAATAGCCCAAGAAAGGACACAAGTGTGCTATTGTGTATAAACAACCCTTCTTAATATAATTGCTTCTAGAATGTAATTTTCATAACTTTAATATACATTCTAAAATCAAAGGCCTAAAAAACCATGTGTGTTGGTGCACATCTTCTAGCTCCTTTGAGAGCAATTTTTACAACCTCACCTTGGTTATTAAAGGTCTTCCCAAGTGTTAAGAAGCAATCTATCCTACCAAATACTTTTGGATTCCTAGATGTACTTGACTAGAACACAAAAGATGTTTACTAACTAAGGGTTTCCTCGTTGAATTCTAGCTCATCCTCGAAGAGAGTGAACCCCATTGAGATCCTAGCAATAAAGATGACTTTGTTTACCCAACTTTTGATTTTCTCGTAGAGAGATTTGGATTCATGACACTCCCAAAAGTTATGCTCTTCCTCTTTCGTGCTTGCACATGTAGGCAACATGGTAAAGAATTTCCTCAATTTGGACCATGTAGGAAAGCTCTTAATGATGAGCTTTCACAAGTTTAGTCTATTGGATGGGGAGGCAATCCAAGTTGCCCAAATTCTCCTCTTCCAAGTCTACTTCGTAAGAGAAATGTTGGATAGTGATCCTACTAGCAATCGAATGCCCATTTAGGATAGTCACTTTGCAACCGATCAAGTTGATCTTGCTCAACAAATATTTCCTCTTCCATTTTACTTGGACTCTAAGAATGATCTTGTTGGAGTTCTCCACGCTACTCTTTTTCCCCTTCTATAGGCCACAAACTTGAAGAATTGATCCTCAAAGACCTATATTGAGGTAGGCCATTCTTCAATCTTCAGTGAGACAACACGTGGCTTAGAGCTTGCGGCTCATTCCGATTAAGGCTCTTCACTAGCCCAATTACTTCTAGGTCACTAAACTGCCCAAATGACTAGTCATAAACATCCAACCAAACGATAAACCCTTTTTGTGCAACCATGAGCATGTTTTGTGACCTAAAATTAGGGTCATAGCATTGCCATAAAAACAAAGTTGGTGAGTGTAGCCACTTTTGGCCCATATGAAGTTGCAAAAGAGCTACCCTACCTTCCCCATGCTACTTGGTCAAAGATACATGTGGTGGTCACAAAGGCTATTGGTGCAAGTAGGACTGAATTTTGTGATCAAAAGCTTCATGATGAAGAATGCAACTCTACTTGACCATCCTTTCTTCTTCTTTATCTTTTGATAGAGCCAATCACATTTTTTCTTTTGTTGTGACAACTGCATTGATGGGGCAATCCGAATATTTGAAGAGTGTGCCATGCTCAATGGTTTTGAATCCCCTCTTTCCAAGCCATTGTGGTTTCTTATCAAAGCCCATACTATTTGGCTAATCACAAACCATGGAAAACTAGAAAATTCGTCATAAATCCCAAGCAAATTACTCTTGCAGACTTGTCTCTTCCCCGAACAATGGTTGAATTGTTGTTGGGAAGAATTGAGAATAGAAATGCCCTCCTTCATGGAGAGACATCCCTCTTATTGTTCCTTCATGGGACCTTCATTTCCTTTCTCCTTAGAAGTGGGTCAGTGGCCATTGTGAAAAGGAGGGGGTGCAAATGCCTTCATGATCATTGTAGGGCAAAGGAATTTGTGCAATAGCCATTAACATATATACCTTTCACTTCAACATTTGAGGATGGGGTGCAGATGATTCTCCTAAAATTGCGACCAAAGCCCATAAATTCAAGACCGGTAAGTATGAAGCTCTTGCTAGTTCTATTGTATGCTCTATCAAAGTCCATGCTTATTAAGACAAACTCTTTCTTAAGACTCAAAGCATGGTCCATAGACAAGGATAGAGTTAACTCTGCTTCATAAAAATATCCTCTTATGAATGAAGCCATATTGGCCTAGGTGCAACATGTGGCAAAATGGACATAATTTTAGTTGCTAAGGCCTATAGATTCAAAACTCATTTTTTTGGGTTATTTTTTAAAAGATGCCTTTCGATAGAGAAGGATAACTCAATTTTTCACGAGAGATGAGAATCGAACGCATGCAACCATACTTGATTTAAAAAGCTCGTGTAGCATAGTCAGAAGGTGCGTGCTCGATATAAACAACTCGCTTACCATAGTCGATTTTGTAAAAAAATAGGTACAATTACAATATATAATACAATGAAGATGGAGAGGAAAGAATATAGACATTGCATGAAGGGACCACGTAGAGAGAGAGAGAGAGAGAGAGAGAGAGAGAGAGAGAGAGAGAGAGAGAGAGAGAGAGAGAGAGAGAGTGTGTGTGTGTGTGTGTGTGTGTGTGTGTGTGTGTGTGTGTGTTTTGGTGTCTTGCTACCCTTGCCCCACTTCTTGTTAATAATGCCGGTTTTAAAAATAATGCATTTTGAAGCAACTTGGGATTTAACAAGAACACCCATGTTACTTTTTTAAAAATATTGGATTTGCCATGCTTAAAATAAAACCCAATAAATCACCCCACTTGGATGGGTTGTTTGCAGAGTTGTTTTAGTAGGTTTGGGGAAGACTTGGCTAAGCTTGCAAATCATTGTTGCTCCGAGGAATCATGTCGGCATGAGCTAAATGAGGGCGTAATCCAAGTCATTCCGAGAAATTGGAGAGAGAAGAAATCCCAATGGCGCATGTTCATAATGTTCAATGTGCCATAATGAAAGTAATTGCCATGAATCTTGCATGAAATAATCAAATTCCATGCATCTCCAACTCTTTATTAGAAGTTTATATCCACATATATTGCAACTACAAAAGTCGAAAGGAAAGAATTCATTATGCTAAACTTCGTGCATTTTGCTTTCGACGTAGTATTTTTCCAAAGTCTCAAGCCTACAACTAATTTACGTGTTATAAAGCATCCTATAATTCTTGCAGCCCATTCTTATCACTATTGTTTTTAACTTTTAAGGCAAATCAAGGAATAACATCTTATTTCAAAAAAAATTTGGAGAGAGAGCACATCCTAAAGATATTGCAATTTGTTCAATTAACTACCATTTATAACTCAAATAGAAATCACCATTGAATGCGTGTTTTTTAGAAACTTTAAGAACTAGTCATCAAGGTTCTCTAGAAATATAGTCAAGGATTGGTTCTATTAACATTGATCTACCACTCACATGTCAATGAGTGTCACATCCTCATATGTTGCAATTGCATGCATTTAACATTATAGTTATTAGAGTTGCCAAAGCTTTCAAAGCTCAGATTATGTTATTTATATCAATCTCTCATAAACCCTCTTGCCATATGAAAAATGTGTCTTCAAACCCCAATGTGAAGCACCTACAGAGCACTAGCACGAAGTGCCAAGAGAATCTAAGTGTGAAGTGCAGTGAGAATCTAAGCATGGAGTGCTTACTATAAATTATTGAATAGAAAAACCACTTGCTTTTGGTACTTACATTTATTTTTTATTAGTTTTTTTAAATAATGCAACGCCCAAATATCCAAAACTACACACACATATAGTTGTACTAAAATAATTTAATACTCGTTGATGCTTTCTTGTTAACATGAATTCACTATGATGACCATTGATGGTTGAAGCCATGAAGATGCAAGCTCAAAGCACAGTTTCATCTAAAGTATCAAGGGTTGCCATGGCAACACTGACTTGGTGGTCCCCTATATAGAATGGAAGTAACATTGCTTCTACTACTATTGATATTAGAGTCATGGCCATCAATTCTCACCAATCAAATACTTATCAATATGGCTAGCAATTAAACAACTCCTTTAATGGGCATCTGCAAGATGTGTGGGGCATTGGGTTTCATGTGCTGTGCCTAGAGGAAAGCAAAAATTCGATTGCCATTGTGTGGAGGCTTAATTGTCACATTCCACAAAATATTGCATGTCCTTGTTGAAAATTAAAACGCAAATATGGATTCAAGTTTAGACTTTATTGTAACGTAAGAGACGAGCTTATAGCTAAACTAAAATGTGGTCACAATCATGGATACTTAACTACTAATTGAAAGGGTCTAATAGAGAAATTGTCCATTGGACAAAGAGATTCCTTTATTCCAACAAAATGATACATTGGAGCAAAGACTTGAGTTTTATTCCTAAAATGACACATCAGCCACATAAATTCAATGAGCTCACAATCTTGGCAACACCATTTGAGCATCTCAATTGACAAGAGGATGGTTCCCATACTTCTAATCAATGGATGGCAAGTAGCTTCAAAAGGATGGCCATGGGGTATGCTTTGTTGTAGGACCCAAAGATAATCATTTACTTGACCAAAAAATGTGGGGTTGATGTTGGTATCCCCTCCCTTACCAAACCCTTGTGTCAAAATGTAGGATAGGGCATATCATCCTTGCCTACAACCCAAACAGTGCCTTAAGGGTAAGGTGATCAAGGTTGGTACCTGCAAAGAGAGACAAATGACCCTCCCCTGGAAGCTCATGCAGAACCACAACACTAGGAAGTTGCCTCTGCACCCACCTTTGGAGAGCTAGGGATACAAGCCTATCCTCTTCTCCGTGCCATATGTGAATTTTCCTCTTGAAAAGCTCCCCCACCTCTCCTAGCTCAAAGTCCCAGCCCTTGTTCATGAGCTCAAAGTCCTTTGCCACACCAAATCCTTTGTTCTTTTTTATGGATTCCATTCTATCCCTGCAGCCATCAAATGTCTCCGATGCTCAAGCAAGAACAAATCAACATTTGTTTTAACTGCTCACTACCATTTACCCCTGAAGTTATGGTACCCATCAAAGTCAGTGAGATCAAAAGGGAACATTCCACTAAACCATTCCATTCCTTTCATATATGCACTACAGCACCCAAAATTGCAAAGATGTCCATTTCACTTAATAATTCTTTTAAGTAAACATCTCCTTCTCAACCTAGGGTTTCCACTATCTCAGCTGCTTCTAGTGACCTATCATCTGCATTTCATTGCCTAGATATTTCAAATAGTTCTAATATTTCACTTACCATTTCATTACTAAGCATCCTAATTTCAACACCCAGACTTTTCAAAGATCTCCATCACTTTCTCTACATATAGTTACCTGAATGCTTTCATACTCTAAACATCATTCAATCAATTCATATGCTTTTCATTGCCTTTACATTTTTCAAACATCACATTACCTAAGCATCATATCTGCCAGCCCCAGTTGTTGGACGCACTTCTTATCAGCAGCTGATAGGCCAGCTGTTAAGTCCAGTGAAGGATCATCCATGAAAAAGCACAAAGCTCTCGAGTATAACCTGATGAACAGGAAAGGGGAGAGTTTGCAGAGAAAGGTGAGGACTCGATCCACGGTGGAGTATATTGAAAACATGCGCTTCCGTTCTGCTTTAGAGATACCCTACATGAAACAAGAAAAAGCTACAATCACTGCCCACTGAACCAGACAAGGAGCATTACAATTAGAAAAACCCATAAGACTATGGTAGGGGCCTATATGAAGACCTTGAACTTCAAATCTAACGTCCATAACTAGAATGCCTTGAAAGTGGAAGGCTTCAACCTCTGTTGTTGGTGCTTCAACTTGAAATTTCATCTGTGCGACTATGATTGAAGATTGCAGACATATGAAGGTTTCTTTAATTTAATATCTGGCATTCTACCTGACTCTTAAACCCTCAAATTTTCATAAACATCCCACACACAGGGAACTAAGGCTGTAATTTTAAGTAAGCACCTCTATTATGGAACTACCCAGCAATACTCTCTGATAAGCGGGAGCACTACTAGCCTCATTTGAGTGGACATACAAAACCCTGTTCTGCAGTCATACAGTTGCATCTCTTTAGAACCCGCACATTTTCGCATGGCAGGCTCTTTGTGAGATGCTTTACACACCTTGATGCCTTGGGTAGTAATCTACCTATGTGAGTGGATGGGACACATCACCTGCCACCACAGGTTCCCAACAGGAGCCCACATTGCAATCCCTTCAATCCGGTCAGGAATGTAGCGAGCTGCCGCCCAGCAGAAAGCACCTCCCATTGAATATCCATGAAGCCAAAACCTCTTCCCAAGCTGCAGTGCATTTGCCACAGCCACTATGTCCTTGCAACTCGAGCGAAACGTTTGGCATGGATGTGGGTCACTCTGGCCATATCCAGGCCTGTCTATTGCAATCAATCTCACCCCAAATTGCACCAATACTTCTTCCCTTGCACCTGCACGGGCCACATTACATCAAGAAAATATTCCATCTTTAGGTTCTTCTTTTTGGCTGTTCATGGATTAGAGCAATTATCTGCAAAGGAACAACCCTTGATTGAGAGCTGAAATTTGCAAAAAGACCTTGGGGCATTGTTTGTATGAGGGCTCCAGAAGATGCAAAGGGAGCAAAGAGTTTCAGAGAAGGATGTATAAAGGACAAGCACGCGCACATGCACACACATGGTGCATGCACATGTGCACATGCACACAGAGACTGTGAGCCACCTCACTAATTTTACAAAGCAGAACGTAACCTCAAGGGATAATTGAAGAGCCACAGTCCAAAAGGCCTTTTACTGAGACAATCACAATGCAGCTTCCTGTGAAGTGAATCAAAGGGTGATGTCAACCAACCGGGGGGAAAGACTAATTTGAGATGCCGCCATGGCATTGTTCGCCTGGAGCATGAACAGATCTATCGGGCAGGCAAAATGCAGCATTACCTGGGAATGCGCCGAGCCGAGAAGACATTAATCCGTGGAGAGCAATCATGGATCTGAGCGCTGATCCATGGCTGCAACCGAGCTCCCTGTAGGCGATGCGCCTCCCGTCGGTCAGTCGTACGAATTGGGCCTTCTTCTCCATCATTCTGCCTTCTTCTTCTTCTTCTTCTACAGTACTCTCGTTCTGGATCGAAGCTTAATAAACTCCATACGGGCATCAAGCTTTTTCATTTGTAATGAAGCAACGACTTCAACCACCCTCTCTCACACACACACTCTATGTCTCTGAATCAATCAATATACTCTGTCTGTCACATTCAATGATGCGAACTGTGATGGGCTCCAGCCTCCGCCGACAGACACAGCGCGAGAGAGCGAGAGAGAGAGTACTTTAGCTTGTCAGAGAGAGAATTTATCATTCTCTGACAAGCTACAGTTCTCTATCTCTCCCTCTCTCTCAAAAGCTAGAGACTAGAGTAACACTTCTCTCTCTTTCTAACACGTTCCCTGCACTTAAGAGTGGATGTCTTCAAGTTCCTCCTTGTCCATCGTCTAAGAGTGCTGCCACACGCTTAGTCTGTATTTGCATCCAAATGTAAAGGTGGTTATATATTTAGTAAGTGAGAAACAAAAAAGGCGTGTCTCACATTGTAAACTTTACTTATTTGACATGTAAAAGGTTCAATAGGTCTGCGCGTGACCTCACTCTAACTAGAGAGACACATGCAGTTAGGTTCCCTGCACTAAATAGTGAATGTCTTCCTCCTTGTCCATTGTCTAACTAGAGAGACACATACAGTTAGGTTCCCTGCACTTAATAATGAATGTCTTCCTTCCTGTCCATCGTCTCACTAGAGAGACACGTGCACTTAGGTTTATGTAATGGGGCCTTGTCACCTTTGTAACGTGTCTACATTGTGTATTTAAGAGGCGAATCATGCACAAGTCAAAACGACTGAGGTGAGTCGACAATTAAAGTTAAGTGTGCGTGACCATGGCACTTAACTTGGACCCTAGAAATATAGGAACTTAGTGTGGTTCATGAAGTATCTCTAAAAAAGGCGGTACTTTATGTACTGTAGGGAGTTAATATGATGAGTCCAATAATCAATTGATAGGCCATAATCTTCTCTCTCATAGAGAGAAATGAGTTTCTCTCTCCTCCTTTTTCATGTTCTAACTCTTTCTCTCATCTATACCAATTGTGAGAGAATGGTCCACCTCTTCTTGTACTTGTGTGGGGAGCTACTCCTTCCGAGTGGGGAGCTACTTGTGTGGGGAGCTACTCCTTCCGAGTGGCTAAGTCCCTCCTCCAAGTCCATTTACCTATGCGGGGAGGGGCTTTGAGAACTTGTGATTTTGTTGAAGGTTCTCAAATATTTTACTTGGGTTTAGGAAACAACAAATCCACTTAGAAATCATAATTTTTAAAGTTACGCATTATCTAGAAAGTATGTGAGTTGGGAGTTCTATGGTGCCAAAGTATATTGGACTTATAATGGAAGGAAGTACTAGAATTCCAAGTCTTAAGAAAAAGATCTCTCCTCTCAAAAATGGTGGAGGGTTCTAGAGGACTGCATGTTAACTACAATCTTTCAGAGTGTTTAAGAAAATTTAAGATTAATTAAATCGAAGGACCACTACATGTATGTGGCACATGGGGAAAATCTTTATGCAATGTAGTATCTGGGGCTTTACTTAGGCTATCCTAAGTAAGCCCCATGAAGAATTGACAGAAGAAGAATAGTGCATGGAAGTTGAGAGCATTAGCACAACTAGGGATACAGTTGTAGATGAATGCTCCAAGGTGGAGAAGGGTAGGAACACACACAAAAGGATGCGAAAAGAAGCGGTATTTGAAGGTGAAGGGTCTAATTCTACAACACAATCGATCAAAGCCATTGTAAGATAGCAATATAATATGGCAACAACCAAAGAGGAGGTGTCCTTGGACAAGGAGGAAGGCAAACAAAGCTAGAATCAAAGCAAAAATACAACTTATCTAAGATATTCTAGGTGCTTCTCAAAGGCACATGGATGATAATGCAAGTGGGCTCTCCAAGAAGGTTGTGTTGGATTCGAATAAAGTCTATAGCAATGTTTTATGCTTCAACAAGAAAGCGATGCTCGGTTTTTTCACGGGCAAGCCACCCAAAGCGATGGATGCTACATGCTGGTTCCACACAATCCTTCGGGGTGAGGGCATGTTGGATCAAATCTATTTTAGGAGAAGAAGCTTCTTTGAAGCGGTGCTTGATAAGGTAGAAGTAGTTAAGAAGTTATTGGCGCATGAAGTGTATTTTTTGGGGATTGATATTGTCTATATCTTGTCATGACAACCAATTGAAATGGGCAAGGATGCACTTAGGAGGAAGTGCCCAATTTGGGTTGAGATCTCGAGGCTTCTAGAATATCTCTAGAATCTACTGCTTGATATCACAAGAGGTCTTGGAAAAGCTCTTTAAGTTCCAACGAGAATGTCCAATATGCTAATGTTTTTGATGTGACATTATTGGCACATCTTAGTTCCATGGTTGCAAATCTATGGTAGTTGTGTGAGGTCGCCAAATAATATGAAAATCTTTTTTTTATAAAATGGATCAAGCATTAGTATACAAAGACTATTTGGCACATTATCATATCAAATGTTGTCCATGTCAACATGGATATCTTGTTGATGATGATTGCATTTGCTTCTCTTATTGTAATGAAGCACTCATTCATCTCTTGTAATGATATTGGATATTATTGTGTGTGCATTGGTATCTTGAATCTTAGTAGACTGTGGTAGAGAGGCTACATAGTTTAGTTGCAATTACTCTTGTTCTTGCTATCAATAGCACGCTCTTCACTTAGTATGCATTGGAGATGTTTTGCATGTGCCTAGGTTGTCTTTAATAAATAGGATTTTTTGGATGACTATATTCATCAGCTAGTGTGTTTGGTTTGAGGCTAACAAATTTCTTTGTATTATGTACCCATCAATAATGTGCATTTCAAGGCATTTCTCATCCACTAGAGACCACATAGTTGATATTCATGTCATGTTCTCATTGCTTATTAGTTGACTCTTTGATCTACATTTTACTCACCACAAAAATGTGTTGAAGAAGAAACCTTCAATTTGGTGGCTTGGATGGAATTTAGTGAATCATACTAGCCTTTTTTGTTTGTTGAATGATGTTTCTGTAAACATCACACAGAGTGAATTCGAGACTTGGTTCCAAATGTGATTTGGTGATGTTTTAGTTTTTAAGGTAGTCATAGAATGTTAGGTGGTCTAAGCATGATGGCTAGAAGTAGTACAAGTCCAATGTGTGCATGACTATATCCCCTATCTTGTTAGCACCATATCTTTGTGAGAGAGGTGTCAAATGTGTTTGATAGACTTGCTTCTTGTGACTATTGAAATTTGGATTCAATTCAAGGCTACTTAGTATTAACTTGGACAATATTGTTGTGGAGATTAGTTTTTGGTTGTTCAAGTCCAAGTCGTGTAGACCTAATCTTTTGGTGTCTTTTATCTGAACATTCATTTTTCATATTGGCTTAGCCTTCATTCCATACTTGAGCATGTAGAATGAGATGGATTAGTTTGTTACTCGTTGAATGTTTGCATGGGCTTCCTCTACAAGAGTAGCAATCTTGCATGATATGTGACAATATTTCGGTGATCACGTACAAGACAATAGTAGATGCACAATTGGGTTTTAGGGTCTATTGTTGGTTTTGCGTTCTTGCATAGAGAAAATGGATAATCCATATTTGCATTTTCCATGGCCTCTACTACTAATTATGTGGCAAGCATGATGACACTTGTGAAGTTGTTTTGCTAAGATAATGCCTCTCAATTTTTGTGCCAAACTATATTAGTTGTCATTTGATGGATTTAATTTCTACCTCATGCATCTAGAGGATATCATATCTATGTAATGGCCATTTACGTTGATCTCATACCTAGTCATGGTGTTGGGATACAACCCAAGCAAGTGTCTTTTCCCAAGTTGTACCGATTGAAAAAAAGATGAAACCTAGTATGAAATAGGATGACATAGACAATAGGTCAATCTTTCCACATAGCATTTTGGATTGAATTATTTTGTAATGGACTTTAATGTGTTAATATTGGTCCACCTTGTACTAGTCGCATCTTTTATAGTGGATGTAAGAAAGAAGTGAGACATGTCCCATGCATCCACCATTGTGATGAGTTCCTTCAAGTTACACTAGTACCATGAAGGTGAGCTTAATATTGATGCAAGTATACTATAGTGGAGTATGTGCTTGACAACCTCCTTGTTTGAGAAACCCTTTGCAATGGATTCTTCTATGTCGATCTTGATCCACCTTATCCTAGTCAC
Organism: Lygodium microphyllum; assembly: GCF_053477565.2. Classification (NCBI taxonomy): domain Eukaryota; kingdom Viridiplantae; phylum Streptophyta; class Polypodiopsida; order Schizaeales; family Lygodiaceae; genus Lygodium; species Lygodium microphyllum. The sequence goes on from NC_141139.1 coordinate 69,832,364, forward strand.
CTCATCTGCAATGAATGTAAGGAAGCAGTGAGGCATGCCCTACACATCCACCATTGTGATAAGGTGCAAGTTACATTGGTGCCATGAGGGAGAGCTTGGTGATGACAAATGGATATTGTAGTGAACTATGTGCTTGACCATCTCCTTGTTCAAACTATTCTATTTCATTCACCTACGGGTTGCTTGTTCATTAACAATTTGGAATCCATAGATAGGCAATATTTTCGTTTGAGAATTCCTTTTAGGACAAAAACTTTTATCTCAATATTGAGTGCATCCAAAAGGGGATTGAGCCATGTCATATTGTTCAGTTTATCAAGCTAATAATCAATTGTATCACTCATAACCTTTTGGTAAAAAATCTTGGAAAATTTTGATTTGCAAAGAAATGACATATTGGTCAATTCATGGGAATACCTATTGTTCCTTTAGGTCACCATATTAGTATTACCAATAGGAGTCGTTCAACATCTATATTTCCATATTAATATCTCCAAATCAATGTATCCAAGCTAGATTCGATTCCTAGCAATACTTTCCTTGAAGTGGAAAGGGACAGGTTCCCTATTGTGTTAAGCTATCTGTACACATTGAACCAGGCATCCATATCCTCACTTATACATGATGGAATATGCTTGCTCAAGAAATACCCTACGTACTTCTTCCATTCCAAAAATCATTCTTCAAGAAAAAAGTTTTCTAAACAAGTGGATCCTTTGCTTCTAGCCCCCCTATTCTTGCCCTACCATCCAATTGATAATGGATTAGTAAGACACACTCAGAGGCTAATGCATAAAGATCATCATGTAGAAGAAGCTTGTAGATCAAGCAAAAAGAGATTAACCTCTTTTGTTCATATAATCTAACTAGGGGATATAGAAAATGTATGCTCCTTTCTTATTTGACTTGACTCGGATAAGTAGTATTTTTATTTCCATTCTTGACTCTTTGAAGTACTTTTTCAAGACGTGAATATTTGTTATTTTGAAGTTCAAATATTTTCAAAACTATTGTATTGAATGGTGTAAGAAATCCAATCAATCAATCTATTGAATCATTCTTTTTTTTTTTTGAACAAGTTTGCAAAATAGAATATTCTCCCCTATTTTGATGAGAATTGAACCCTAATTATTGGAGGAACCACTTAGGATTTTGGAAGTTATTGATGTTTCCTTGTAGGCATGTTATGTTCATGATATTTTAGTTGGTATAGAATTAGGATGTAAGGCTCATGCATGATGTATATAGAGAATAGGGTTGACATGTGCATATTGATGTATTCACTGAGATACATGCTACCCTCATATGCACCATGAATGAGTGGAAATGGGAACATGAATGTGCATTCTCTGAAGTGATATTTGGGTAGTATGAGCCCATTGCAAGCAACCCATTTGTTTTGAAGATTCTTATTCTTTCTAAAAGCCAATTATTGTTCTAGAGGATGATGCATGCACTCATATTGACTGGCTCTTTAGAATACTTATCATTGACTAGCCTCAATCATGTTATGGAGTGAACTATAACTTGCAACAATTTCCACTTCTAGCATTGTATCGAACAATGAGTTTTCACAGTGCACTTCTAGAACCCTCTCAATTGATTACTTGCTAAGGGTATTGAAATCTATCTTTGGATATGGATATTCTTCTAAAGTTATGTATTGTTGCATCATTGGTTTATGTAACACATTGAAAGAGAAAACATTGTCAAAACTAGATGATATCAAGTTAAGTCTAGTAGATGGTTAAGGGGACATTGCATCTTTCCAAGATATTTAATGATTGTTGAGGATCTATTTTCAATCCAACATTCCTTTTACAATTAATATTATTATACTAGACACTTAAATTGACACATCGATGATGCTTAGAAGCTGTAGTTGTAGTGGGTTAGTGCAAAGAATCCTTTTTGTATAGTTTGGCAATAAGGGGTGATCAAGGCTTGTTCCAATCTTTGTTTGTGCAACATGATGTGCATTTCCTTATTATAATCTTCATCAGGTGCTATTGTTATGTAATGATAATGATCATGCTTAACAAAGCCATTAGAACTTGCATTTCTTCCATAAATCTAGCATTCTTTTGAGAGATAGTGGTCTGATCCTACCTGTGACTACTCCATAGGTTGCACATATTGTTAATGCACTGATAATGCTTGCACATTTAGTTGCCCAAGGTGATTCCAATTTGTATATATCATGTTAGCTTCTAGCGTATGTTTTTAGTGATCGTTTTGTAGACACCATATCTTTCCTTTCCTTTTCTTGGGAGGCCTTAAAAGCTCCTATGGTTTGGCATCTGCATGCAACTCATCGCTATTGTGTATTCTATTAGCACTTGTTTGTTTGTGATAGTAGTACCATTCTATGATTGAATATAAATTTACAACTATGTAAGGAGTAATATACTCTAGAAATTGGAACTATCAGTAGTCATGTTATGAATCATAGTATTCTAACCAAATTGAAAGTGCTTCTAGTCATATCTAGACAAAGTGAATGCATGTTTTTGAATATAACTGTGTTGAATGTGTGTATTTTTATCAATCACCTTAGTCTTGCTAAATTGAATGTTATTTTAACCACATCCAAGCAAAATCAATACATGCATTTTAAATGATGCATGAGATAAAGAATACTCACAAGTTTTTCAAACTAATCAAATTCAGCTAGAAACTTGTTACATAACTTGAGATGTTCTATTGATGAAGTGTACCTTGTAAAACATAAAATAAGAAGGCAAAAATTTATAAAGTCAAAATCTGAGATGTAGTGGATTTGATATTTTGCTATTCAAGAATTAACATAAGTTCATAAATGCATAGCAGTTACACGAAAAAGCACACGAACATGTAATCTAAGCAACATGTCAAAGAGCTGGCATACATCTCTTCATTGTCTTATAATCATGGGGAAAAGGTGCCATCCTCCCATTTTGCAAGAAGGTATGCACTTTTCTTGACTTTTCTTGATTGTTCTTGTAAGAAGAAAAGAAAGGTGAATTCTAACCTTGTAAAAAAAGTTTATTTGTGAATATTGTTATTTGCTTTACTAAAGTCAAATGATGACTAACTATCTAATTGATTGATGAAATAATGAAATTATTTACTAGTAATAAATTGACTAATTACTAACTAATTAATTATTAACTAATGACATAGATGTGCTCCTAAATCGAGTCATATAGGTCCCTACTCTTGACCAATGGGCACACTTATACTCCTAAAGTTGGGATCCTTCATTTGCGGGTGAGACATGGCTCTTTCTCTCACACATATTTTATTTATCCTATCATATGTTCCTACTCCTTCTACTTACCTCTCTCTCTCTCTCTCTCTCTCTCTCTCTCTCTCTCTCTCTCTCTCTCTCTCTCTCTCTCTCTCTCTCTCTCTCTCTCTCTCTCTCTCTCTCTCTCTCTCTCTCTCTCTCTCTCTCTCTCTCTCTCTCTCTCTCTCTCTCTCTCTAATCAAGTGGCTATCCTAGTGTTAAGCCACTTATTTTATTAATACATTCACTTGAGTTCTCCCTTTTCTACACCTATACTTAATGATTGTGCAGAATGTGGGAGTTGAATCCAAGACCTCCTCATTAACCACATGTTCAACTTAACCAAATTGAGCTACATCCATTTGGTCCCCCTCATTCACTCTCTTGCTCATTCACAGACACGCACGGGCATGGTGAAATCCTTGTAGAGTTGGATGCTTAATTTAGAATGAGCGATTGTAAATATTGCATTTGATCAATAAACACCATTGTCTGACTTATCTTTGTGATCATGCCTAATAAGATGTTTAGGAATCTCGGATTGATGAGCTAATCAATGAACTTTCTTGTTTATGCTTCACGATGTGGTAGCATAAATTGGCAAAACAACTAAAGTTGGTTTGGATGCATGCATGGAAGGTGAGTGGACACTCTCTTGATGAGACTATCCTACAAATGGGTGGACTCGATCAATTGGATAACTTTCCAATTGTAAATGCTAGACGCATTAGTTAGGATAGAACAATGAAGCTTGAAACAACTCATTATATCATTCTCCAAAACTAGATCACCTAGGATGACCTTTCTTGAATGCTAGTTTGATTGATGCTACATTTGCCATTGCAGGATAGTTTGGAAAGTTGATTTGTTTTCTTAGAACTACTAATAGTCTTCATGTCCAATTTGGACGAGTGCGTCTCATTTTCTCATATCATACAACACATCCACTACACTCAAAATCTTAGGTATATACTCTCCCCTACTCTTTGCATCTACGTAGCTTATTGGGGGAGGAGTAGAGAGGGAGGGAGGGAGGGAGGGAGGGAGGGAGGGTGTTAGAGAGTTTTTCTTTCCATATTAAACTCTTTGAGAGACCTTCTACATTCTAAGAATCTCATTGATGTAGCTTACACACTCTTTTGTAAAGCTTTTGCTTTCATAATTGGTGTAGCTTACTCAATCTTTTGTTGTACAATTTCCCTTTGACCTAGGTAATTGATCTTAAAAGCATTCATAGTTAGCTCATTATATGGTAACAAGTATCATAACATGCTAAAGATGAAGAACTAGTGTTATTTGACACCCAAACCCTATGGTGAGTTAAGACACAATCTAACAATCCTAGTGTGCCATAGGGTTTGGGTATATTTCAAGTTTAAATGTTGCTAATTTAGCTATTTTTGGTTGGTTTGCCTTATTGGGTGCACCTTATACAAATGTACATTTATCAACAATTTTATCCATTATCCATTCTAGAGAAGGGTCAATAGCCAAATGAAAGTTGTAAAGAAAAGGGTACAACCATGTGCCAAAAGAGTTTCTCGATGCTTGTACAATTTGATTGCTCTCCATAGGCACTTGTACCACCATAGATCATTCTCAGACTAACACTTGAGGCCTCACTGTGAAGAAATGACAAATTCCTTACGTGTTATAGAGCCTTGTTCATGAGTTCAATTCTAACATGTTTCATTTTTTAGTGTTTTAACATATCTGCCTCATCCAATTCTAATATAAAAATAAGCGTCCTTTCCATATTATCTAGAGTCATGCACCATTGCAACTTGTACCCTCCTAAGGTCTGCCAAAACATTTTCTATTCAGTGTACTAAGAAGTCTGTAGACTTTTTTTGTTTCCCTATTTAGAAGGCATTGAAACTATTATGTTCTTGTAGTCACCCAAAAGCTTATTGCTTCTATCAATTTCTCTCATTTCCAAGGATATATGGTCTAAGAAAAACAAAAGCGCATAGTTGATGCTAGCAAAGATTGGCTACCACTACCTTATTAATTTCTTTGTACCCTTTCCTACTAATTGTAGCATTGTGACATGCTTCCAAACTTGATTTGATTGGACTAGATTTTGAATATCATTCCTTATTTCCTTCTACATATCTTTACATAGTGAGCTTGCAATGGAGTCCTTCATCAATTTGAGAATGTCTTCTCTACTTTGTGCACTATTCGCTTCCAAAAATGATCAAATTGAGAATGTCTTCTCTACTTTGTGCACTATTTGCTTCCAAAAATATAGATTTTCAAAGTCAATTCCTATAGTACACTTGCTTGAAGTTCCCGCCCTTTGGTGCTAAATTGTCAAGGCATTCCAATTGCCTTTGTTTAAACTTGAATCCAACACCAATGCTCTCAATTTAGCCAAATGATACTTTTGTTTTTAGTTCTCCTATTTGAGCTTCTCTCATTGCACCTTCAATGATTTCAATTTTGTCTCTATCTTAGCTAAACTACTTTTTTGTTGTACATATTTTCCTTCCAAGCATAATAGTTTTGATAAAGCATTTGTCTCAAATCACGAGCCCTAGTTTCGTGACGAGAATGCAAAAGAGTACAATATCTAACCAACACACTATTTCATATCCAATAAACCTAATGGTGTCGTGAACTATATGAAATTCATGCTGACTCACCTATTAAAGGATATACTAAAACAACCCTCCATCCACCCAAAGATCAATGTGCTTCTTGACTTCATCTCTTAACCTTTTGGCTTGAACTTGGTCAGTGAGAACCTTGTACTTCTTTCCTCTCCATGTGAAATATTGGTTCTTCTACCACTATGTGAATATGACTCTTCCTTTTTGTTGGAGCTTCATCCATGTCTCTTGGCATGAAGTGAAAGGCATGTAGCATTCAAAACTTCTTAAATATATTTACATAGCCCAAAAAAAGAGAAAAATCTAGATGTAAATTAGAACCTCCTTAAGGTAATAGTTATCATAATTTAGAAAGAAAAAGGATTGTTGGCAATCCACATAATGTCTGCCTCTCTTTTTTTCCTTTGGGAGGGGAGATCACTCTCAAACTTTTAATTATATCACATGGGTTCACTAGAAGGGATTTTTTAAATTTTTGGGAAATAAAAAAATTTGAGGTTATAATCAAAATTTTTGGAAAATGGGATGTTTTCCTCAAGGCCCTACTTAAATTTTTTGGGAATGGGATTATTAAACATGAAAGAAGGGAAGAGAAAAAAGGGAGAGGTGCTACGATTCTTGAATGTTAATGCAACCCTATAATTAGAGCAAAAGGGAAAATTAAAAAGGTGTTCTTCTTCCCTTATTTTATCTAGTTAGGATGTAATTAAAAAATTAATTGAAATCTCATGTGGCTCCCTTGGCCTCAAAATTGGCCCTAATGGATCTTTTAGTGGTTGTGCTTGAGCCTTCTCCTCAAGAACTCTAGTGCTCTAATTAGCTTGAATTTAATCCTTGGTGTCATGTAAGGAATTCCCAAAATGAAGAGGTAAGCTTCATTGTTTGACACACATCCTTTGATTAGCTTGCCTCCATAAGAAGAGAAGATCAATGGTTGCAAACACATGCATACAATCTCATTTATCCTCATGGTATGAGATATACTTGTTTAAAAACCTATGGCTCACAAGGCTCTATGCCTCACCTTTGAGCATGCTATATACAGCATTAAGATCGACTTTCGAAGTCTTACAAGTTTCCATCTCCACTCAAACTACATTGATATGCTTTATAAAATCATGTTGTAAAGGGGGTATATGTCAAGCCACAAACCACAGGGGGTTAGAAGAATAGACAAGATGGAAGGATAAATTAAGAGAACCCAAAAAAAAAAAAAACAATGTATATTACATTGCAAAAGACTTTGTACACTATAAACACCCTCTTGAATTACAAACACTCTTTTGATAGAAGCCAAAAACCATGTATTAAAGCCTTGAAAAATGCAATCCTATATTTTTTTGCAACTTGATTTTGCTCTAGCTTTTGCATATGAACCTGAAATATAGATGTTTGGATACTTAAGTTGATTAAAACATGCCTAATCTAGAAGGTAATGTGGGTAGAATCGTGAAAATTGTCTCTAAATAATTAAGAATCAACTTTTTGTAAAACATATTGTTTTTTTGTATTTTTGGGTTCGAACGCCCTTGTAGCACTCAAGATAACTCCTTGCATGTGTTTTATCCACCCAAAATTGTCATTAAGTTAATAGAACTCAATAATGAATATTCAAACTATTTTGAAAACCAGTTCTGAACCTAGAAAAGTTGTCAAAATCAGGAGTAAGGATCCCATAGGCATATATCTAGAATATGTATATGGATATGTTTTTCTTGTTTTTCCTTCCTTGAACATGTAACTACACGACATCCACCCTCTCCAAACTTGCACATCCCTCGAATGTGACATACTATGTAGCTTACCAGGATCAAACACCCATTTGAACTTCACCCAAATAAGTATATGCATAATCATCCTTGTGCTAGGATCATATAGCCAAATCACGAGAGTATTCCCAAAAACATATAGCAATCCCAAACACTCCCACCCAAATCATAGGGCATTGATAGCTGATGATATTCAACTATCATGTAACCCTCTATAAGGAAATCCATGAACTTGTTAGGCCCTCCATGATTAAATGGCAATCCAAAATCCCATTGCAACATCTCGTATCATGTAGCTTTCTCTACATAAACCATGGTTGGATCAACCATTTGCACAACTAAGTGCTCTCCCAAAGTAAATATTTCTTTTGCATCCTCAAGTACCATAACATTTTTCCTCTCTCGCACAATAGTACTTGCATATTCCATCATCGCATCATCAGTAGTAGACACTTTCTTGTCAAACATTTTATACTTGGTTTGAACCTTGGCTTCACTCTTCTTCTTTAATAGACCCAAATCTTGCTATAAATGCACATCACCCAATTTGTTAGCTGAAATAAATCGACCCTCTTCTCTTTAGACTACATACAAATAGCCCTAAACTCTGTATGTTGACAAGAACCAGCATCAAACTCTTGCAGCTGAAACAACTCAACCCCATGCAACCCTGTTAGCTAAAATAATTTAGTCCTCTTTTTAGTTTGCTAAAATACATTAGCCAATAGCTCTTTTTGCCAAAAAAACTCAGCATCCAACTCTCTCTGCTACATAAAATCAACAATCTCATGAGACATATCCAAGGAATGAACCTGCACAAAATTGAAACCATTATGCACCTCATTTTTCAACATATCTTTAATCTCTATAATAGTATCCACACAAGAAAACCCATCATACAACCCATCAATGCACTCATCGTCCAATTAGAGACCTGCTTTTCTCAAATATTTCTATTTCTTGTATACATATTGCCTGGCAACCCTGCAACCTTATGAAAACAAATAGAATTCAATTTTGTAAGACCAATAAAGCCTAAAGCAAAAGCATCACTTCTAGGAGTTGAGGGGTTTTCCCTTCTTGTACTACCATCAATCCACTAGACAGTGGTACCTAGTAAAAATCCAGCTCTTTTGTGAGAAGAAGGGAATCCTGCAACATATCTTAGTTTCTTGGGTGATTCACATAGACTACCATAAATTGCACAACTTGTTTTCCATCTTTACTTCAGACCTATATATATATATATGCAAAATCATCATTTGTAACTTTTGTTTCCATTCATGCCTCCATGATAGAGGGTTGTCCCAAAATAACATCATAAGAATATGAAGCTTGCATAAAAAATGATCATCATCCTAGATATCCCTTACGATCACCCTCATACTCAGACATAAACCTCTTCTACAATGTTATTGGCATCTCTCATTCACCATCCATGTTCCACATCTATGGGCCACTTCTTGCTCTCATACAAGCTACGAACTGTGACATTTATCTTTGATACATGATCTAGCAAGGCAACACATGGTCTCTCCAATCTTAACCACTACCTTAAGGGTCGCTTGTGCTCAATGACCTAGAAAAATGGCTGCAAGGAATCATCGCAGGTGCATCATCCTCTATATAGTGTATTGGGTATACATTCTTCATGATCTTTAGACATTCTACATCATCCTCAACAAGAGCATCATCATAACTCTCCTCAACCAGGTCCTCAATTGTGATACCCTACATGATAGGTTTCTCTATAGTTTGAATCACACGTTTCTTCCTCTTAATGATGTCTATAATTTCCTCCTAAAACTCTCTCTTTGCAATCCTCAAAACCTATCCTAGAATGAACTCAACCTTGCTATTCAAAATCCACTCTTCCAACACTTTTTAAAGATCTATCATGGACTCAATGTTTGAAGCAAGCTTGTAACCTAGTTGTCGTTTATGGTTTATCATTCTCCTTCTTTTGTACATCTTCCATTCTTTGATCAAGCCTTGGTCTAGAAGGCGGTGCTACAGGCTCAACCCCCTCTAGCCTTCTTGGAAGTGCTAGGAACACCATCATCCCTCCTTTGTTTTTCCTCAACAATCACCTATGTGCCCTAATTCTTTGCTAAATAAGCATAAATCGAATGTGTATCAACTAGGGAGTCCCACTTAGTCTCTAATTTGATGCTCTTCCTTGCACTAGATAAATCAGCTTGCTACACTTTCCCTTATAAGCTAAAGCATCACTTGAGGCTACATAAGATGTTCGCATAGACATGTCCTCAAAAAGCTTTTTCATACCTCCTGTACCAAAGTTTAGTGCAAAAGGTTGCCCTGTCTCACTAGAACAAATCTTTCCATCTTTCCAAAATACCAAATTCTATCTATGAACCTCTTCAAAGGCCTTGTAGTCCCTATGCTCATGGTTGGCACTATTGCACAACATGCATCTACATATGTAGATAGGGCTTAAGAAAGACTAGCTCGCCCAAAATCATATTCAAAGACACCTTAATCTTCAAATCTCTCATACCTTCAAGCTCATCAATAATATTATCCTTACATGATATAGGAGCATGAATGGAAGGCTGAGCTTAGGTAGAGGTACAAGTCACAAAGGAGGAATCATAGGTTATAGAGCCATCAATTGCTCATGTCTTCATTACCTCTTTACCAACTTTGTGACAGCTTCTTATACATCAGCCCAATCTGCTTTCAATCCATTTTTTTGAAATTATCTTCTAAAAACTTCTCTAGCTCTAATTGCAGTGGAGGATTTCTAGCTTGTAGAAAAAGAAAAACCTTTTTGGGAAGTAGAAGCAATCACTTAATGGCACTAAGCTAGTCACACCTTTGTTCAAAATCTCATTGTAGCTCTACAACTGAAAGTCATTTACAACATGTCAACCCACTCCACGAATGATCGTTTTGTTACATGATCTGTATCTTCTAAGAAAAATTCATCTTTCAGAGCCTTTTTGAAGCCAACCCATGTCAACCATGAGTTCTATATAAATTCTAAATGCAATTTTGTAGCTCATAAGTTACAACTCTGTTGAAATATTGTGGCATCTCATTAATTTCCACACATGTGAACCCAAGCTTCTCTTGATAAACTTGTAGAAACCTAGAGATATTCCTACCATCAAACCACTTCCTCTTTGTAATAATAGCATAAGATGGAAGGAAGAATCAAGAGAACCAAAAAAAAAAAAAAAAGTATATTACTTTGCAAAAGAACTTGTACACTATAGACACACTCTTACATTTCAAACACTCTTTTGATAGAAGCCAAAAACCTTGTATCAAAGCCCTGAGGAGTGCAGTCCTATCCTAAATTTTTCTACAACTTAATTCACTCTAACTTTTACATACAAACCCAAGATATAGAGATTCATATACTCAAATCGACCAGAGCAAACCTGATCTACAAGCCATGGGGAGTAGAATTGCAAAAATCATCTTAAAATAGTCAAAAATGCATTTTTTTCATAAAACACGTTGTTTGTTTTTATTTTTGGGTTTGGATGCCTTGTAGCTCTCAAGATAACTCCTTGCATGTGTCTTTATCCACCCAAAATTGTCATTAAGTTAATAGAACGCAATAATGAATATTCAAACTATTTTGACTAAACCTAGAAAATCTGTCAAAATCATGCGTAAGGATCCCATAGGCATATATCTCGAATATGTATATGAATGTCTTTTTCTTGTTTTTCCTTTGTTGAATGTGTAGCCACATGATAACATCCATTTCCTTGACCTTTTATGAGTCTTGTATTTCTCATCCAGGGTCATCCTAGCATGAGAACACCATCCGCACTGTCCATGACAACAAACTTCAAACACCTCCAATCTTAATTGGTCAATCCTTAAGGACTCCAAAAAGATTGGCCTTTTGATCCATTTGCCAATATCAAGTTGAAATGCACATTCTCAATTGGAGAACTACCCCATACTTGGAGTACTAAAGAGTCAAAAATGTTCAAATTAACTTGGTATTGATAATTTACCTTCTAGTTATGTCACCTCATGTAGAAATGTTCCCATCAACTTGCATTTTGATAATTTACCTATAGCCATGTTTCCTAAGGTAAAAATGGACATATAACAAGATTCTCAGCTTCTTCCTAAAAAGTGCTAAATCCTAAAGTTCCTAAGGTTTTGCTTGGCATAATGTTCCTAGAAAGTGCTAACCCTTATAGTTCGTAGGGTTTTGTTGGGCATAGTGCTTGGAATATGAGCACTTAGGTTAAGCTTTAGAAAAGCTAATTTTGGTAAAAATGGATTAGTGGGTCATTCTATCCAAGCTTTAAATACTCTCAACATTAGTGGAATTAAATTGAATAGAAGCCCAATTGGCAATGATATATGTTCAGGGATCCACATTTGCAAACCCACTCTACTTTGCTTTTCAAGTTAATTGACTTTGTCCTTGGGAAGACATCGCCAATAACTATTCGTTATTCTATTGGGTGGACACAAATCTCTCAAAGGTAACAATATCCATGGGAGTTGGTTATGACATAATGTTCAATGTTTAGCACTTAGATCCAACTCTATTTCTTGGCCTTGAAACTACTCCTAAGCTTCTTTGGCCCAATCCTATACTTTATAAATCCCTTGAATTGATGCTTTGGGTCAAGATGCTCCCCCGCTTTCATGAATTTTTCTTTCTCTATTTTTGGTGTTGTGGTGGCAATCTTAGCTTTGATAATAGGTTTTTTAAGGTGTTAAAATTGTTGTACCTTCCCTTTTTTGAATCGCTTTGGAAGCTTGTCTCTTTAATCTATTCTCATCATTCTTTCTCCTAATCAATGATCCATCTAGTATAGAGGGTCATGGGAGGCTAATTCCACCCTCCTTGGTTTAACCTTTGGTTATGAGGTTTAGTGGTATTGGCCCATAGTTCTCATCCATTAATTCATTAACAAATAGACTTAGGGGCACATAGGGTATGATTTTGTTGTTAGTTGAAACTTTAGGTCAATTTGTGAAAATATGGGTGATGCTAATCTCACTTTTTTCTTTGTACTCACTTTGGAGTGCTATTCTAAAGACTTGGTTTATGCAATTATAAGGAAGCTTGTCATCTCTAACCACTCCTCAAGATAGTTATGCTTTTATAGCTACATAGAGTGGCAACAAGAAGAAGAAGGTGAAGTGCTTTTATAGCTACATAGAGGGGTTGCAAGAAGAAGAAGGTGAGGCACTTCTTCTATGGCAAGAAGGAGCATCTCTAGAAGGATTGTGAGAAGCTAGCAAATTTTTGTAAGAAGAAAGGGTAGAAGGGCAAGGGCGACTGAAGCTCTTCATCATCCTTGGATTTCAACTCCAATTCTTGTTGTGTGGCTAAGGTGTGGTGAGTGAGGAATCCATTTTCTAGCCCTTATGATGCCATCATTCCTCATGAGTTTCTAGGTCAAAGAGGGATTGTGACATGTTAGTGGTGGGGCTCACCAAACCCACTAATTTGTTGGTGTGATGGACCATGTGGAAGGCTTGCCACATGGATTAGATTAGTTTGGCAACCCAAAATCTTCTAGTTGGTGTGGTCCAAGTCCATGATGGGAGGTTTGGATGGTGAGCGGTGCTTGCTCCCAATTTGTTCTCACATGGGAGACACTTTAAATAGTGTGGTTGTAGGAAGGGAATATATGGACATCATGTGCTTCTATAGAGCATATTTTCACTTTCTATGGATCAACAATCCAATATAATATCCTTAGGTCCTTTTCAATTGCATTATGTCTTGCCCCAAGACTTTTAGGGTTTCTTTGATGGTATGGTGTCTTGCCTTGAGGCTTTTAGGGTTTCTTCAATGGTCTCATTCTCACTCTAAGGCTTCTATATGTACTCCACTCCAGTCTCAATTTTTGAATCACATCATCTTGCATCCTTAGAGAGAGAAGGAAACTAGAGACAATACTTCATCATTCTATCAATGACAAACTTGTATTGTATTTCACCTCATGTTTCATCTTATGGATTCCATTGTTCATTCTAAGTTTTCTTGTGTTCATGTGGTCTTTCTTTCAGTCAACGTTCACTCTTTTTCTTTCATGCTTTTGATCATTTGTGCATTCTCACACATATTAATTGCCACTTAAAATAAAAATGATGTTCAAAATATGTCAAAGTGTTTATATTTCACTACTATTTAAGCAAGTTTTGGACCTTCCTCTACTCTTAGCTTGGTAGGCCTTCTTATAACATCACCTTGTTTTTGCAATAGAGGTTTGAAGTGTTCTTGGTTTGCTTGCATGTTTGTATAGTGTGCTTCCTTATTATGTTGAGGTGATTGCAAGGACTATAATATGAATAGCATCTTTGTAGACATGCAAGGTCCATTTAGTGTTTATGTGGATGACTTTTGTTTAGAGGGAGATTAAAATTTTCCATGTTATAGCCAACTCTGATGGCATATGAGGGCATATGTGATCACTTGGAATGAAAACTACCTTCACACTTTGCATTGATTAAATTTTACTTTACTCTTGCATGACTTTTGGTCTATTTTTGCAAGAGTAACTATTGTAATATATGTGGAGTTCAGTGTCCCTATCATTCAACAACTCAATATTAAAATGTGATCAAACTCTTGGTTGGTATTATTTCAAATTATCATAATTAGAGATCATCGGCATTGTATGGAGCTGAAAGTTATTGCAACACCATCATATATGATACATATATGTGAAATGATAAGCTCACAACTTTGCTTGCACTTTTTTCACCACTCTTTTTTTTTCCTACTAGCCTTTCACACTGCTTGGTGTTTTGATTGCCTCCTTTACTGGGATATGTCATCAAAGTCTGGGATCATGATATATTATGGTTCCCTCCGCTACTACTATAGTGGGTGGTCAGGCTCTTTGTCTTAAGTCTTCAAGTCTTTAGAAAAGGTGCCCTTTTGCCTATTTTCCTTGGTTGTTTTCCTTCATGAAATTTGATTGTCTTGAAAACATGCATGCTTATTCATGATGTCCAATCTTCTTACAATGATTGCATTTGGGTAGGTGATTCAATTTGCATTTGATGTTGATGTGTCCTTTCCTCCTACAATTCCTTTGTAAAGAACATGGTGTCCTTACTTGTTGATATGTCAACTTTCCCTTTAAGTTCCTTCTCTTTCAAAGGATTGAAGATATGCAATCTTCGAGGTTAAGTGTTTTATGTGTAAAGAGTGAATCTTTTAAGGATGCATACTCGTTAGGTAAAGTTATAAGTAGCATTGCTATTGCATCCTTTTTGGGAATTTTGATTTGGATGCCTCCAAGTTGATTAATTAAGCTTCTTAATTTTGATACATGCCCTACAAGTGAATCCATGTATTCATGATGCAAAATATAGAAATCAATCTTTAGATACATCTCCTCATTTTTTACTTTTGCACAAAAATTGTATTTAACTTCTCCCATGCTTCCTTTGTCATTTCTTTAATATTGATGTGGTGGGTAAGGTGTGGAGCAAGATGTAAGCCAATTAAGGCAAGTGCTTGCTCATCCTTTTCTACCCATTCTTCAAACATTTGTGATGGTGCACTATTTTGAATTACCATCCATAATTTTTTATGCATGTGCAAAAATAACATTTGAGTTGCCCAAGTGTGATAGTTTCCCCCACCCTCCAATTTTTCAATGCTAAATGAAATTTTGGAATTTGAGGCCATAATTTTTACAAAGAGTTCTTACTTTCTTATTTCCCACAGTACAACCTCAATGTGAATAAGGCTCGAGGAATAACCAACTTCAAAGAAGATAGTGTGAAAGGGGATTTTTAGAAGGGGGTTATTTAGCCTTAGGGTTTAGATTTAAAAGGTTAAAAATAAAACCTTATCCATTTTGAAAAATGATCGTCAAACTATCCTGACGGTGACAATTCATTGCATGCCTCCTACGTGGATTTGATAAGTTGAATCTGGATGGGACGACCTTCTTCAAGAAACAATCAGGTTTGGAGCTCAAAGCTCTTGCTAAAACATCAATTGCATCTCTTTTTCTCCTCCTCTGTCTTTGTCTGTTAGAAGCATGCCCCTTGTTTGACGTCACAAGTTGCCCCTCTGGTTGTGGCATAAGCAATCCCTTAGCTTTAGCTAGGCTCCTACTTAAGCTGCCCCTTTGCTTAATAATAGCACTTGGCAACCACCAAATGAAACCTAAAAAGGTTGATGAATTGAATGAACCCAACATAACTCAATGCTTGAGTGATTATGGCCTCTTGATTTGCTTCAATAAATCTCTGCTTTTTGCCTTCAATCTTCAATGATTTACTTAGATAATGGATGTACACCTCACAACCACAAGGATGGTGGCTCTAAAAGTGAGTGAAAGAATAAGAGATTCGTGGAGGCTCATAGATGAAAATAGCCATAGGTTTGAGAAAGCAAAGAAAACCACACATATCATTGCATAGAGCTTGCCTCTTAAATAGGCACATGAGTATATTGGATACATTGTATTGGGTCCAATTTGACTTGCCACTTGAGATCCTTATCCTTCCAACTCATCATCCTCACCTCTCCAAACTCTTAAAGGCTAGTTCATTTTACATTTGCATACAAAGAAGGCACCACCATTACATGCATGCAAACAAATGTTTCAATAGCCATGAACCTAGTGTACACATTGCCTTGGACAACAAGCTTCTCCCCAAAAGCTACACTCCTCCATGAGTGCTCAATTTGGGTTCAATTTTTGGTGCTATTAGAGTAGTTGGAGAGGGATCTTTTTGTGCTATTTTAAGCAATCAAGAATTCGTTTTGAGCACAAAGGCAAGCATGCATAGTGTGGGATTGAAGAAGGAGATATTAAATATGCTCAACCTCTTCAACACCAATGGCTTGGAAGTGGCAATAAATGTCCACTTTTGCTTGTTTTCCAATTCTTGTTAAATATGTAAAGCACTAGGACGTCTCACTAAAGCTTTCCTAACTAGGGAGAAGGAGAAAAACAAAGGCTATGAAGAGATTTATAAAGCTCCACTAGGAGCAAGCACACAAGTGGAAGTGCAGAAGAAGTACGTCAAAAAAAGATGCCAAACCTACATGCAATCATGGAGCACAAGGGAGAGAATTGTTGATCAAGGTGACAAGCGATTGAACCCATCAGATGCATGAAAATATGGAACTTGCATCCTCTAACAAGTAGCAAAAATAACAAAAATAAGGGCATGGACAAATTGTAACTTGGTAAGAATGAGTATCTGGTGCGCAGATCGGACGTTGTATGCTCGCGTAGTGAATGCCGGAAGGTCCCGAAGAACAATGAACTCTACTTTTTGCACAAGTTACAAGGTAAAAAAACATGAACGACAAGAGCAAGAGACCAATTGGGTGCAATCTCCCCCCATGCCTTGTGTGAGCGCTTCACAAAGCATGTATTTTATGTATATTTCTTCTTCATGCTCAATAATAGCCCAATTTACAAAAATATATCAAGCTTTTAGCCTTTGAGTTTGCTTTTATAAAAATAGGAATAAAGCTAATGGACGGTGCCCAAAGAGTCTGGCATGCCCAATACAATGTCTAAATAGAAATAACATAACCGTGCGCATGGGTGCATACAAAATAATAATAAATAATCGATGCCTCAATAGACATGATAAAATATAGGCGTGGTGCCTATCAAAATATAATCCATAGATCGAATACTCGCTATCCACCAATGCTTTCCTCCGCCACTGCTGCTATCTCTACACATCAACTGAAGCATTCACAATCGTTAGTAAAATAATACAATTAAACTGACAAAAGTGAATACCTAGCAATTTTCAACTACATAAATAAATCAACTGGTTAGAAATAAATCCTAACCTTAATTTATTACGAGTGCGCACTCTAAACTCATAAACGTTTATTAATTTAATATGCATTTTGCGGAATCACCCGCTATGGAATCACCCATGTACACACTAAATTAATGAAACGCCCGAAAAGGACAGGCGTCCCCATCAACTTCTCGCACAAAGAATCCACTTTGTGTATGAGCCCCGGTCATCAAAGTTAACGGAATCCACTGTGAAATATGCCTCCTGGCATCATACCCCCAGGGTGGGAGAGCAATTGACCTCAATTGCTATTAGCTCAATGTGGAGCTAGCAGAGTGGGGAAAGCATTTAAGTCTCTAGCATGCATCCATTGTGCTTCCTCTACAGGATGGTTCTTAAATTTAGCTAGATATCTAGAATATCTTCGGCCAGTCCTAGTGGTCATAAAGTCAGTGTCTATAATAGCTTCTGGTTCAAGTATTTCAGTCTCTTCCTCTAATAAAGATGGGTTTTCATAAACAGGGTGTACAGGTAATTGGCCTTTAAATGGTCTCAATAAACTAATGTGAAATGTGTTGTGAATTTTCCAATGAGGTGGTAATTCTAACTTGAATGCATTGTCATTAATTTTATGAATGATCCTAAATGGTCCATAGAACCTAGGGGCTAATTTGACAACTGGATGTCTATCTACACTTTGTAGTCTACGTTTTTCTATTCTCAGCCAAACATAATCATCAACTTTGAAATTCATTGCTTGTCTTTTCTTGTTGGCTTGTTTGGTATATGATTGCTAGGCTTTAGCAATCATATCTTTAACCTCATCAAAAATATTGTTATGCATACTAGCAATATCATCAGCACTTTGAATTCTATTTGACAAAGATGCAACAGGTGTAGATAATCTATATCCATAAATGACTTCAAACGGTGCTTTCTTTGTAGATGTGTGTGGTGTATTGTTATATGCAAACTGTAATAAATGCAATTGTGTGTCCCATGTCTGTGGTTTAGAAATAGTATATGCACATAAAAGATCTAGAATTGTACTGTTAGTTGCTTCTATTTGTCCATTAGTTTCTAGATGAAATGCAGATGAAAAATCAATCTTTGTGCCTAGGTTAGCAAATAGAGTAATCCAAAAGTTATTACAAAATCTAGAATCACGATCTGAAATAATAACTTTTGGCAATCCATGGTTAGTAAAAACAGTTTTAAAAAACAATTGTGCTGCTTGTGATGCTGTTAAAGTTTTCTTACATGGAATGAAATATGCTTGTTTACTAAATCTATCTACAACTGTCCAAATCATATCATGGTTAGATTTAGTATTAGGTAAACCAGTAATGAAATCCATAGAAATTTGTTCCCAAGGTTTAGATGGAATAGACAAAGGCATAAGTAATCCATACCGTTTACCATGATGTCTCTTAACTCTTTGACAAATCAAACATTCAGAAACAAAGTTAGATACATCTGCATCCATATGCGGCCAATAAAAATCTTCAGTTAACATACGTAAGGTAGATATGATACCTCTATGACCTTGATATGGGGGACAATGAATTTCATTCAAAACAAAAGATCGGAATGGAATTGTAACACACAATCTCTTTTCATAAAACATAAATCCATCATTATATGACAATGAATCAATAGGAATCAAATTATTTTGAACTAATTTATTCCAATCAGCATGAAAAGTAATATCCTGATGATAAGTATCTTTCATAGCAATCAAAGAATCAAAAGATATGACAGAAATATTATGAATGGCAGGTCTTCTACTCAATGCATCAGCCACTACATTTTCTTTTCCGGGTTGGTATTGAATGATAGGATGAAAACTTTGAATAAAGGATGCCCATTTGATATGATGGTCAGAGATTTGGGGTTGGCTAAGTAAATGTCTAATACTTTGCTGATCGGTCTTAATCATAAATTCTGAACCCATTAAGTAGTGTTTCCACTGTCTTAATGCTTGTACAACTGCTGATAGTTCTTTGTCATATGTGGAATATTTCAGCTCAGAGGGTTTCAACTTACAACTAGAATAGGCTATAGGATGATTGTCTTGCATAAGTACAGCTCCTATTCCTGATCCACTCGCATCGGTCACTACTAGAAAGAATGGTCTATTAAAGTCAGGCAACTGTAGAACAGGGGCATGGGTTAATGCATGTTTCAATAAGTCAAAGGATTTCTGTTGATTTTCAGACCAATGATAGACAATACCTTTCTTCAGAAGTTTGGTTAATGGTAAAGCAAGTAATGAAAAATTACGTACAAACTTCCTATAGAAACTAGCAAGACCAAGGAATGAGCGTAACTAATGCACGTTTTTAGGTACAAGCCAATTCAATATTGCATCAATTTTCTTAGGATCAACTTTAATTCCATTAGATGATACAATATGACCTAAATACTCAATTTTTGTTTTAAAGAATTCACTCTTTTCAGGATTTGCATACAGTTGATTTTCTTTCAATAACTGAAAAACCAATGACAAATGCTCATAATGTTCTTTCTCATTTTGACTAAACACCAAAATATCATCAAAGAAGACAATTACACAATACTGATATTTTAGAAATATACGGTTCATCATTCTACTAAAGGTAGCAGGTGCATTAGTCAATCCAAATGGCATGACTAAAAATTCGTAATGACCAAACTGTGTCCTAAATGTAGTCTTGAATATGTCTGACGTATCTAGTCTCACCTGATGATAACCAGACTTAAGGTCGATTTTACTAAATATAGCAGATCCTTGCAGTTTGTCCATAAGGTCATCAACTCTAGGAATAGGATACCTATTCTTTACAGTGATCTTATTTAAAGCTCGATAGTCAATGCACATACGATAGGTATTATTCTTTTTCTTGACTAACAGAACAGGTGCACCGAATGGAGAACTGCTAGGTCTAATCAATCCTCTATTTAGTAATTCCTCAACTTGACTCTGGATTTCTTTTTGCTCTATCTGGTTATGTCTATATGGTGCTTTGCAAGGTGGTTGTGTGCCAGGGATCAAATCTATCTTATGGTCTTCTGGACGTGAAGGAGGTAAACCAGGTGGTAGGTCTTCTGCAAAACAGTCCTTAAAATATGCAAGAAATTCTTTATGCCTAGGGTGCATATGATTTTCTTTTACTTGCAACTCATTCACCCAAATGAGATAGGATTTACTACTCTTGCGTAATGCACATTTAGCTTGAGTATGCGAAAGCAGTGGAAAAACATTAGATGCAAGGCATACCTAAAATAATATCACTCGACTGTAATGGAACAACTAAGAAATTTCTTCTTTCAGTGTATTGACCAATTTGAATCTCTAAGTCTTGCACTTCCTGTGTACCATTATACCTAGTGCCTAAAAATGCAGCTTTGACGCGATAATGCATAGGTACAGTCTGTAAATTCAATTCTTTTACTAATTTTGCTGAAATAAAATCATGAGTACTACCGTCATCATGCAAAATAGTATTTTCCTTTCCATGCACCAAACATTTCATAGTTAATAATGAATGTGGAGTAGGCATACCTGGTAAAATATCGGAAGTAGTAGTAGTGTCGTCCTCATCTTCAGTGAAATCAGGCATATCTTCATGTTCGTCTTCGTCCATTGCTCCAAGATAGTTGATATGAGCTGGTGGCTTCTTTGAATGACAATTTGCTGCTCGATGTCCAGGCTGGTGGCATTTATAGCATACTATTGGCTTGGCTTTGGTTACATTGTTTGCAATGGCGGGAAGTCTAGGTACATTAGGATTTGGCTGTGGAATAGGCTTAGGGTTTTGATTGACATTGGATGGTAATGCAGGTGGTTTTGCCCAATTTTTGCGGAAAGATGATGAAGAGAAATGACCTGGATTAAATCTTCTAAAATTGGAATTGAATTGTTTAGATCCATAGTTACCATTGGCTTGGAATTGTTGTGGTCGTCTGTCTCTACCGCGTAGCTTATCTTCAGTGTCGTGAGCTAGTGAAATAGCGTCTTCAAGAGTAGCAGGCTTGAACATGTTAACTTCAGCGTAGTAATGCCCAAGAAGTCCAGACATATACTTGCGCTTATGTGTCGCTTCTAATACATCTTCAAGCATGCATAGCTAGAGGAGTGCATTCCAAAAACGCTCTATATACTGAGGAATAGGCTCACGATCCCATTGCTGGAGAAGATCCCATTGCTTAATAGCTTTCTCATGAAATTGTGGTGGAAGGAAATTCTGCATGAACTTCTTCTTGAAATCTTCCCAAGTAGCAGGACATTCTATACTCTTGCGTACTGCAGTCCACCAAAGAGATGCTCTGTCTACTAAATGATTAGTAACACACTTGATTTTATCTTTTTCTGCATAGGTTTCCTCATGGAAATAGTCATCAAATTGACTAATGAATGCTAGAACAGTTTTTCCTTCTCGTATGCCATTGAAAGTACGAAATTTGAAACTTCTTTTACTTATCTTGGATTCCTTGCGGATGGTTTGAGCTTCAAGAGTTGCGTCGATGGTACGTCGAATCGGATCTTCAGCTTGAGGTTCTTCTTTGTCAGTAGACGCTCTTTGTAAATTTGCCAGTTGCGCTTGCAATGCTTGCCTAGCCCTTCGTTCTTCTTCCAATTGCATCATGATTAAGTCCAGCTTTTGCTCCATCGTAGGCTCAGGTAGGTCGCCTTCAGCCATAAGATCATCCATATGTGGTTCCGTCATCCTGTAAAACTCAAAAAACCTTTCTCACTCAAAATCAAGTTAGCGGGATGAGCGTAGCTCAAGTTCGGGGTTACAAAGCTTATGTGTTTTGGGATATATCTTTCTCAATCTCTTTAGAAATTCTGCGATTTATCCTTCTTCGTATGCTGAAAATACTTCAACAAACTTGCGTATGGGTAGAGTACCTTCCAACGAACAACTTTGCAGTTCGGAGTTTCTGCGCAGGAACAGCCCTTCTAGGAGTTTTAAGCACAAGTCAGTTCTGATTCCAGTTGACTAGTCTAACTTGCAGAGTTGCAGACTTGCAGAACTTATTCGACTTAAGGAACTTGCAGAACTTGATCAGAAATTACTTGCAGAACTTGACTTTGTTGAGTGTGGCTTGAAGTTAGTAGTAACTTGATTGATTGGGAAGCTTTAGGTAACTTAGTAGATTAAGAAGCTTTAGGCTTCGTGATCCGCCATGGATTTTGAACACATGAGTATGTCCTCGGCGGAATTTTCGCTGCCCAGTAGATCCTCACGCCGTTTTGCAACGATTCGATTAGTGAAGCTTCTTTAAGCTTCTAACCAAGCTTATTAACTTTTAACCTTAAGCTTTGAAGCTTAGTGAGAGAGGAGTTACTCTTTTCTCTGTTTATCCACGATTTGATGAAGGAGTTGAAGGAGTGGTCCTCCGCCTGTATAGCTCGGTCCTTCGCGATCTAATGACAGAAACAGGGGTTCTTGATCGCCAGAAGTCCGCCTGTATCAACGGTTCACGACGAGGTTGTCCGTAGAGCCCGATCGTTCCAAGAGCTCAGCCTTCGCACGAGATGGGTAGCGATTGGAAGCTCTTGATCTCAGCTCCGCTCTGATACCACTGGTGCGCAGATCGGACGCTGTATGCTCGCGTAGTGAATGCCGGAAGGTCCCGAAGAACAATGAACTCTACTTTTTGCACAAGTTACAAGGTAAAAAGCATGAACGACAAAAACAAGAGACCAATTGGGTGCAATCTTCCCCCATGCCTTGTGTGAGTGCTTCACAAAGCATGTATTTTATGTATATTTCTTCTTCATGCTCAATAATAGCCCAATTTACAAAAATATATCAAGCTTTTAGCTTTTGAGTTTGCTTTTACAAAAATAGGAATAAAGCTAATGGACGGTGCCCAAAAGTTTGGCACGCCCAATACAATGTCTAAATAGAAATAACATAACCGTGCGCATGGGCGCATACAAAATAATAATAAATAATTGATGCCTCAATAGACATGACAAAATATAGGCGTGGCGCCTATCAAAATATAATCCATAGATCGAATACTCGCTATCCTCCAATGCTTTCCTCCGCCACTGCTGCTATCTCTACACATCAACTGAAGCATTCACAATCGTTAGTAAAATAATACAATTAAACCGACAAATGTGAATACCTAGCAGTCTTCAGCTACATAAATAAATCAACTGGTTAGAAATAAATCCTAACCTTAATTTATTACGAGTGCGCACTCAAAACTCATAAACGTTTATTAATTTAATATGCATTTTGCGGAATCACCCGCTATGGAATCACCCATGTACACACTAAATTAATGAAACGCTCGAAAAGGACAGGCGTCCCCATCAACTTCTCGCACAAAGAATCCACTTTGTGTATGAGCCCCGGTCATCAAAGTTTACGGAATCCACCGTAAAACCTCACGAAATCCATCGTGGCACGGAATTCACCGTGAAATATGCCTCTTGGCATCAGTATCAACAGTTAAAGAATAAGCCTTCATCTAAGCAGCCACTGTTCTTGACCATAATATTTACACAAATTTAGAAGTTGATGATAAATTTTTTTATTACAATGAGGAATAGGCTAACTAAAAACTAAGCATTGTCCAATGGAATGTAAGAGGGTTTTTGCAGTGATAAGAGAAGGGTAACATGCAATGCACTAATGAAACCATGAAGCTTGACATGATAGCTCTACAAGAACTAAAGGTTGGAGATAAGTCAAAGGAAAAGCTTTCCATCCAAGGATGTTAGCACTTTGTGGAAGCAAAAAAAAGAGGAAGGGGTAGCACCATCCAATATGCTAAGGTAGCTAAAGCTGCAAAAGGAGTGGTTTGATGGAAATGAAGCCATAGTAGTATTCCACATCACCATACAAAGAGAGCATCTAATGATTTTAGTGTATGCTCCAAATTCCTTTGAGGGTAGAGCAACCATGTGGGCATGGCTAGGTGAATGTCCAAGACAAGGTCATGCACTCCTAGTAGAGGTGACTAGAATATGACAACTAACAAGCAAGATAGATCATATGGTAGTGATATGTTATCATAGAAGATGAAAGAAATGCACGGGAAAGATTAGCTTTGTCCCATAGGCTAAAAGATGCAACAAATCTAAGCAAACAAGCTCATCTAGTCTACACCTAGCACAAGTAGCACACAAGGACCACTTGGAGGGCTACTAGATTAGGCAGGCTCTATTTGAACGAGGAGGATTGGTGGATTGGCCCATATATAAGCTATGAAACCTTGATGGATGTTTAGACTCTAATTGTTCTCCTCTCTTTATGGAGTTTTAAATTGTTAAAAATGTTGGGAATGAGCGCCCCACCCTTTCAAATTGAATATTATTTTTTGCATGGGTAAGTGTACTACAAGGCCATTAGGGGAATATGGGAGTGGACCTCATCAAGGACTTCTCCCTCAAAAGTCAACTAGCAAGGATGTGTCAAAGAGGTAGTTGTCTTTTCTATGGATTTTTGAAGGAATAGAGTAAGGCGCAAGTGATTGACTTGACACATCCACTAAAGCTTGAGAAAATACCCTTATCACTCTATTAAAATGCTTGGGAGACCCCATTTTGCATTGGCCATTACAGGAGGAGCATAGCAAAGTAGGAGTTGGCTCAAGCTCAAGTGAGAGGTGCATGCAGAAGTGTTGAATTAATTTAATTTTGTGCTCTAAGGAGAATAACATAAGTAGGAGAACATTGTATACATAGAGGATATATGGCTTTACACACGGAGCAAAGATCTATGATCAAATTCTTAAATTGGTATAACAATGGATTATGCATTGAGTTAGGGAAGGAAATATGTACTAATTAATATGGATTTTGAAAAAGCTTATGACATGATGTCTTTGAGTTTCATGCTCCTAGTTCTTGTGGTGCTTAGCTTTGGGGAAGGCCTTTGCATGATGGCGAAGAGTGCTATTCTACCACGTCATGGCTAAAGTGTCATGTACAAGTCACCTGTCTCGAGGGTTTGAGCTATGAAGATTTGTGGGGCAAGGCTGCTTCCTAACACCATTACTTTTTCCATTGGCCATAGAGCCTCTACTAAGAGTTGCTCATGGGAAGATGTGGAACAAGGTTTGATAAGTGGCATCAAGGTGCATAACAATGAGGCATCTTGAATGCAGATGTTCAATGACAATTCAAACCTCCTAGAAGCTAAAGAGTAGTTAGTCAAGACCTTTTGGGAGTGTATGATGAATTTTCAACTACTTTAGGCTCCAAGATTAGGCCGAGTAAGATAGAATTGCTTTACATTGATTGGGATGATCCATTGCAATGGCTCGTAGATCTTGCATCATTCAAGGCAATCCAACATGGCACATTCATCTTAGATACCTAGGATGTCCCATTGGAGTGGAAATCACACTGGCATAGTAATCCAAGTGGCTATTTCCTATGATCAAGGTGAACCTAGAAAGGTGACTCCTAGAAGTTGAGGAGTAGTCAATCAAGACCTGTTGGGAGTGTATGATGATTTTCTGACTAGTTGAGGCTTGAAAATCACTCCAAGTAAGATGGAATTACTTGACATTGATTCGGGTGATCCACCACAATGCCTCGTACATTCAAGGTAATCAAATAAGCATAGTTATGAGTCGCCCAAGATGTCCCCTTGGAGTGGAAAGCACACTAGCGTAATGATTTGACTAGCTATTTTCTAAGATTAAGGCAAAACTATAAGGGTGAAAATGCAAGATGTGGGGTCTAGTAGCAGGAAGATTAGTCATAGTACAAAGCATTAGATCTTCCTGCACCAGGTTTGCAAGCTTGGTCCTAGATGGGAGTTTGTGTGGAGCTATGGAGACAAAAAGAAGGTAGTGGTTGTGAATTGGGATGAATTAACAACTCTAAAAGGAGTAGGAGGACTTGGTCTTGAATTATTGCAAGAGAAGGCACATTTAGTGCTATTCTCCTTAGTTAAGAGATTGGAAGAGCCTAGGCTTACACTAATGCAACATCACATTGAGTCTAGCCCAATAGTACCCTTGGATACAGGGGGACTCAACTAGGCAAACAAGTTGTTTACTACCAAGGTTAAGCTGTGTGAAGGGGTCAGATGTATTTAGAGTAATAGTTAATAGATAATGAGAAATTTTTGCGTAGGCAAAATGGCATGGGGATGTAAGAGGTAATCCCTCCTTACTCCAATTACTATGGATCATGCATGAAGCTCCTGTAGAGAATTGCCTCCCCATGCTCGGCAAACCAAAAATTGTTGCTAAAATTCTCGAGAAAGGCACAAGGAGACAACAAGACCTATGGGACCTAGGAGAAATGCAACTTAATTTTAAAGCTAGAATCAAGAAGGAATTCAATCTCACCATAAGAGAAGTGGGCTAGATGTAAATCATGCTGAAGAAGGTCCAACAGTTAAAGACACAATAGTGAAGCAAGGGAGAACTTTGTCATATCCGGCCACACATAGATCTATCTGATTGCACAAGCTTAAGAATGGGGGCGTCTTTGAGGAGCAATCACTGCAAGCTAATTATTACCTTATGCTATGCTGCCTCTATCAGATCCTATAAATGTTGCTTGGCCCTCTAATGTCTGTATACTAATGTAGCTTGTAACCCCCTTTACTTTGAAAGATCTTGGTGACTTTTGTCAAATTTTTATCTTGCATGTTAGTTATCCTTCTTGGATCTTAATGTTATTAACGGTGGGATTGATTGACATGGGGCAATGAGGTGCATATAGGCCCTCACCAAAGATTGGTGGGACCTTGATATCCTCAGTCCTCATTTACCCTTCTCTCTCCCCTTTCTTTCCTATGCATTTAGTTGGTTATTATGATATCCATGTCATTCTATTATAACTCCCAAAATAAGTTGTAAGGGCAAGCTAACTCTTTTTCTTGGCCATGGAGTTTGTGGCATATCATATGTAAACAACAAAGCATAAAGTTTTTTGTAACTTCTAAGAGTTGCATAACCTCTTGAAGTATAAGTACATGGTGACCTCAAATTTTAATGAAAGGGCATGCATATTCTTTGTCCTAACCAATGAATTTGCTGCATTTCATATCTTAATTGCAAAGCATATATGTTGGTCATTTACCTTTGGTGTTTATTTTTGTTGGTAAGGTAGATGACTAGTTTTTACCTTGCTATCTTCCTTTAATTGATGTGGTTTAAGATTTGTACAACTTCTTAATTTATGCATGCCATCTTGTATGTTAACACATTGTTATACATAAATATTTACTCATTTAATTGACATGGGGTTATGAGGTGCATATAGGCCCTCACCAGAGCTATTGGTGGGACCTTTATATCCTCATTCCTCATTCACCCTTCATTCTCTCTCCCCTTTCTTTCTTATGCATTTTGTTGGTTATTATGATTTCCATGGCAGGCATAATTTTGTTATAACTCTCGAAATAAGTTACAAGGGCAAGCTAACTCTTGTTCTTAGCCATGGAGTTTATGGCGCATATCATATGTAAACAACAAATCATAATAGTTTTTTGTAACTTCTAAGAGTTGCATAACCTCTTGAATTATAAGTACATGGTAACCTCAATATTAATTGAAAGGGCATGCATATTCCTTGTCCTAACTAATGAATTTGCTACATTTCATATCTTAATTGCAAAACATATATGTTTGTCATTTACCTTTGTTGTTTATTTCTGTTGATAAGGTAGATGACTAGCTTTTACCTTTGATGTCTTCCTTTGATTGATGTGGTTTAAGACTGGTACAACTTCTTAATTTATGCAAGCATGTTGTATCTTAAGACATTGTAATACCAAAATATTTATTGGTTTGTTCTAAGTCCACCTTTTTTAATGTGTTCTATCCTTCTATATAGGTTCGAAACTTTATTCTATGGTTGCTAAAAAATACACATTTGACTTGTGGTGATTAAATCTTGTATAGATCGATATTTTTTGGCAAACTATTATTAATACTACATGTTAATGGTGAATAAAATTAAAGGGGCATTTTCCCCCAGCATGCTTTATTTACATGAAAACGATCTTAGTAGGGGCCTTGAGTAATTATCTCTCTTACTTTGCTTGTTGATGCATAGGTTTTATTTTAAAATTTAAAAAAAACTATGTTGTAGTACATATTAATTTTATGGTAAGGAGCCTTGCTTGTTACATTACCTTCAATAGGAACTTAATTAAAGTTTTTTTTAGTTTAGGTCCCCTCTTGATAACTTTGGGTACCTTACCTCTAGTTTTTGATTACTTAATTCATTTATTGCTATTAAAATCCCTCTAAAACCATGCTTTTAGAATCTCTTTTAATTTATGATAATGTATACTTCTAGCTCTAAACTTGTAAGACTCTCCTAATGTTTTCCTTGAAATAATTAACCTACCTAGTTTTATATAAAAACTAAGTCTCATCCATATCTAACCATAGTAACCCTAAATTACCAAGGGTGTAATCCCTTATAATTATTCTCTCCCACTGCATGAATACTTCTTCACACCTTTGGGGAACATCCCCATGCTTTATTGTAAGCACTACTCATCATGAAAGCTTTTGCAAAGGAGATCAACAGTAATACTTATTACCAGTATTGACAACCTTTGCCCAACCCATCCAACCCCTAAAGTACCTTAATGGTTTTTTCTAAATTTGGGGTTTCCTAGCCGACTCGGTTTTTTAAAAAAAAGCTATTCAAATAGGTCTGAACGCCTTTATAAGCCAACTGCTGGCCTTGAAACCTTTCATATCATTGTAGTCTACCTTTCCCTTCCTCTTCTTTGCTCTCTGCAAGCGTGGACTAGCTCATTGAGTAGTACCATGAACATGAACAAGGTAATCTTATTCTAATGGGTGACCCGGATAGCAACTGGATGTTACTATCCACACCTACAATGCATGCTTGATTATCTGATGCCAGGAGGCATGTTCCACGGTGGATTCCGTGAGGTTTTACGGTGGATTCCGTAAACTTTGATGACCGGGGCTCATACACAAAGTGGATTCTTTGTGCGAGAAGTTGATGGGGACGCCTGTCCTTGTCGGGCGTTTCATTAATTTAGTGTGTACATGGGTGATTCCATAGCGGGTGATTCCGCAAAATGCATATTAAATTAATAAACGTTTATGAGTTTAGAGTGCGCACTCGTAATAAATTAAGGTTAGGATTTATTTCTAACCAGTTGATTTATTTATGTAGCTGAAGATTGCTAGGTATTCACTTTTGTCGGTTTAATTGTATTATTTTACTAACGATTATGAATGCTTCAGTTGATGTGTAGAGATAGCAGTAGTGGCGAAGGAAAGCATTGGTGGATAGCGAGTATTCGATCTATGGATTATATTTTGATAGGCGCCACGCCTATATTTTGTCATGTCTATTGAGGCATCGATTATTTATTATTATTTTGTATGCGCCCATGCGCACGGTTATGCTATTTCTATTTGGACATTGTATTGGGCATGCCAAACTCTTTGGGCACCGTCCATTAGCTTTATTCCTATTTTTGTAAAAGCAAACTCAAAAGCTAAAAGCTTGATATATTTTTGTAAATTGGGCTATTATTGAGCATGAAGAAGAAATATACATAAAATACATGCTTTGTGAAGCACTCACACAAGGCATGGGGGGAGATTGCACCCAATTGGTCTCTTGCTCTTGTCGTTCATGTTTTTTTTAACCTTGTAACTTGTGCAAAAAGTAGAGTTCATTGTTCTTGGGGACCTTCCGGCATTCACTCGTGAGCATACAGCGTTCGATCTGCGCACCAAAGGTATCAGAGCGGAGCTGAGATCAAGAGCTTCCAATCGCTACCCATCTCGTGCGAAGGCGGAGCTCCTGGAATGATCGGGCTCTATGGTCAATCTCTCACGAACCGTCGATATAGGCAGACTTCTGGCGATCAAGAACCCCTGTTTCTGTCATTGGATCGCGAAGGACCGGCCTATACAGGCGGAGGACCACTCCTTCATCTCCTTCATCAAGTCGTGGACAACCAGAAAGATAAGTCATCAAATCTATATTTTTAAGCTTTAACCTTTAAAGCTTAGAGACTATACAAGAAGCTTTAAGCTTCAAAATTCAATCATGAGGTATCGAAAGACCTCCGAAAATCACGCACGACGGTTCAAAACGGTCCCCCCTCCCCATGTTCTACGCTGTTTTTCTTCCATAAGCCCCCCCTAAGCTTAAACAATTAAGCTAAGTCACCTAAAGCCTCCCAATCAACCAAGTTACTACTAACTCCAGGCCACACACCACAGAAGTCAAGTTCTGCAAGTAATTTCTGATCAAGTTCTACAGTTGCCTGATTTTAATAGACCATTCTTTCTAGTACTCGCCGAAGGTATTCTAGATATCTAGTTAAATTTAAGAACCATCCTATAGAGGAAGCACAATGGATGCACGCTAGAGACTTAAATGCTTTCCCCACTCTGTTAGCTCCGCATTGAGCTAATAGCAATTGAGGTCAATTGCTATCCCACCCTGGGGGTATGATGCCAGGAGGCATATTCCACGGTGGATTTCGTAAACTTTGATGACCGGGGCTCATACACAAAGTGGATTCTTTGTGCGAGAAGTTGATGGGGACGCCTGTCCTTTCCGGGCGTTTCATTAATTTAGTGTGTACATGGGTGATTCCATAGCGAGTGATTCCGCAAAATGCATATTAAATTAATAAACGTTTATGACTTTAGAGTGCGCACTCGTAATAAATTAAGGTTAGGATTTATTTCTAACCAGTTGATTTATTTATGTAGCTGAAGACTACTAGGTATTCACTTTTGTCGGTTTAATTGTATTATTTTACTAACGATTGTGAATGCTTCAGTTGATATGTAGAGATAGCAGTAGTGGCGGAGGAAAGCATTGGTGGATAGCGAGTATCCGATCTATGGATTATATTTTGATAGGCTCCACGCCTATATTTTGTCATGTCTATTGAGGCATCGATTATTTATTATTATTTTGTATGCGCCCATGCGCACGGTTATGTTATTTCTATTTGGACATTGTATTGGGCATGCCAGACTCTTTGGGCACCGTCCATTAGCTTTATTCCTATTTTTGTAAAAGTAAACTCAAAAGCTAAAAGCTTGATATATTTTTGTAAATTGAGCAATTATTGAGCATGAAGAAGAAATATACATAAAATACATACTTTGTGAAGCACTCACACAAGGCATGGGGGGAGATTGCACCCAATTGGTCTCTTGCTCTTGTCGTTCATGTTTTTTTTAACCTTGTAACTTTTGCAAAAAGTAGAGTTCATTGTTCTTGGGGACCTTCCGGCATTCACTACGCGAGCATACAGCGTCCGATCTGCGCACCAGTGGTATCAGAGCGGAGCTGAGATCAAGAGCTTTCAATCGCTACCCATCCGCCGGAGCTCCTGGAATGATCGGGCTCTACGGTCAATCTCGTCGCGAACCGTCGATACAGGCAGACTTCTGGCGATCAAGCACCCTTGTTTCTGTCATTGGATCGTGAAGGACCGGGCTATACAGGCGGAGGACCACTCCTTCATCTCCTTCATCAAGTCGTGGACAACTAGAAAGATAAGTCATCAAATCTATATTTTTAAGCTTTAACCTTTAAAGCTTAGAGACTATACAAGAAGCTTTAAGCTTCAGAATTCAATCGTGAGGTATCGAAAGACCTCCGAAAATCACGCGTGACGGTTCAAAACGGCCTCCCCTCCCCACGTTCTGCGCCGTTTTTCTTCCATAAGCCCCCCCTAAGCTTAAACAATTAAGCTAAGTCACCTAAAGCCTCCCAATCAACCAAGTTACTACTAACTCTAGGCCACACACCACAGAAGTCAAGTTCTGCAAGTAATTTCTGATCAAGTTCTACAGTTGCCTGATTTTTAATAGACCATTCTTTCTAGTACTCGCCGAAGGTATTCTAGATATCTAGTTAAATTTAAGAACCATCCTGTAGAGGAAGCACAATGGATGCACGCTAGAGACTTAAATGCTTTCCCCACTCTGTTAGCTCCACATCGAGCTAATAGCAATTGAGGTCAATTGCTATCCCACCCTGGGGGTATGATGCCAGGAGGCATATTCCACGGTGGATTCCGTGCCACGGTGGATTCCGTGAGGTTTTACGGTGGATTCCGTAAACTTTGATGACCGGGGCTCATACACAAAGTGGATTCTTTGTGCGAGAAGTTGATGGGGACGCCTGTACTTTTCGGGCGTTTCATTAATTTAGTGTGTACATGGGTGATTCCATAGCGGGTGATTCCGCAAAATGCATATTAAATTAATAAACGTTTATGAGTTTAGAGTGCGCACTCGTAATAAATTAAGGTTAGGATTTATTTCTAACCAGTTGATTTATTTATGTAGCTGAAGACTGCTAGGTATTCACATTTGTCGGTTTAATTGTATTATTTTACTAACGATTGTGAATGCTTCAGTTGATGTGTAGAGATAGCAGCAGTGGAGGAGGAAAGCATTGGTGGATAGCGAGTATTCGATCTATGGATTATATTTTGATAGGCACCACGCCTATATTTTGTCATGTCTATTGAAGCATCGATTATTTATTATTATTTTGTATGCGCCCATGCGCACGGTTATGTTATTTCTATTTGGACATTGTATTGGGCAATCCAGACTCTTTGGGCACCGTCCATTAGCTTTATTCCTATTTTTGTAAAAGCAAACTCAAAAGCTAAAAGCTTGATATATTTTTGTAAATTGGGCTATTATTGAGCATGAAGAAGAAATATACATAAAATACATGCTTTGTGAAGCGCTCACACAAGGCATGGGGGGAGATTGCACCGAATTGGTCTCTTGCTCTTGTCGTTCATGTTTTTTTTAACCTTGTAACTTGTACAAAAAGTAGAGTTCATTGTTCTTGGGGACATTCCGGCACTCACTACGCAAGTATACAGCGTCCGATCTGTGCACCAGTGGTATCAGAGTGGAGTTGAGATCAAGAGCTTCCAATCGCTACCCATCTCGTGCGAAGGCACAGCTCCTGGAACGATCGGGCTCTACGGTCAATCTCGTCGCGAACTGTCGATACAGGCAGACTTCTGGCGATCAAGAACCCCTGTTTCTGTCATTGGATCGCGAAGGACTGGGCTATACAGGCGGAGGACCACTCCATCTCCTTCATCAAGTCGTGGACAACCAGAAAGATAAGTCATCAAATCTATATTTTTAAGCTTTAACCTTTAAAGCTTAGAGACTATACAAGAAGCTTTAAGCTCTAGAATTCAATCGTGAGGTATCGAAAGACCTCCGAAAATCACGCGCGACGGTTCAAAACGGCCTCCCCTCCCCACGTTCTGCGCCGTTTTTTTTCCATAAGCCCCCCCTAAGCTTAAACAATTAAGCTAAGTCACCTAAAGCCTCCCAATCAACCAAGTTACTACTAACTCCAGGCCACACAACAGAGAAGTCAAGTTCTGCAAGTAATTTCTGATCAAGTTCTACAGTTGCCTGATTTTTAATAGACCATTCTTTCTAGTACTGGCCGAAGGTATTCTAGATATCTAGTTAAATTTAAGAGCCATGCTGTAGAGGAAGCACAATGGATGCACGCTAGAGACTTAAATGCTTTCCCCACTCTGTTAGCTCCACATTGAGCTAATAGCAATTGAGTTCAATTGCTATCCCACCCCGGGGGTATGATGCCAGGAGGCATATTCCACGGTGGATTCCGTGCCACGGTAGATTCCGTGAGGTTTTCCTGTGGATTTCGTAAACTTTGATGACCGGGGCTCATACACAAAGTGGATTCTTTTTGCGAGAAGTTGATGGGGACGCCTGTCCTTTCCAGGCATTTCATTAATTTAGTGTGTACATGGGTGATTCCATAGCGGGTGATTCCGCAAAATGCATATTAAATTAATAAACGCTTATGAGTTTAGAGTGCGCACTCGTAATAAATTAAGGTTAGGATTTATTTCTAACCAGTTGATTTATTTATGTAGCTGAAGACTGCTAGGTATTCACTTTTGTCGGTTTAATTGTATTATTTTACTAACGATTGTGAATGCTTCAGTTGATGTGTAGAGATAGCAGTAGTGGCGGAGGAAAGCATTGGTGGATAGCGAGTATTCGATCTATGGATTATATTTTGATAGGCGCCACGCCTACATTTTGTCATGTCTATTGAGGCATCGATTATTTATTATTATTT
Source organism: Lygodium microphyllum (assembly GCF_053477565.2). NCBI lineage: Eukaryota > Viridiplantae > Streptophyta > Polypodiopsida > Schizaeales > Lygodiaceae > Lygodium > Lygodium microphyllum. The sequence continues at coordinate 69,866,873 of NC_141139.1, forward strand.
TGTATGCGCCCATGCGCACGGTTATGTTATTTCTATTTGGACATTATATTGGGCGTGCCAGACTCTTTGGGCACCGTCCATTAGCTTTATTCCTATTTTTGTAAAAGCAAACTCAAAAGCTAAATGCTTGATATATTTTTGTAAATTGGGCTATTATTGAGCATGAAGAAGAAATATACATAAAATACATGCTTTGTGAAGCGCTCACACAAGGCATGGGGGGAGATTGCATCCAATTGGTCTCTTGCTCTTGTTGTTCATGTTTTTTTAAACCTTGTAACTTGTGCAAAAAGTAGAGTTCATTGTTCTTGGGGACCTTCCGGCATTCACTACGCGAGCATACAGCGTCCGATCTGCGCATCAGTGGTATCAGAGCGGAGCTAAGATCAAGAGCTTCCAATCGCTACCCATCTCGTGCGAAGGAGGAGCGCCTCGAATGATCGGGCTCTACGGTCAATCTCGTCGCGAATCGTCGATACAGGCAGACTTCTGGCGATCAAGCACCCTTGTTTCTGTCATTGGATCGTGAAGGACCGGGCTATACAGGCGGAGGACCACGCCTTCATCTCCTTCATCAAGTCGTGGACAACCAGAAAGATAAGTCATCAAATCTATATTTTTAAGCTTTAACCTTTAAAGCTTAGAGACTATACAAGAAGCTTTAAGCTTCAGAATTCAATCGTGAGGTATCGAAAGACCTCCGAAAATCACGCGCGACGGTTCAAAACGGCCCCCCCTCCCCACGTTCTGCGCCATTTTTCTTCCATAAGCCCCCCCTAAGCTTAAACAATTAAGCTAAGTCACCTAAAGCCTCCCAATCAACCAAGTTACTACTAACTCCAGGCCACACACCACAGAAGTCAAGTTCTGCAAGTAATTTCTGATCAAGTTCTACAGTTGCCTGATTTTTAATAGACCATTCTTTCTAGTACTGGCCGAAGGTATTCTAGATATCTAGTTAAATTTAAGACCCATGCTGTAGAGGAAGCACAATGGATGCACGCTAGAGACTTAAATGCTTTCCCCACTCTGTTAGCTCCACATCGAGCTAATAGCAATTGAGGTCAATTGCTATCCCACCCCGGCGGTATGATGCCAGGAGGCATATTCCACGGTGGATTCCGTGCCACGGTAGATTCCGTGAGGTTTTCCTGTGGATTTCGTAAACTTTGATGACCGGGGCTCATACACAAAGCGGATTCTTTTTGCGAGAAGTTGATGGGGATGCCTGTCCTTTCCAGGCATTTCATTAATTTAGTGTGTACATGGGTGATTCCATAGCGGGTGATTCCGCAAAATGCATATTAAATTAATAAACGCTTATGAGTTTAGAGTGCGCACTCGTAATAAATTAAGGTTAGGATTTATTTCTAACCAGTTGATTTATTTATGTAGCTGAAGACTGCTAGGTATTCACTTTTGTCGGTTTAATTGTATTATTTTACTAACGATTGTGAATGCTTCAGTTGATGTGTAGAGATAGCAGTAGTGGCGGAGGAAAGCATTGGTGGATAGCGAGTATTCGATCTATGGATTATATTTTGATAGGCGCCACGCCTATATTTTGTCATGTCTATTGAGGCATCGATTTATTATTATTATTTTGTATGCGCCCATGCGCACGGTTATGTTATTTCTATTTGGACATTGTATTGGGCGTGCCAGACTCTTTGGGCACCATCCATTAGCTTTATTCCTATTTTTGTAAAAGCAAACTCAAAAGCTAAAAGCTTGATATATTTTTGTAAATTGGGCTATTATTGAGCATGAAGAAGAAATATACATAAAATACATGCTTTGTGAAGCGCTCACACAAGGCATGGGGGGAGATTGCACCGAATTGGTCTCTTGCTCTTGTCGTTCATGTTTTTTTTAACCTTGTAACTTGTACAAAAAGTAGAGTTCATTGTTCTTGGGGACGTTTCGGCACTCACTAAGTAAGTATACAGCGTCCGATCTGTGCACCAGTGGTATCAGAGCGGAGTTGAGATCAAGAGCTTCCAATCGCTACCCATCTCGTGCGAAGGCACAGCTCCTGGAACGATCGGGCTCTACGGTCAATCTCGTCGCGAACTGTCGATACAGGCAGACTTCTGGCGATCAAGAACCCCTGTTTCTGTCATTGGATCGCGAAGGACCGGGCTATACAGGCGGAGGACCACTCCATCTCCTTCATCAAGTCGTGGACAACCAGAAAGATAAGTCATCAAATCTATATTTTTAAGCTTTAACCTTTAAAGCTTAGAGACTATACAAGAAGCTTTAAGCTTCAGAATTCAATCGTGAGGTATCGAAAGACCTCCGAAAATCACGCGCGACGGTTCAAAACGGCCTCCCCTCCCCACGTTCTGCACCGTTTTTCTTCCATAAGCCCCCCCTAAGCTTAAACAATTAAGCTTAAGTCACCTAAAGCCTCCCAATCAACCAAGTTACTACTAACTCCAGGCCACACAACAGAGAAGTCAAGTTCTGCAAGTAATTTCTGATCAAGTTCTACAGTTGCCTGATTTTTAATAGACCATTCTTTCTAGTACTGGCCGAAGGTATTCTAGATATCTAGTTAAATTTAAGAGCCATGCTGTAGAGGAAGCACAATGGATGCACGCTAGAGACTTAAATGCTTTCCCCACTCTGTTAGCTCCACATTGAGCTAATAGCAATTGAGTTCAATTGCTATCCCACCCCGGGGGTATGATGCCAGGAGGCATATTCCACGGTGGATTCCATGCCACGGTAGATTCCGTGAGGTTTTCCTGTGGATTTCGTAAACTTTGATGACCGGGGCTCATACACAAAGTGGATTCTTTTTGCGAGAAGTTGATGGGGACGCCTGTCCTTTCCAGGCATTTCATTAATTTAGTGTGTACATGGGTGATTCCATAGCGGGTGATTCCGCAAAATGCATATTAAATTAATAAACGCTTATGAGTTTAGAGTGCGCACTCGTAATAAATTAAGGTTAGGATTTATTTCTAACCAGTTGATTTATTTATGTAGCTGAAGACTGCTAGGTATTCACTTTTGTCGGTTTAATTGTATTATTTTACTAACGATTGTGAATGCTTCAGTTGATGTGTAGAGATAGCAGTAGTGGCGGAGGAAAGCATTGGTGGATAGCGAGTATTCGATCTATGGATTATATTTTGATAGGCGCCACGCCTACATTTTGTCATGTCTATTGAGGCATCGATTATTTATTATTATTTTGTATGCGCCCATGCGCACGGTTATGTTATTTCTATTTGGACATTATATTGGGCGTGCCAGACTCTTTGGGCACCGTCCATTAGCTTTATTCCTATTTTTGTAAAAGCAAACTCAAAAGCTAAATGCTTGATATATTTTTGTAAATTTGGCTATTATTGAGCATGAAGAAGAAATATACATAAAATACATGCTTTGTGAAGCGCTCACACAAGGCATGGGGGGAGATTGCATCCAATTGGTCTCTTGCTCTTGTTGTTCATGTTTTTTTAAACCTTGTAACTTGTGCAAAAAGTAGAGTTCATTGTTCTTGGGGACCTTCCGGCATTCACTACGCGAGCATACAGCGTCCGATCTGCGCATCAGTGGTATCAGAGCGGAGCTAAGATCAAGAGCTTCCAATCGCTACCCATCTCGTGCGAAGGAGGAGCGCCTCGAATGATCGGGCTCTACGGTCAATCTCGTCGCGAATCGTCGATACAGGCAGACTTCTGGCGATCAAGCACCCTTGTTTCTGTCATTGGATCGTGAAGGACCGGGCTATACAGGCGGAGGACCACGCCTTCATCTCCTTCATCAAGTCGTGGACAACCAGAAAGATAAGTCATCAAATCTATATTTTTAAGCTTTAACCTTTAAAGCTTAGAGACTATACAAGAAGCTTTAAGCTTCAGAATTCAATCGTGAGGTATCGAAAGACCTCCGAAAATCACGCGCGACGGTTCAAAACGGCCCCCCCTCCCCACGTTCTGCGCCGTTTTTCTTCCATAAGCCCCCCCTAAGCTTAAACAATTAAGCTAAGTCACCTAAAGCCTCCCAATCAACCAAGTTACTACTAACTCCAGGCCACACACCACAGAAGTCAAGTTCTGCAAGTAATTTCTGATCAAGTTCTACAGTTGCCTGATTTTTAATAGACCATTCTTTCTAGTACTGGCCGAAGGTATTCTAGATATCTAGTTAAATTTAAGACCCATGCTGTAGAGGAAGCACAATGGATGCACGCTAGAGACTTAAATGCTTTCCCCACTCTGTTAGCTCCACATCGAGCTAATAGCAATTGAGGTCAATTGCTATCCCACCCCGGCGGTATGATGCCAGGAGGCATATTCCACGGTGGATTCCGTGCCACGGTAGATTCCGTGAGGTTTTCCTGTGAATTTCGTAAACTTTGATGACCGGGGCTCATACACAAAGCGGATTCTTTTTGCGAGAAGTTGATGGGGATGCCTGTCCTTTCCAGGCATTTCATTAATTTAGTGTGTACATGGGTGATTCCATAGCGGGTGATTCCGCAAAATGCATATTAAATTAATAAACGCTTATGAGTTTAGAGTGCGCACTCGTAATAAATTAAGGTTAGGATTTATTTCTAACCAGTTGATTTATTTATGTAGCTGAAGACTGCTAGGTATTCACTTTTGTCGGTTTAATTGTATTATTTTACTAACGATTGTGAATGCTTCAGTTGATGTGTAGAGATAGCAGTAGTGGCGGAGGAAAGCATTGGTGGATAGCGAGTATTCGATCTATGGATTATATTTTGATAGGCGCCACGCCTATATTTTGTCATGTCTATTGAGGCATCGATTTATTATTATTATTTTGTATGCGCCCATGCGCACGGTTATGTTATTTCTATTTGGACATTGTATTGGGCGTGCCAGACTCTTTGGGCACCATCCATTAGCTTTATTCCTATTTTTGTAAAAGCAAACTCAAAAGCTAAAAGCTTGATATATTTTTGTAAATTGGGCTATTATTGAGCATGAAGAAGAAATATACATAAAATACATGCTTTGTGAAGCGCTCACACAAGGCATGGGGGGAGATTGCACCGAATTGGTCTCTTGCTCTTGTCGTTCATGTTTTTTTTAACCTTGTAACTTGTACAAAAAGTAGAGTTCATTGTTCTTGGGGACGTTTCGGCACTCACTAAGTAAGTATACAACGTCCGATCTGTGCACCAGTGGTATCAGAGCGGAGTTGAGATCAAGAGCTTCCAATCGCTACCCATCTCGTGCGAAGGCACAGCTCCTGGAACGATCGGGCTCTACGGTCAATCTCGTCGCGAACTGTCGATACAGGCAGACTTCTGGCGATCAAGAACCCCTGTTTCTGTCATTGGATCGCGAAGGACCGGGCTATACAGGCGGAGGACCACTCCATCTCCTTCATCAAGTCGTGGACAACCAGAAAGATAAGTCATCAAATCTATATTTTTAAGCTTTAACCTTTAAAGCTTAGAGACTATACAAGAAGCTTTAAGCTTCAGAATTCAATCGTGAGGTATCGAAAGACCTCCGAAAATCACGCGCGACGGTTCAAAACGGCCTCCCCTCCCCACGTTCTGCACCGTTTTTCTTCCATAAGCCCCCCCTAAGCTTAAACAATTAAGCTTAAGTCACCTAAAGCCTCCCAATCAACCAAGTTACTACTAACTCCAGGCCACACAACAGAGAAGTCAAGTTCTGCAAGTAATTTCTGATCAAGTTCTACAGTTGCCTGATTTTTAATAGACCATTCTTTCTAGTACTGGCCGAAGGTATTCTAGATATCTAGTTAAATTTAAGAGCCATGCTGTAGAGGAAGCACAATGGATGCACGCTAGAGACTTAAATGCTTTCCCCACTCTGTTAGCTCCACATTGAGCTAATAGCAATTGAGTTCAATTGCTATCCCACCCCGGGGGTATGATGCCAGGAGGCATATTCCACGGTGGATTCCGTGCCACGGTAGATTCCGTGAGGTTTTCCTGTGGATTTCGTAAACTTTGATGACCGGGGCTCATACACAAAGTGGATTCTTTTTGCGAGAAGTTGATGGGGACGCCTGTCCTTTCCAGGCATTTCATTAATTTAGTGTGTACATGGGTGATTCCATAGCGGGTGATTCCGCAAAATGCATATTAAATTAATAAACGCTTATGAGTTTAGAGTGCGCACTCGTAATAAATTAAGGTTAGGATTTATTTCTAACCAGTTGATTTATTTATGTAGCTGAAGACTGCTAGGTATTCACTTTTGTCGGTTTAATTGTATTATTTTACTAACGATTGTGAATGCTTCAGTTGATGTGTAGAGATAGCAGTAGTGGCGGAGGAAAGCATTGGTGGATAGCGAGTATTCGATCTATGGATTATATTTTGATAGGCGCCACGCCTACATTTTGTCATGTCTATTGAGGCATCGATTATTTATTATTATTTTGTATGCGCCCATGCGCACGGTTATGTTATTTCTATTTGGACATTATATTGGGCGTGCCAGACTCTTTGGGCACCGTCCATTAGCTTTATTCCTATTTTTGTAAAAGCAAACTCAAAAGCTAAATGCTTGATATATTTTTGTAAATTGGGCTATTATTGAGCATGAAGAAGAAATATACATAAAATACATGCTTTGTGAAGCGCTCACACAAGGCATGGGGGGAGATTGCATCCAATTGGTCTCTTGCTCTTGTTGTTCATGTTTTTTTAAACCTTGTAACTTGTGCAAAAAGTAGAGTTCATTGTTCTTGGGGACCTTCCGGCATTCACTACGCGAGCATACAGCGTCCGATCTGCGCATCAGTGGTATCAGAGCGGAGCTAAGATCAAGAGCTTCCAATCGCTACCCATCTCGTGCGAAGGAGGAGCGCCTCGAACGATCGGACTCTACGGTCAATCTCGTCGCGAATCGTCGATACAGGCAGACTTCTAGCGATCAAGAACCCCTGTTTCTGTCATTGGATCGCAAAGGACCGGGCTATACAGGCGGAGGACCACGCCTTCATCTCCTTCATCAAGTCGTGGACAACCAGAAAGATAAGTCATCAAATCTATATTTTTAAGCTTTAACCTTTAAAGCTTAGAGACTATACAAGAAGCTTTAAGCTTCAGAATTCAATCGTGAGGTATCGAAAGACCTCCAGAAATCACGCGCGACGGTTCAAAACGGCCCCCCCTCCCCACGTTCTGCGCCGTTTTTCTTCCATAAGCCCCCCCTAAGCTTAAACAATTAAGCTAAGTCACCTAAAGCCTCCCAATCAACCAAGTTACTACTAACTCCAGGCCACACACCACAGAAGTCAAGTTCTGCAAGTAATTTCTGATCAAGTTCTACAGTTGCCTGATTTTTAATAGACCATTCTTTCTAGTACTGGCCGAAGGTATTCTAGATATCTAGTTAAATTTAAGACCCATGCTGTAGAGGAAGCACAATGGATGCACGCTAGAGACTTAAATGCTTTCCCCACTCTGTTAGCTCCACATTGAGCTAATAGCAATTGAGTTCAATTGCTATCCCACCCCGGCGGTATGATGCTAGGAGGCATATTCCACGGTGGATTCCGTGCCACGGTAGATTCCGTGAGGTTTTCCTGTGGATTTCGTAAACTTTGATGACCGGGGCTCATACACAAAGCGGATTCTTTTTGCGAGAAGTTGATGGGGATGCCTGTCCTTTCCAGGCATTTCATTAATTTAGTGTGTACATGGGTGATTCCATAGCGGGTGATTCCGCAAAATGCATATTAAATTAATAAACGCTTATGAGTTTAGAGTGCGCACTCGTAATAAATTAAGGTTAGGATTTATTTCTAACCAGTTGATTTATTTATGTAGCTGAAGACTGCTAGGTATTCACTTTTGTCGGTTTAATTGTATTATTTTACTAACGATTGTGAATGCTTCAGTTGATGTGTAGAGATAGCAGTAGTGGCGGAGGAAAGCATTGGTGGATAGCGAGTATTCGATCTATGGATTATATTTTGATAGGCGCCACGCCTATATTTTGTCATGTCTATTGAGGCATCGATTTATTATTATTATTTTGTATGCGCCCATGCGCACGGTTATGTTATTTCTATTTGGACATTGTATTGGGCGTGCAAGACTCTTTGGGCACCATCCATTAGCTTTATTCCTATTTTTGTAAAAGCAAACTCAAAAGCTAAAAGCTTGATATATTTTTGTAAATTGGGCTATTATTGAGCATGAAGAAGAAATATACATAAAATACATGCTTTGTGAAGCGCTCACACAAGGCATGGGGGGAGATTGCACCGAATTGGTCTCTTGCTCTTGTCGTTCATGTTTTTTTTAACCTTGTAACTTGTACAAAAAGTAGAGTTCATTGTTCTTGGGGACGTTTCGGCACTCACTAAGTAAGTATACAGCGTCCGATCTGTGCACCAGTGGTATCAGAGCGGAGTTGAGATCAAGAGCTTCCAATCGCTACCCATCTCGTGCGAAGGCACAGCTCCTGGAACGATCGGGCTCTACGGTCAATCTCGTCGCGAACTGTCGATACAGGCAGACTTCTGGCGATCAAGAACCCCTGTTTCTGTCATTGGATCGCGAAGGACCGGGCTATACAGGCGGAGGACCACTCCATCTCCTTCATCAAGTCGTGGACAACCAGAAAGATAAGTCATCAAATCTATATTTTTAAGCTTTAACCTTTAAAGCTTAGAGACTATACAAGAAGCTTTAAGCTTCAGAATTCAATCGTGAGGTATCGAAAGACCTCCGAAAATCACGCGCGACGGTTCAAAACGGCCTCCCCTCCCCACGTTCTGCACCGTTTTTCTTCCATAAGCCCCCCCTAAGCTTAAACAATTAAGCTTAAGTCACCTAAAGCCTCCCAATCAACCAAGTTACTACTAACTCCAGGCCACACAACAGAGAAGTCAAGTTCTGCAAGTAATTTCTGATCAAGTTCTACAGTTGCCTGATTTTTAATAGACCATTCTTTCTAGTACTGGCCGAAGGTATTCTAGATATCTAGTTAAATTTAAGAGCCATGCTGTAGAGGAAGCACAATGGATGCACGCTAGAGACTTAAATGCTTTCCCCACTCTGTTAGCTCCACATTGAGCTAATAGCAATTGAGTTCAATTGCTATCCCACCCCGGGGGTATGATGCCAGGAGGCATATTCCACGGTGGATTCCATGCCACGGTAGATTCCGTGAGGTTTTCCTGTGGATTTCGTAAACTTTGATGACCGGGGCTCATACACAAAGTGGATTCTTTTTGCGAGAAGTTGATGGGGACGCCTGTCCTTTCCAGGCATTTCATTAATTTAGTGTGTACATGGGTGATTCCATAGCGGGTGATTCCGCAAAATGCATATTAAATTAATAAACGCTTATGAGTTTAGAGTGCGCACTCGTAATAAATTAAGGTTAGGATTTATTTCTAACCAGTTGATTTATTTATGTAGCTGAAGACTGCTAGGTATTCACTTTTGTCGGTTTAATTGTATTATTTTACTAACGATTGTGAATGCTTCAGTTGATGTGTAGAGATAGCAGTAGTGGCGGAGGAAAGCATTGGTGGATAGCGAGTATTCGATCTATGGATTATATTTTGATAGGCGCCACGCCTACATTTTGTCATGTCTATTGAGGCATCGATTATTTATTATTATTTTGTATGCGCCCATGCGCACGGTTATGTTATTTCTATTTGGACATTATATTGGGCGTGCCAGACTCTTTGGGCACCGTCCATTAGCTTTATTCCTATTTTTGTAAAAGCAAACTCAAAAGCTAAATGCTTGATATATTTTTGTAAATTTGGCTATTATTGAGCATGAAGAAGAAATATACATAAAATACATGCTTTGTGAAGCGCTCACACAAGGCATGGGGGGAGATTGCATCCAATTGGTCTCTTGCTCTTGTTGTTCATGTTTTTTTAAACCTTGTAACTTGTGCAAAAAGTAGAGTTCATTGTTCTTGGGGACCTTCCGGCATTCACTACGCGAGCATACAGCGTCCGATATGCGCATCAGTGGTATCAGATCGGAGCTAAGATCAAGAGCTTCCAATCGCTACCCATCTCGTGCGAAGGAGGAGCTCCTGGAACGATCGGACTCTACGGTCAATCTCGTCGCGAATCGTCGATACAGGCAGACTTCTAGCGATCAAGAACCCCTGTTTCTGTCATTGGATCGCAAAGGACCGGGCTATACAGGCGGAGGACCACGCCTTCATCTCCTTCATCAAGTCGTGGACAACCAGAAAGATAAGTCATCAAATCTATATTTTTAAGCTTTAACCTTTAAAGCTTAGAGACTATACAAGAAGCTTTAAGCTTCAGAATTCAATCGTGAGGTATCGAAAGACCTCCGAAAATCACGCGCGACGGTTCAAAACGGCCCCCCCTCCCCACGTTCTGCGCCGTTTTTCTTCCATAAGCCCCCCCTAAGCTTAAACAATTAAGCTAAGTCACCTAAAGCCTCCCAATCAACCAAGTTACTACTAACTCCAGGCCACACACCACAGAAGTCAAGTTCTGCAAGTAATTTTTGATCAAGTTCTACAGTTGCCTGATTTTCAATAGACCATTCTTTCTAGTACTGGCCGAAGGTATTCTAGATATCTAGTTAAATTTAAGAGCCATGCTGTAGAGGAAGCACAATGGATGCACGCTAGAGACTTAAATGCTTTCCCCACTCTGTTAGCTCCACATTGAGCTAATAGCAATTGAGTTCAATTGCTATCCCACCCCGGGGGTATGATGCCAGGAGGCATATTCCACGGTGAATTCCGTGCCACGGTAGATTCCGTGAGGTTTTCCTGTGAATTTCGTAAACTTTGATGACCGGGGCTCATACACAAAGTGGATTCTTTTTTGCGAGAAGTTGATGGGGACGCCTGTCCTTTCCAGGCATTTCATTAATTTAGTGTGTACATGGGTGATTCCATAGCAGGTGATTCCGCAAAATGCATATTAAATTAATAAACGCTTATGAGTTTAGAGTGCGCACTCGTAATAAATTAAGGTTAGGATTTATTTCTAACCAGTTGATTTATTTATGTAGCTGAAGACTGCTAGGTATTCACTTTTGTCGGTTTAATTGTATTATTTTACTAACGATTGTGAATGCTTCAGTTGATGTGTAGAGATAGCAGTAGTGGCGGAGGAAAGCATTGGTGGATAGCGAGTATTCGATCTATGGATTATATTTTGATAGGCGCCACGCCTACATTTTGTCATGTCTATTGAGGCATCGATTATTTATTATTATTTTGTATGCGCCCATGCGCACGGTTATGTTATTTCTATTTGGACATTATATTGGGCGTGCCAGACTCTTTGGGCATCGTCCATTAGCTTTATTCCTATTTTTGTAAAAGTAAACTCAAAAGCTAAATGCTTGATATATTTTTGTAAATTGGGCTATTATTGAGCATGAAGAAGAAATATACATAAAATACATGCTTTGTGAAGCGCTCACACAAGGCATGGGGGGAGATTGCATCCAATTGGTCTCTTGCTCTTGTTGTTCATGTTTTTTTTAACCTTGTAACTTGTGCAAAAAGTAGAGTTCATTGTTCTTGGGGACCTTCCGGCATTCACTACGCGAGCATACAGCGTCCGATCTGCGCATCAGTGGTATCAGAGCGGAGCTAAGATCAAGAGCTTCCAATCGCTACCCATCTCGTGCGAAGGAGGAGCTCCTGGAACGATCGGACTCTACGGTCAATCTCGTCGCGAATCGTCGATACAGGAAGACTTCTAGCGATCAAGAACCCCTGTTTCTGTCATTGGATCGCAAAGGACCGGGCTATACAGGCGGAGGACCACGCCTTCATCTCCTTCATCAAGTCGTGGACAACCAAAAAGATAAGTCATCAAATCTATATTTTTAAGCTTTAACCTTTAAAGCTTAGAGACTATACAAGAAGCTTTAAGCTTCAAAATTCAATCGTGAGGTATCGAAAGACCTCCGAAAATCATGCGCGACGGTTCAAAACGGCCTCCCCTCCCCACGTTCTGCGCCGTTTTTCTTCCATAAGCCCCCCCTAAGCTTAAACAATTAAGCTAAGTCACCTAAAGCCTCCCAATCAACCAAGTTACTACTAACTCCAGGCTACACAACAGAAAAGTCAAGTTCTGCAAGTAATTTCTGATCAAGTTCTACAGTTGCCTGATTTTTAATAGACCATTCTTTCTAGTATTGACCGAAGGTATTCTAGATATCTAGTTAAATTTAAGAGCCATGCTGTAGAGGAAGCACAATGGATGCATGCTAGAGACTTAAATGCTTTCCCCACTCTGTTAGCTCCACATTGAGCTAATAGCAATTGAGTTCAATTGCTATCCCACCCGGGGGGTATGATGCCAGGAGGCATATTCCACGGTGGATTCCGTGCCACGGTAGATTCCGTGAGGTTTTCCTGTGGATTTCGTAAACTTTGATGACCGGGGCTCATACACAAAGTGGATTCTTTTTGCGAGAAGTTGATGGGGACGCCTGTCCTTTCCAGGCATTTCATTAATTTAGTGTGTACATGGGTGTTTCCATAGCGGGTGATTCCGCAAAATGCATATTAAATTAATAAACGCTTATGAGTTTAGAGTGCGCACTCGTAATAAATTAAGGTTAGGATTTATTTCTAACCAGTTGATTTATTTATGTAGCTGAAGACTGCTAGGTATTCACTTTTGTCGGTTTAATTGTATTATTTTACTAACGATTGTGAATGCTTCAGTTGATGTGTAGAGATAGCAGTAGTGGCGGAGGAAAGCATTGGTGGATAGCGAGTATTCAATCTATGGATTATATTTTGATAAGCGCCATGCCTATAATTTGTCATGTCTATTGAGGCATCGATTATTTATTATTATTTTGTATGCGCCCATGCGCACGATTATGCTATTTCTATTTGGACATTGTATTGGGCATGCCAGACTCTTTGGGCACCGTCCATTAGCTTTATTCCTATTTTTGTAAAAGCAAACTCAGAAGGTAAAAGCTTGAGATATTTTTGTAAATTGGGCTATTATTGAGCATGAAGAAGAAATATACATAAAATACATGCTTTGTGAAGCGCTCACACAAGGCATGGGGGGAGATTGCACCCAATTGGTCTCTTGCTCTCGTCGTTTATGTTTTTTTTAACCTTGTAACTTGTGCAAAAAGTAGAGTTCATTGTTCTTGGGGACCTTCCGGCATTTACTACGCGAGTATACAACGTCCAATCTGCGCACTAGTGGTATCAAAGCGGAGCTGAGATTAAGAGCTTCCAATTGCTACCCATCTCGTGTGAAGGCGGAGCTCCTGGAACGATCGGGCTCTACAGTCAATCTCGTCGCGAACTGTCGATACAGGCAGACTTCTCGCGATCAAGAACCCCTGTTTCTATCATTGGATCGCGAAGGACCGGGCTATACAGGCGGAGGACCAGTCCTTCATCTCCTTCATCAAGTCGTGGACAACCAGAAAGATAAGTCATCAAATCTATATTTTTAAGCTTTAACCTTTAAAGCTTAGAGACTATACAAGAAGCTTTAAGCTTCAGAATTCAATCGTGAGGTATCGAAAGACCTCCAAAAATCACGCGCGACGGTTCAAAACGGTCCCCCCCTCCCCACGTTCTGCGCCGTTTTTCTTCCATAAGCCCCCCCTAAGCTTAAATAATTAAGCTAAGTCACCTAAAGCCTCCCAATCAACCAAGTTACTACTAACTCCAGGCCACACACCACAGAAGTCAAGTTCTGCAAGTAATTTCTGATCAAGTTCTACAGTTGCCTGATTTTAATAGACCATTCTTTCTAGTACTGGCCGAAGGTATTCTAGATATCTAGTTAAATTTAAGAACCATCCTGTAGAGGAAGCACAATGGATGCACGCTAGAGACTTAAATGCTTTCCCCACTCTGTTAGCTCCACATTGAGCTAATAGCAATTGAGTTCAATTGCTATCCCACCCCGAGGGTATGATGCCAGGAGGCATATTCCACGGAGGATTCCGTGCCACGGTGGATTCCGTGAAGTTTTACGGTGGATTCCGTAAACTTTGATGACCGGGGCTCATACAGCCACGCCTATATTTTGTCATGTCTATTGAGGCATCGATTATTTATTATTATTTTGTATGCACCCATGCGCACGGTTATGTTATTTCTATTTGGACATTGTATTGGGCATGCCAGACTCTTTGGGCACCGTCAATTAGCTTTATTCCTATTTTTGTAAAAGCAAACTCAAAAGCTAAATGCTTGATATATTTTTGTAAATTGGGCTATTATTGAGCATGAAGAAGAAATATACATAAAATACATGCTTTGTGAAGCGCTCGCACAAGGCATGGGGGGAGATTGCACCCAATTGGTCTTTTGCTCTTGTCGTTCATGTTTTTTTAAAGCTTGTAACTTGTGCAAAAAGTAGAGTTCATTGTTCTTGGGGACCTTCCGGCACTCACTACGCAAGCATACAGCGTCCGATCTGCGCACCATTATCTAGAAGTCACTAATAATCTACATGTTCGATTTTGCAAGTAAGAGGTGGCATCCTTCCCTTTGGAGCTTATTTCTTTGCTTATGTTCATCTTAGTCCTTTTGAAGCTTTGAGATAATCCTTGCTTCTTGGCTAGTTGTTGTCATTCCCATGTTCCTATACAATGCAACTAATTGGAAAAAATTAGTTACGTATGTTGTTACATTGTTAAGTTTTAATCCTTTATTGAAACATGCTCTCTCTCTCTCTCTCTCTCTCTGTCTCTCTCTCTCTCCCTCCCTCTCTCTCTCTTCCTTGTTTATCTATCAACATGATTTTCACTCAATATTGATAGGGCTATAGTCAATATGAAATAATAATAAGAATGCTAGCTAAGGACGATTAGGGTTAATCAAATACATGTTTACTTATTAGCATGTCTTTGCCAAGTTGTCAAGAGATCACTCTACCCCATATAGACATATTTGTCTTACTGTGTTAAAGTTAGATATAGTTTCACAAAGTATTGCTTATGTTACAACCTTGAAGGTAAACACTAAACTGCTCTTAACTTGTGAGAGATACATATTTATACCAATTGAACTCCTAGTATAAAGAAGACGAGTCACATGCTAGTTGCATCACTCATTTACTTTTTACATCCTACTTGGACTAAGTTGTTTCTTGTACCATGATAATATACATTTCTTTTATATATACTTATTCTTCATGTGTATGATTCAATCAAAGCAAATGAAATTCTTAATGTTGAAACACACACCACACATGCACACACACGTTTTGTATTTGAGAGGGATTAACATTCTACCTACATTTTGCACATTATATCTACGATTGTAGAAAATTTGATGTGACTTTGTTCTCACAAAGGGCATTAGCAAATGCACATTGATATTAAGCAACTCGGTGGGAATAACTTTGTTCAAAGAAATCTAGGGTTAGAAACAATTGGGATTTAAACTATGATAGTGGCCTAACATTCCTTGATGATATTAAACTTGAATATACAAGGGCCCTTCTTATTGCTTACCTAATAATCTAACAACACTCCTACATGATGTCCAAGATAAAGCAATAAAGGCTAAAGCAAGGTCAAATGGATAAGGGAATGTCAACTTGTTGGGGGTGGGACTTGGGGTGGATATTGGAGAGAGAAAGAGATAATAATTTTAGAATATGCTATTTCATGTTTTTTCAAGTTTGGGATGTAGTCTATGTTTGCCATGTAGGGTTGGAGCGAGGTTCGATATTTCTCTCAAATATAATGTATTATAGGGCAAAGGGGCCAATAAAGTGGTGCCTCCCAAAAGTAAAATGTGCCCCGCCCCGAATGAGTGACAATTTTACAAAAAAGATGCGGCTTTTTTAGATATTTAACATTATGGCATAGATCCTTTTAAATTATGTATGAGCTTAATGTGAGTCAAACAATCGAGCCATGTAAAATTTTTTGTATTTTGAATTTTGTAAAACCTTAAAACAATGCATCCTTGAGTGCCACTTTATTGGCTCCTTGCTGTCACTTTTTTTTGAACCCTTCATTTACAACTAAGACTACTTGGTAAAAACATCAAAATGTCCCATAGCTTTTTTTTGAGCTCCATACAATATAAATAGTTTAATCATTAAAAATATTTATAGAATTTATTTGAAAAAAAATTATAACAGAAAATTGTTAGATGACACTCCATTGGCCCCTTTACCACTCTAGTGTATAGAAATATAGATTGGCTATATTACCAAAAGAACTTAAATATATCTGTTCTGCGTTTATTTACTAAAAATTAATAAAATTCGAAGTTTTAATATTCTACTTTAGAGTATGATGTATTTTTTTTTGAAAATTTTGCGAGTGATTCTACAGGGGACCTCGTGAGACAATTACTAGAAGAGAGGATAATCTGTTGTTAGTTTGTTACAAACACAAGATAGTATATACCCACTCTTATAATTAATGACTTGCAGAAGCTTTCACGATCGAGTATGGCTCGGGATGGAGAAGAAGCCGCCATCGCCATGCGCGATTGGAGCTCGAAGGTGGAGGATTTGCTGGACAGCGGACACCGAGAGGGGGCCAGAAAACTGCTAGAGGACATCGTCTCTCACATGCAGCAGCAGAGCGAGGTCAAAGACCTCACCCTGGCCTCTGCCCTCTCAGACCTCGCTGCGCTCTACCGGCAGGACGGCCTCTCCATCAAAGCAGACTCCCTCGCCGCATCTGCCTTCCTCCTCAAAGACAGAGCCCAATCAGCAGTGAGGCAAGTCATCCTTCCTTGGTAGAGCATCAATAAATATATTGGAAAATTATACAAATAGGTAAATTATCAAGATTACATATTTAGTCAGGATATCTGCATCTTCAAGATGAATGTATATATAGGTAAATACATAAGATTACGCCTTTAGTCAGGATATCTGCATCTTTAGTATATCTGCTCTTCTCAGATTTGCTCTTCGTAGAGCATCAGTAAATAAATTGGAAAACTATACAAATAGATAAATAATCAAGTTTACCCTCTAGTCAGGATATCTGCATTCTTCTCATATTTGCTTTCGGTAGAGCATCAAGGAATATATTGGAAAAACATATAAACCAATCAAGATTACATCTTTAGTCAGGATATCTGCATCTTCAGGATGTTCTTCTTTTGACTGAACAGGATATCCGCATTTTCAGCCAGTCCCTCCCAAGTAGACCCAGCACACTTCAACCAAGAAGCATCTGCTGCTGAGGAGCGGCCCACTCCTGCAGATGATCCGTGTTCTTTAGGCTCTAATGGTGAAGAAGGTCTGTCTCTATCTTCCTTTTTACAAATTGGATGTGTTGACCATTCTGTGTCACAAGACTGATGCTTGGCCATGTTAAAATCCCTTAAGTACTTAATCATGCAAAGGGCAGCAGAATGATAACAACAAAGAAAGGCATAGGGAAGTTCCAATCAGTCCTTTTCAAAGACTGACAAATTCTGTGTGATCTCATCAGAAAGTGCTATACGTTAGTTTCTGCTGTCCCCTCCTTCTTCAGGCTCCATGTCATAAGTCTCTATCCATCATCTATATCTATGGCACATTAAGAGTTGTCTAGTGGGGTCTATAGCCCTTGGTTTCTATAACTGGGAATTTGACCCATGAGAGTGCTCTTGCTCTTGCAAAGAACCTGCGTTTCATACCCACATGAAACACATTGAGGTCCAGTGTAATTATGTTTGAGAGCACATCTTGGATGGCAAGTTGGAGTTGGTCTATTGTCCTAGGAAGGACAATGCTGCGCATATCTTCATGAAGGTCCTTCAATTGCCTTCAATGTTCCATCATATGCATCTCCTTGGTCTTGAGTCACTTCCAAGATTGTGAGAGGGGTGTTAACAATATGTGTGGTTTGTTGTCATCTCCTAGTTGTGAGTGGTGTTAGAGTTTGGGGGACATGGAGGACCTTTGATGTGCCTTCTGTGTGTGCATGTATTAGATGTTGTCATTTATTGCTGTTCTCAGCCCTGATTCAAGGGCACATTTCATCTCTTGGGCTTGCGACAACCTGGGTGGCATCATTCTTAGTTGGGCGGTCAGTTTGGAGTCTCAATGAGCCTATGCAGTAGCAGGTTGGTCAGTTTTATGATTGGCAGCAGGTTGATTAATTTCAGATGCAGAAAGTCGGCTTGTTTTGCAGCCCCTTGTCTATATTAGGCTGCCACTTCTATGCATCCTTGATCATCAGCAGACTTTTGCCTCAGGCTATCATTGTTGCTTGCATTCTCATCATCATCTATCATCAAGTCTGGCGCCCTCACCAACATGGCATCCACACATGCAGGGGCTGACTGTTCGCAACCTTGTATTGCGTGCAGATCAGAGTGTTTATTCAGCTTCATTTGCATTCTTCTTCCCTCATACTCTCTCGTCTCTGTGTTTCTTTGCTTCTGTTGCTCACTCTTGAGTCTCACACACTCTTGCCTCTGCTTCTCGAATCTCTCGCTCATGCTTGCAGTATTCGGCACTCAAATTCTTGCTATAGACTTGATGGAGATGATCTTGATTGTTGCTGAAGGCCGAGACATGTTGCTTATGATGATCTGATCCATGTTGATTCATGATGACGGTCCACGTTCATTCTGATGACTTGATGATGAATACATTCTATAAATAGGCTCATGTTTTTAAAACTATCGAAAACTTATTAATGTGTCAAACCATTTAATTAACAGCCTACTTTTAATGATTCACTTGATGTTTGCATGGTAGTGAAACAACCACCGCCAAGTGCATGCGATTTGCTGCAATGTGATTGTACACAAGTTGTTGCCATCATGACCTACTATCTGCCATGCCATCGTGATTAGGTGGAGTACATTCTTCTTGGCTAGTGTTGCAGCTGCCCTTAGCTCTATTGTACCCATCCCAATCTGTGAACATGCAACCAGCTTCTTGGAGGTGGCCACATGGCTCTAGCCATGGAATGCGGTACTTCAACTTCTCAACATTTGCTTCTCTCCCAAAGTGTTCTTGTTCTTGAGTACATGTTAGTGCCACTATTAGTATCCCCATTATCAAATTACCAGCCATAGCACTCAATCATGTTGAGTAACTCTTGTGTCTGCACTCATTGAAGCAATTGTAAAACTTGAGAAATTCATCCATGTGACATCCATGAACAAATGCCACAAAGAATCCTCTAAAGCACATTGGAAACAACCCAATTGGGAAACTAGCTCTGCATTCTACTAAGGTTTCAGGTTCTGCTGCTCATCCGGTCTCTTGTGTTTCAGGTTCTTCTGCTCATCTGGTCTCCTGTTCTTCTTCATAGATCTTCTTTCAGGTGTCATTCTTGGATTCTAGGGTGGATATTCTTCTAGGTGTCATTCTAGGGACAAATGAATAATTAATTATTTTTCAGAAATTAAATTTCAAAAAATAATTAATTAATGCTGTAAATTGCATTTAAAAAGTTACCATTTGGCAAACTTTCCCATACAAGTTGGGAGAATGCTGATTGGGGCTGGTAGAGGTTGGTCCCAGCCATTCAAAGGCTGAGGGAGGAAGGCGGAGCTTGGTGGATTAGCTCTAAGATAGGTGATAGTTGATCGCGCAGTGTGGTAGAATAGGGATAGTAGTTTTCCTTCTATGCCTTATTGAGAGGTGGCGATAGAAAAGGAGGGCTTGCTAGTTGTATTATGATTTTACCTCTCTTTCTAAGCTATTGGCATCATTAGAATTGCCATTAGAGCTACTGTTCAAAAGATTCTCTCTTCAGCTGATTTCCTCTCTCACCTACAGATAGTCCCTCATAAATTCTCAGCAATCTCTAGCTTTAGGTGAATAGCAATTGAAGAAATTGATGCTGAAACTCTAATTCACAAAAGCAATTAGGGTTTCTTAGCCACCTTGGGATTCATGCCTATTAACTGAAGACTTCATACTCGGTGTAGTAGTTGTAGATGGAGAATTCATGACGATTGATTGGAGGGGTGAGCCCAGTCTCCATTAACTGTGGCCCACACGCAAAAGTTCAAAGACCTAGCAGTGCTCGGATTGAAGGTCAATCAAGGGGAAAATTGATTGTCACGGGGACATGTATATTTAATGCTTTGCTTAGCATTTGACTTAGGCATAAATCATATGTGCACATGTGAGATGCACATGTGATGTGCAAATTTTTAAAGTCACAATGATGGGACAAGGACCCTAAGTTTGCAATGGATGTGAAAGGCAAAAGTTGTAACAAGTTATACTAGTCAGTGTAGTAGTTGTAGATGGAGAATTCACGATGATTGATTGGAGGGGTGAGCCCATTCTCCATTAATTGTGGCCCCACATGTAAGAGTTCAAAGACCTAGGAGCACTCGGATTGAAGGTCAATCAAGGGGAAAAATGATTGTCACGGGGACATGTATATTTAATGCTTTGCTTAGCATTTGTCTTAGGCATAAATCATATGTGCGCATGTGAGATGCATGTCATGTGCAATTTTGTTAAGTCACAATGATGGGACAAGGACCCTAAGTTTGCAGTGGATGTGAAAGGCAATAGTTGTAACAAGTTATACTAGTCAGGTACTAGTGGGTGGCTAGTGTTAGATTTGGCCTAGGGCATTTAATCGGTCAATACATGTTAGTGCCGTGACATTAGGAACTAGGCATTCATTAGTTATATAATTCTAGTTCATGGACGGATTAACGCTCAGGATCACTTGGGAGTCAAAATGGCCTAGCCAATTCAATTGTGGATGGGCAATTTGAAATTTCTGGGTAGGTACAAAAGGTCTGAATTAATTTTCAAAATTATTAGTTTTGAAAAGTAATTAAAATGGCTGAAAGATCCAATCAGAAGGGTGCCACTTGGCAAAACCTTCCCATGCATGTGAGGAAAGGCTGTTGGAGGCTGGCTGAGGGTCATTCCAGCCATTGTGAGCTTGGGGAAGGTTGAAGGAGAGTGGGGAGATGCTATTGAATTGATTTGCAGCCATCAGGGAAGTCATCAACCGCAGGCGACACCATCAGAGAGGCCCAAAAGAGCAGATGACAGCTTTGCAGGCTGTGGAACAGCGGATGACCAGTTCCTAGGCCGGAAATGGCAAATGCCAATAATATTTGAGTTGTAGACAGGAGGCGATTGCTAATCGGGGCAGGTCTTTGCTAATAAATTCTGAATTCTTTCTTTGTCCATCATTCTCTATCATCCTTCAGCCATTCTCAGCAAATCTTAGCTACTCACAGCAGATTCAGCCATGAAAGGTGGACAGTAGAGACATTTGCTGCTTTAAACTTTAATTTATAGCAGAAATCAGGGTTTATCAGCCACCTCGGTCCCATGTTAGAAAATTGAAGGCCTAGTACTGCAACAAGCAGCTGAAATTTGGGGATTTTCAGAGATTTCAAGAGGTTAGCCCATCCCAATTGATTTCAAGGTTAATTTTGACTAGCCAAGAGTCAATTCTAGGCCAACCCTTTGTCAAATCAAGGGCAAAGTGGTTTGAAGGCTTGCTAGTCATTTATGATAGCAAGAAGCATTGGATTTTGAAGGAGATTGGAGCAATCTTAGTGAAATTCTTCCAATTGCAATAGAAGTCAAAGAAATACCACAAGGGGATGCTAGTTTTGGGGCCACTCGAGAGTCTACTATCCAATATTAATTGGTAACACTTGTATTTTTCAGTTCATATGAATTTATTGCTTGCTGTAATTGGTGAGTAGTCAGGTCATTCACCACCCTTTTGGAGTAGGAATGCTGGTTTTATGGCTCCATTGCCGGCATACCATCAACTCCCTCGAACCCATGGTAATTGATTATAAGTTGGAAGCATTGCACACATGCTGAATTTGTGATTAGCTTAGTGCTATGGCAAGCATGTCTTCATATAGTGAGATGGGATCAAGCAATGATGATGCCTCTTAGTATAAAAGCTCACAAGGTGAAGGGGGACATGCATTGCCTGATCTTGGACAAGGCATTCAACATAGGCAACAAGCTGATCATGTTGGTTTATACCAAAATGTGGGTCCTTCTAGGCCTCTTGATACTGACGACTAGTAAGAAGAAGAATATGATGACCAATCCAAGGATTGGTTGAGAACATCAGCTGATATCTTTGCTCCATTGGCAAAAGATTCTTAGTTTGCTTAATTTTTGAACTCTTTAGAGAAGGACAACAAAGGCAAGAAGAGGAAGTCTTCTAGAGCTTCAGGACAACGAGATGTACCGAAAGAAGAACCCATGTAGCTTCATGATGTTCCAAATGTAGTCAATCAGCCAAAGCAATTGGTGCCAATGGGCCAATTGATGCAAATGCAAGGCCAGCTTGAAAGTGCCAATCCAATGGGCTATGGACAGCAAGGCATGCATGCTAATGTGGGTTACTCGTGGTAATTTGGAGGTGGATCAATTTTCCAAGCAATGGTTGGTAATGCTTCAGCTATGGGAATGTATGGACCAAATGCACATGATATATAGACACCTATGCAGGGTATGTAAGGTCCAATATATCTGTATGGCAAGTGGAATGCAAAATCCAATGTATAGCAATGTTGGCATGATGCTTGCATATATGCAACCCATTGTGTTTAGGACTCATAGAATTCATGCTAGTCATGCAAATGCTCTACCTAGTGTTGGTCGTGAGGAAAAATGCAGCTAGTAATGCATGCAATGTATGGGAAAATGTATCTTGGTATGGCTGATAGTATGTAAATTTCCATGTACAATCACATTGCAATGGCCATAGAAACATGAAACGGGGAACGGGGATGGAAACGCCAAACCTAGGGAACGGGGACGTGGGAACATGAACGACATTTAAAAAATTAAAATTCATGAAAAAAATTTAATATTTCACTCATAATCTATGTGGACTCTGGAGTGTTAAAACTTAAAACCAAGGTATATAATCCACAAGGACAAATCATTTTAAGTTTTAACTTTAAGATATCATGCATCATTCTAAAGCTACTCATTAGAAATTGAATTGCAACTTACAAGGCTCAAGAGGTAAACTATTCAATTATAAATAATAAAATGCATAATACATATGCCATAAATGATAAAACAATGAACAATGAACTAAACTTTAAACTTTAAAGTCTAAGCTGAAAGAACATGTCTATGGTTCCATTGCCAAAAAACTTAAAAGATTACAAATATGAAATTGAAGTCCAATCTTTGAAAGAACATGCTCATTGCCCCAAAAAAGACTATAAATATAAAGTCTAATCTCTAGATTGAAGCAAAGTGCGGCATGCCAAAATAGCCCAAAGGGCAACTGCAAGATTGCAAGACTCAAGTACAAATATAATATCGGCATGGCACAATTGTCAACAGCCCAAGTGTCACACTGTCATCAATGATCATAATATCATATACAATATACATGTGTCATGTATCATGAGACTCATGATACGCAAACTAAATCAAAGATTACGATCATGATCTGAGGCTGCTCTAGCTACTCCTGAAGTGCCAACCTCATCATGTGTACCATGAATTACTGCATCTTTCTCAACATCAGCATGTGTCTTCTCTTCTTGCTGCATCTTCCACTCTGTGAATGGATCAGGCTTTGTTGTCATACTGTTACATAACATCCTCAAATTAGCACTAACGAATATTAGATCGTTTACCCTCTCCACACCAAGACGGTTCCTCTTCTTTGAAGCAATGTGAGCGTATGTACTCCACAATTGCTCCAAATAAGAGGAGCTAAGTGGCTGACTTAAAATACGGATGGCTAGTTGCTGCAAATTAGGACCATCCGAATCATAGTCCTCCCACCACAAAGCTGCCCCAATCTTACAGCGATCCTCCTGTGCATCCCCATAACCAAAAAAACCCCGAAAGGTCCTATAACGTGAAAGCTGATCTCTAATCTTTCGTCTAGTGCCATGATCAGGCACTAGACCAGACAATATAAGTCTCCATGCATCCATAACCTCAGTGTCATTCTCCTGGCCCTTGCCCTAGAACTCAAGATCCACAACAAATGCAGCTGCATGCATGGGTGAGCTATAGGAGTTCCACCTCGTCACAACTAAATGGAGTATCTCCTCATACGCCTCATTATTTGGTGCCAACTCCTGCAACTTTTCATTTAGCCTATCCATAGCCTCAAATACCTTGCCAATGCAAGGTTGCAACCGCTGGTGGTTGGGATTGGTGCAGCGCAATAGGGAATGGGGGGCGCTGCGGACTGGTCACGGGGGTAGGAACAACGGGCAGACGATCTCGAGCGGGAGTAGCATGCAGGAGCCGGGCGAAATGCGTAGTCGCAGATGATCCGGGCAGGAGCATCGGCTGGCCAAAGGTAAGTGGTGCCATGTGGCGTTCCCTGTCTCGTTTTAGACAGGGAATGTTCCACCAGTTCGGAACGTCTCCCATGACGGCTTTGTGCCGGGGACGGTGATTCCACGTGCCGGGGGCCGTTCCGGCCGTTTCCTGTCACTATGGCAATGGCCCAAAGTATGCAAACAGGAATGTCTCCTAATGCATTTAGTGCTTCTAGCATGTCAGGCATACATGAGGGGCTAGTTAACTTGATGCAAGCTTTCATGCTAGCTAAGATAGAATTTCAGCAATGTGAAAGTACGAAGTATCTCTAGGCTCCAGAGGACAAAGGCCTAGAATGTAGTGGAAGTTTCGAGGCAAGTAAAGTTAGAGGTAAAGTATCCATGTGCTACTTGGTGAAATTTTAGGATTGTTTCACCTATGATTGATGCAAATGGATGGAGGAGGGTGACTTGGTAGATGATCCTTAGTGTTGCATTTTACCTTGACGTGTTTTAGCTATAGCCAACTTTGGATTGGGCTCATTCAGGTTCGACAAGGTCTAGAGTATTACTTGGTGCTCTAGGGGAAGGTTGCACTTCCACTTCCCTAGTGGTGGACAACTCAATTATGTAGTGAATCTTGGATGTACCGAGTTTGCATCTAGGATATTGTATGCTGATATTACTTATGCCATTGGGATCACTATTTAGTGTACTACTCACTATGAGTTGGAATATAGATTGGTATGGTTTGCACCTAGGCTCCGAAACTTTGCATTTGCAAGGTTAATGACATGTATAGGATACATGGAATGTACATTTGCAAGGCATGTATGAGATGCATGGATGGTATGCAATGTACATTTGTAGGTGATCCAACAAAAATAAATTTGTTGGAGTTACATGTGAATTGCAGCTGCTGATAAAGGCTTTACATGAGTCATGTGGTACATCATTGCTATGAGGCATTGTTTATGCTTAGTTTATGCATTACTTTGCCTTGATGGTTAGAACAATGTTGGGTTTTGGCATGTGGATGCACTTGACAGTTTTGACCATAGTTATGTTTCATGTTTGTAAATCATTGATTGGAATTTCAGACATGTAGAGGGCATGAGCATGTTAAGCAATAGGTACACATGTTGTTTGACTAAGATGCCATTATGTATTTCTAGTAGTGGCAATAGATGCTTTTGACAAGATTGCAGTGCAATCAGGGACTATTGCAAGGATTTCAAGAGGGAGGTCTTTCATGGGGATATATTTTTGATGCTTTGCTTAGCATTTGATTTAGTTATTAATTAAATGTGTAAATGTGAGTTGCATGTGTTGTTGCAAGTCAATTAAGTCACAATGACAAGCCAAGGACCTTGAGATGTTAGTGGTGGTTGTCAAAGACAAAAGTTATTATAAGTTTTATTGATCAGGTTACTAGGCAATGCTTGGTGTTAGTTTTGGCCTAGGCATTTAATTGATCAGTAAGTGTTAGTGGTGACACTAGGAACTAGGCATTGATTGATAAATTAATGCTAGTTCAAAGTCAATTCATGCATAGGACCATTGGAGTCAAAATGGTCAGCCCAATTTGGTTGTGGGTGGGCATTGCTAATCTTTGGGTAGGGATAAAGGGTTAAATTAATTTTCAGAATGAGTGATTTTGGAAAATTCATGAAATGGTTCAAAAATGCATTTAGAAGGTTGCCACTTGGTAAAACTTGCCCATGCAAGTGAGGGAACGACTATTAGAGATTGGTGGAGCCTCATTCTAGCATTGTGATGGTTGGGAGAGGAAGAGAGAGAGAGAGAGCTGTTGTTGCAATTTTCTAGCTATTGGTGATCAGCCCAGTCATTGGAGGTTGTCAAAGAGCGAGTGCAACTGAATAGGAGGCCATTGCAGTTAGGTGACAGCACCTGTAGCTGTTTACAGGCAGCTGACAGCAAGTTTAGGGCCCACAAGGGTGGGTGATTGCATGTGGGGATCCTGTTGGTGGTGGACTGTAGTCATTCAGCCATTTCCAGCATAGTAGCAACAAATTTGAGCACTTTCTTGCAATAGAAATTAGAGATTTCTCTCTCCCCAGCATTTTCTCTCCTTTACAAAGAAATCCCTTAGTAGATTTGAGCCATTTTCAGGTCCTGGTGGACAGTATTTGTGTTTTTGTTGCTGTAAACTCTAATTTACAGCAGAAATTAAGGTTTACCAACCACCTTGGGTCTCGTGCCAAAAAATTGAAGGCTTAATACTTGAAGTTAGCAGCTGGAATTCAAGTTTTTGCTAGAGATTTCAAGAAGCCAGCCATTCCAATTGGATTTGGGGCTAGATCTGACCAGCCAAGGGTCAATTAGAAGCCATTTCCCTGTTAGATCAAGGGGAAAATTGATAAGAACGCTTGCTGGTCATTTTTTGACAGCAAGAGGTATTGGACATTAAAGGAGATTGGAGCCAAATGGCAGAATACTTCATCCAATATTAATAGAAGCCAAATAAATATTGCGAGGGGTGCCAATTTTGGGGCCAACCAAGTATCAAACATCCAAGATTAAGTGGTCATTTTAGTTTATGTGAATTTTGTGCTTGTTGTAATTGGTGCTTAATCAGGTTATTTACCACCCTATCTGAGAAGGAGAGCTAGTTTCAACTAGCATGTTACAACTCATAGAAATAGTATGTATTGCGGATGCTTTGTTGCATGGGAACTCTTTGAGCTTCAAGGGGGGATAAGTGATCAAAGCAAACTTCCAAGATTGATAAAAGGGGAGAGATATGTAAGCATGCTTAAAAAGGGACAAAAAACAGCAAGGAAGGATATGGAAGAATGCTGCTTAACATTAACAATTGATGGCTGCAAATAGATGCTTCATTTGTGAGCAATAGTGGCATATGGCAAGGAGTTGTCCTAATAGACAGCAAGCTGAAAAGGTTGAATGCAAAGAGGATGCAAACGGTGAAAGACCCAAAATATTAGCCGGTTTAGTCCTCGATGTGGTTAGTGATCACCCCAATGTAGATGCTACTGAGCTTTGTAGAGCATGGGGAAAAGCCAGAGATTAGTATGCTTTGATATTCTTTGATCCATAGCACTAACAAAGTTTTAGCAGCATGAGAGAGAGAGAGAGAGAGAGAGAGAGAGAGAGAGAGAGAGAGAGAGAGAGAGAGAGAGAGAGAGAGCTCCATGCCTCTCCTGCTCGAGAGAATATTACCAAACTCGAGGATGCAGAAGGCCACCTTATCCTGGATCCGCAGACTATTGTGCATATGTGCAGGAATTATTTCCGCGACCTTCTTGGTTCCACTTCTCCACCTTCAGCCCAAATTACTCAGGCTCGTTCGGTTTTTTATGACCTAGTCCGCAATCAGGCTCCGCAGGACATGCAAGCTACTATGGAGTCAGATATTTGTGAGGCAGAGGTTATGGACGTTTTGTTACACTTGCCCAAGGATAAAAGTCCGGGTTGGGATGGTCTCACCAATGAGTTCTTTGAGGCTTTTGCTACCGAACTGGCGAAACCATTGAAGGCTTTGTTTCAGTAAGTGTGGGAAACGGGGATCATGCCTTCCTCATGGAAAGAAGAACTTATTAAACTGCTTCCAAAGGTTCCTTCGCCGTCTAAGTTGAAACAGTGGCGCCCATTTTCTTTGATGGGTTCTATGTACAAAATCTTTTCCAAAGTAATGGCGAATCGGCTCCATAAGCATCTCCCTGCCATTGTGCACCCTCTCCAGTATGGTTTCATTAAGGGCCGAAACATTCTGCACAATGTATTAAATGCGCAACTGGCAATTGATTATGCAAGGCATTCTAATCAGGAGGTCGTACTGATTCAACTGGACCTGGAAAAGGCTTTTGACTATCTGGACTGGTCTTTCGTTGCTGAACCTATGTCTACTATGGGCTTTGGTGCTCGGATGTCTCGTCTAATCTACACCATCAGTGCTGCGGCGTCTTCGCGAGTCATGCTGAATGGAGGTGTTAGTGAGCCATTTGTCCTTGCCCGCTCTGTCAGACAGGGGTGCCCTTTGAGCCCTCTTTTCTTTGCCCTTGCGACTCATCCAGTTCTTTCGATGTTATCTCATATGGTGGCTTCTACTCAGTTGGCTGGATTGTCGCTTCCTACTGGACAGCAATTCATTAGTCAATCCTTGGCTGATGATAGCTTTATGATTTTGTGTGCGGACAAGGATAACCTTCGAAAAGCATTGGATGTTTGGGCTCTCTTTGGTCAGGCGTTCGGCCTTCGCATCAATGCGTTCAAATCAACCATTCTCAGCTGCACGGAGTCGGATTTGCAGTCCTTGGACTGGCAGGGTATGGTTGTTCCTCGTGGCTCCATTGTCAGGCATCTTGGGTACCCTTTGGGTGTTGATATTCCCCCAAAGCAGCTTCTGCAGTGGATTTCTCAGAAAATGGTGGCTAAGTTTCTGTATTGGAAGTCTCAAGCCTGGCCCTTCCATGTTCGCCTCAAAGTAGCCCAGACAATTATGTTGCCAATGCTCACATATTTCTTGCCATTGCTGCCGTGGACTACTACGACTCTGAATGCTCTTACTCAGTCTATTCGTTTCATGCTATGGAAGGACTCATTGCTTGTAGGTATTTCCTGGATTTCTTGGTTGCATGCGTGCACCCCCAAACGCATGGGTGGAGGAGCTATTTTAGATACCCAAACTCACATGCTGGCACTCCGTTGGTCTCTTTTCCGCGCCATGTGCTCGGATCATCATCCGTGGGTCGTTATAGCCCGTTATTTCCTTGAGGACCATGGGCTTCTGCATGGCAATACCCAAATCCAGAGTTCTTGGTGGCATGTTCTTAATGCTGATTCGCGGTTCTCCAGTTCTTCTTCATCACTGCTTACTCATTTGGTATGTTCCTAGAAACTGGTCCTCCAGAAGGCTCAGTGGCATCCAACGGAGGATCACTTAGCTACTAACTCTTTTCAATTGGAATTGCTGGCAGTCTCGCGTTCACTTTCATGGGAAGGTAAACACGACCTTAGATCACAATTCAACCGGATGGCATGTTTGGGCTTATCTTCAGTCGCGGATGCCACCCTTGCCAGTCGCAATGTGCTAATATTGTTTCGTACAGCTAGGAGGCTTTTCAGGATCCCTCGTGGATATAGGCATTTATGGGAACAGCTTTTGACGGTGCTCTAGAGCAGACAACCCTTTCCTGCCCTTGCTTCGGATCATCCTTGGCAGGATTGGGACTTAGAAGGCCGGCTGAATTTAAGCAAAGCTTCTGCTAACCAGGTGTATCATCTTCTGATTAAAGATCATCAATGGCTGGTTACTACAGCGAATGCTTTATGGGGATTGCGTAAATCTCGGTCATGGTGGAGGGCAACTGTGATAGAGGGCTGGTTGAACAAGACACCCTTCAAATATAAAGTCTTTCTTTGGAGAGTGATGATTGGTGATCTTCCGCTTGCTTAAGCTCTTTCCAAGCGACAAATCTCCAATGGCAACTGTTTCTTTTGCACCACTACTGTGGAATCTGCCTCGCACCGATTTATTTCTTGCCCCATCGCTAAGAAAGTCTGGTTATTTTTGTCGGCTGTTTGGCGAGGGGTGGTTGGTTTCACACTACGCTCCTTTGATTGGGTTTTTGGGCAGCCCAAATACCCCACTCCGGCACAACCACATATGAAGCTCATGTATCACTTTCTTCGATATTGGGGCTGTTGGAATAACTGGACCATTCGGAATGCTTTTCTTTTTGATTCCGCCTATAATGTTCAGCGGCATATTGCTAGGCTTAAGGGCCTCTTGTATTGGCAGTTAGATCTTCTCCAGCACTCGGACATGCTCTCTAGGGAGGACTTACGTCCCTGGCATATGGCAATTTCCTCCGTGTCTTTGCCATGACTTTGTAACTTGTAGTACTGGAACCTCTTCACATGATGGCTTAGATTGTCATCATGTATCTTGTAATCAAGTAATCTTGTATTTTTTTCGTAACTAATACAATTACCTTTTACGAAAAAAAAGAAAAAAAGAGAGAATTCTTTGTGAGTACACAACAAAGCTGAGTAGATTGGTGTGGTAGATGTTGATAGGGACTCATTATATAGGCCTAGGGTTTCCCCCAAACCTTTGACCCTTATTAAAAGCTGGAGGTCTAAAAGGTATTCACACCTTTGGCACACATACTTACACACCTTAGGTGTGTTCAGACATGGGAGCGTGTATAATACTAATAAACCCCTCCCTTTGGGTCATGGGTGGTGTTGAACCCATGACAAAGTCTTACCTCAAAGAGGTGTTGAGAAACCCTTCGCGCACAGTTTGCGTTTTTGTGTTTCTGCATTTTGCGTTTAGGGTTTACAGCCCCAAAAAGGGGCGCCATCCTAGACTGATTGTGCCTATTTATAGGCCACTCTCTCATTTATTCACCACGGCTGATTCATTCAGTCCGTCACCTCTTCTCTCCAGCCTCTCCACTATCCTCACACCCCTTTAGGAGGACATTGCGGTTCGTGGTTCGTGGCTGTCTTCATCATCTTCCTTGTGCTACGGCACCCTTATTTCCTTGTATCACATTCACTCCATGATTCAGATCTTCATCATTCCATTCATCAGAGTTTCTTCTTTCTTCTCTTCTCTTCTCTATGTATGCCGAGTTCACTTCGAGTTCCTCCCCGCCAACCCTACTGTCTCGTTGGTACGTCATCTTTTGACAAGAGGTAGTGTCTTGTCCCATACCATGATTCTAGAAAAGGAGATACGTAAGTGAGAGAGGTGCAATGCGAGGATGACAAGGTCTATTGAGAAGCTTAGGGACTCCAAGTAAGATATGGTTTAGAGATGCGTGTACTTGGCTCAAATGTTGAACAAAAGCTAGTGTGGCTTAAAGGCATTGGGCACATGACCAGAGGTCAAATATATGGGTGTGGCTTTTGGGATCAAACTTAGAGGTCATGCGTAAAGTGGTTGCAAACCCCCTTGAAATAAAACTCCTAATAGAATCATAAAAGGAAAGTACCAAGTCTTTTGGATAAAAATTCGGGTAGAGTACTCCACACAATAGATGTGTTTGGAAAGGTCTTAACACATGCATTGACATGATTAGTGTCTAATTCCAAAACACATTATTTATTTATTTATTCATGGTTTTAATTCAAAACGACTGTTGATAGAGTTCATCATTTCCAAGAGACAGTGAAACCAGCCTTCCTCCTTGGATAGGGTGGTAAATAACTTGATTAAGCACTAATTATAGCAATTAACAAATTTACAAAACTGAAATGTACACTTTACCATACAATATTGGAAAGTGGATACCTTGTTGGGCGCCCCTTGCAATATTTCTCTAACTTTTATTGCAAATGGATGATGGAGTATCACAGAGATCCTCTGACATTCTCCACTAATCCAAGTGTCTCTTGTTGTCAAAACTAACCAGCAAGCCTCCAAACCAATTTATCCCTTGGTTTGCCCAGGGCCTTCATCCTACTCCTTGAAAGACAAATTCAACCCCAAATCTGATATTGACTGGCTGTTCTCTTGAATCTTTTTGAAATTCCTCAATTTCAGCTTCAAGTCCTAGCCCCTCAATTGTGAGTGTGTATCTTGAGATGGTTGTCAAAACCCTAATTTTTGTTGTAAATTAGGGTTTACAACAAAGATTTATTGAAATCTATTTCTCTAATGGCGCAAACTACTGGAAAATGTTGAGATAACTTGAGAGATGACTAGGATATGAGAGAGAATGTTATAGAGAGAAATTTCAGAGTGTCATCACGAGAAACACTAAAAAGCTATTGCTGCCTTGCTCAAACAGCCATGGAAGCTGTCATCTACAACTTAGGACTACCAGAAAGACCGCTGCCCCCTCTTGTATGCTCTCATCTGCACCAAAAGGATCTTGGGCTGCTGTCACCTGCTCTTGTGGAGCTCCAAACTGCTGTCACATGTTGTAGGCTGATCTTTGGTGGCTGTAAATCACATCAATAGCCTCTCATTGCTTTCTAACAGCTTTCTTTTCTCTCACAATGGCTAGAATAGACATCCACCAGCTTCTAATAACGTTTTTTTCACTTGCATGGGCAAGTTTTGCCAAGTGGTAGCCTTCTAATCCCATTTTCAGCATTATCCAGCTTATTAAATTATTTTTAAAATATTAGTTTTGAAAATTAATTTAATAATTATTATAGTGCTTAAAAAATTAATTTCACTAGCCAACAATTGAATTGGCTACGTCAATTTGTCTTCCAAGTATCCTTGAGTAGTTATTAATCCTTAGACTGATATTAATTAATTAAATAATGCCTAGTCTCTAATGTCACTGCTGACATTAGTGGCCAATAAATTGGTCTAGGTTCAAATTTGACACGGAGTACCATCTAGTACTTGTTAGGTATAACTTAATACAACTTTTGCCTTTGACACAGAAGAAAGTGTCCACAAATCCTCTATGTGGCTTGAAGATACGATCCATCATCCGATTAAAAGTGGCAAGAGCATTCATAAGTCCAAAAGGCATAACAAGAAACTCATACAATCCAAAAGATGCCCTAAAAGCTATCTTAGACACATCTTCTGGTCTAATATGTATCTGATAATACTCACTTTTTAAATCTATACGGCTAAATATGGGTGTCCCTTGTAATCTATCCATAACATCATCGATCCAAGGAATCGAAAAGTGATTCTTTATTGTGATCTTGTTCAGAGCACGATAATCAATGCACATATGCCATGAACCATGCTTTTTCTGCAATAAAAGCACTAGAGAACAAAAAGGAGATGAGCTGGGCTAAATCAACCCTTTCAAGGGGTAGGGCTGTAATGAGGACATGTATTTTTGAAACCTCACTTAACATGTGGATTAATTTTAATCACATGATTAAGTAAATGTTGCACATGTGAGGTGCAACTGGGATTAAAGTAAATTTACGAGCTCGGGACCCGAAGAAATCACAGGATGTCAAAGGCAAAAGTTGCTATAAGTTATGCCGCACAGATACTTGGTGGTATCTAGTGCCAGTTGTTGGCCTAGGTCATTTATTTGGCCATAAGTGTCAGTTGGTGACACTAGAGAAGTGGCGTTTAATGGTATGTAATACCAATTTGATGGTTAAAGATGACGCAGAGACACTTCGGAATGGAAGTTGCCTAGCCAGTTTAATTATTGGCCAGTCAGATTATTTTTCAGGGCACCGAAATAATTATTAGATTAATTTTCAGTATTTAAAGACTGAAAATTAATATTTAATTATGAAAAATGTTGGCAAAACCATTTGGGAAGGTTGCTACTAGTCAAAAATGCCCATGCAAGTCTGAAAAACGTCTTTAGAGGCTGGAGAGAGGCATTTTTAGTGTATTCAGCCTACAAGAGAGAGAGAGGAGATGCTACTGGTCTGATTTGCAGCCATTGGAGGACCTTTTGAAGCAGCCAAGGGCAGGAGAAGACCAATCAACAGTAGGTGGCAGCATCTACAGGCTGTTGAGACAGGGCAGCAGTAGTAAATGATTGATTTTTTTCAGTTCTTTGTATCTACAAGTTGTTGTGGCAGGGCAGCAACTGCATTTGACTGATTTTCAGTCATTCTTTGTGACAAAACTCTGAATTTTCTCTCTACAGCTTTCTCTCTCATCTCCCAGCCATTTCACAGCCTTGCTCCGAAGATCTTAGCATTTGGACCCTTGGAGGCTGAGAAATTGCACATTTCTCTGCTGTAAACCTTAATTTACAGCAGAAATTAGGGTTTAGCAGTAGCCTTGGGAAGCGGGCCAGAAATTGGAAGCTCCAAGACTTGGATTCAACAAGGATGAAGATGAATTTTAGCTAAATTCAGGTGGAGGACTAGCCAGCCATTGAATTTGGGGCATTTCCATCGTCTATGAAGTGGAAGAAGGCCAATCAAGTGCCCAAATCAAGGGGCAAAATAGGTTGAAGACTTGCTGGTCACTTTGGACAGCAAGGGGAGTTAGGATTGTGAAGGGGATCAGGAGAATCCCATTGTAAATCAACTTTTTCTTCAATAAAGCTAAAGAAAAGGGGTGCCAATTTTGGGGCCAATAGGGTGTGCATTGTCCAAGCGCAGTAGGTAAATTTGTATTTTCAGATTTGCATTTATTGTTTGCTGTTTTATTTAAGTTGTAAGCAGGGATTTACCACCCTATCCGAGGAGGAAGGCTGGTTACACTCTCCCTCAAGATTCTTCTTATTCTTTAGCTTCTTCAGCAATAGCAAGTGAACATGGCAGAGCTGCAAGGCCAGCGTTGGTGTCAACTAGTTGAGGTGGTAGTGATTGCAGGTACCTTCCTACTCTAATGCCACTGTTGGGTTCAATAGCATGAGAGAGAGAGAGAGAGAGAGAGAGAGAGAGAGAGAGAGATTGCTTCACCTCTTTGTCTCTTGCCTTGTTGCTCGATAGATATGGAATTTCATTTCCCGAGTGTGGTCCTCCGCGACTTAGCACCGCATACCAGCTCGTTCGTAGATTATGGGAAATATGTACTCTATGTCTTCTTTGCATTCAGATTGTTCCTGCCTTTTCCATTTTCTTAGATGGACTACCTTGTGGCATATATGGCGTACTCGGAATGCCTTTATTTTTGATTCAGCATCGGGCATCCATGGGCATGTGGCCCGTGTGCATGGTTTAGTGCTATGGCAAATCTCTTCTATGATATCAGCTGACTTGGTTCTTTTAGATATTGTTGTTCCCTGGCTGGCTATTGTTCGCTCTACTCCAATTGTCCTTTCGGTGTGATTTATAAGTGCTACTCATGTAATAGGTTGTTCAATAGCCTGCTGGCTTCATTATAGTTGTTTCCTTCCTGTTTCATTGGCTTGAAGGCCTGACGTAAATATCTCCACAGAGAGAGAGAGTTTATGACGGTTATTTCTATGCTGACCTGATGGTCTGATGTAAATATTTACTACTTAATTCAATTATCTTCATGAAAAAAAAAGAGAGAGAGAGAGAATTCTTTGCAAGTACACAACAAAGCTGAACAGATTGATGTGATCTTGATGAAAGTACAATGGTTTGGGCCTTGTTATATAGGCCTAGGGTTTCCCCCAAACCTTTGACCCCTGTTAAATGTTGGGAGGTGTAGAAGGTGTTCACACCTTTGACACACACACTTACTCACCTAAGGTGTGTTCACACACCTCACACACGGGAGCGTGTATAATACTAACACTCTGTACATTGTCATCTTCATTTGAGCATTTATTATATTGCGTGTATTGCTTGTCGTATGTTTGTGTTTCTCTGTGTTTGCCCCACTCCCTCAATTGGTGACATCTTTGACATTGGTGGATTGTTGCTCTTTGGCACTCTCCCTTAGTTTGCTCCCTCAAGAGACAAGCTGTTGGACATCTTTGACATTGGTGGATTGCTGCTCTTTGGCATTTTCCCTTAGTTTGCTCCCACAAGAGACAAGCTGTTGGACAGCCGTCACTTGAGCATTCCTATTGTATTTCATTCATTATTATTCATTGATCCTCTAAGTTTAAGGGTTTTGGTTATTGTTAGTCATTGCATACTCTTGTTTTTTCTCTTTGTAGATGCTACAATTTCCTCACACGTGCTACTAGGTAAATTTGATTTTTAAAAAATCGAAAAGCAAAACATCCTATACAGGTAAAGGTTTACTTTTCACTTCATCTCAAGTCATCACCATTCCCACTTTTTCCTAGTTGGCATCTAGGTTCCATCACATCTCCTATTGTGGGGTGGGTTACTAGATCCATTGTATCAAGTAGATTCAGGTGCATTTCTTAATATAGGTTCAGCTCCATAATCCATTATCTGAGGTAGGTGTGGGCCCTGATGTAGGTTTTAGGCTAACTTTACCTCAGGACTTCCCCTAGGAGACTAGTATTTTGAGTGATGGTGCTTTCGTGCTGGGAATCCCATGCATGCACATTGCACCACACTTCCATGCAACTCAAATGCAGGAATCCCCATCGATACTCATGTTGCCACACCCTCCTATGCTTTGGCTAGTCAGGAGTCAGACAGCTCGCATGCCTTTATTGATTCAGCCTTATTGCACTTATCCTGCAGCCTTTACCGTTGCACATCCTATTCTTGATACTGCTCATTCTACCCTTCTTGTTGGATACACAAGGCAGGACTGATGTCCTCTGCAAAGGCAGGCTGCCCCTTTTGTAGGCTGGTAGCTACTGCTGTGAACTTGTAGGCTGGCCTTATGATAGAGAAACATCTACCGAACTCATCACCTTTTCCAAGCTGCTTTAAATGTTTTTGCTGCTGTACATGCTGCACACACTCCTTTAGTAGCCTTTATGCCTATATTGAACAGCTCTGGTTTATATTAATAGCCTCAGTCGGGGGTTTAAAAGTTCAGTCAGTCAAATGAGAAAACTTGAATACAGCTGAAATGCCTGGCTCATATTCTGAATCAATCAAATATTGCTCTACTAAGGTGCTTTGTATGCTGGTATCTTGCTTCATGAGCTAATCTGGCAAGATCTCCACTAGAGCGACTGCCTCTGAAGCAATTACTATATTTTACCTTTCATGCTTTGGAACATTTTGCATTGCTTTCAAGAATTCTTCTGGTTACTGCCATCTGTTGATGTATGGTGTTCACATATTCAGGGGCAGGCTCATTTGTTGTATATGATGGCAGATTGGGAGAGGCTTCTTTCTGATGACATGGCAAAGCTCAAGTGCCTTCCGTCTCCTGACATAAAAACTTCAGCAAACTGTCTGCAGGGAACCACTCCAACTTCAATTAAGCGAGGGAGGGGGGCATTCACATTTGGAGAGAGAGGCATGTACAGTGACAGGCTGAGCATGGAATCGAGGAGTGATGACCGGTTATCCAATGAGCCTGAGGATGAAGAAGAAACGACTGCAGGTCACTTTCACTTCATTTCCACTTCAGTGCTGAGTAAATCTCTCTTGATGCTATTTTGGCTGTCCAATCAGCTGTTGAGTAACCAGACTGTGATGCAGTTTGAGGTCAATTTGGACAAGTAAATAATTTTAACAAACGGTTATGCTTAGAGCTGCGCTCTACATTATATGGAGTTTACAGGCACATTAGTTTGCATCATGAACAACATAATGATTGTTTGCTGATAACTCCTTTCATAATGTTTCAGTTCCTTATGGTGTGAGACATGTACTTGTGATAACTTTCCCCCCTCACATTATTACCAAAGATTTGGAAGATCTTTTTCAACCTTTTGCATTAGAAGGAGTTGCCATTCGCTGGGTTAATGACACCACTGCTTTGGCAGTCTTTCGAAGTCCAGATGTTGGTATGTGAATTAATGAAGCCTGGACAAACTTAAATAATCTTTACCTTATTCTGATCCTGATGCTGCTGTGATGTCAAGGACTATTGGTTTTTCTGTTCCAAAATTCACCAAATAATTGGTGAATTTTGCCCATGTATTACGTTTATGGTTGCAGCTAGAGAAGCATTGCGATGTACAAAGAACCCATTGTACAAAGTCCGCCAATTGGGTGAGGATGACAATTTGTGCAATCTAGTCAGTAAACGAGGTGAGATGTTTGTTCATGTATCAGTTATACTGCATTGGTTTAGCTTAGGCAAGATGACCATTGGCAAACTTGAACTAGGCAGATTATGGCAAGACCTGGAAAGAAAATAGATAAGCTGTGCAGGCGTGTGTACATTTGCCTTGTTGTGTTTGTGGATATGCATGTGTACAAAATCCTCTACCTTGCCCCTCAAAAAGTCCCAAGAAGAATGGGTTGATGAGAAGGATATTGATATTCACTTTGTTTAGCTTTGGCAATCCATCAAGCATAAGCACAGCCTTCCTTTGAGGACTATGCATGGTTGATGGAATTGCATATATGTGGAAGAACATTTTGACCACAACTTAGAGATTGTTCTACATTGCAAGTTGTACCTTCAATTCTAATATGTTGGGATGCAACCTGAAGTGATTGTAAGAAATCATTTTGGGCAGATCTTGAGCCGCCTGTTCCACGGCCTGCTACATCATCACATGCAGCACACAGAATGATTATGGGTGCTCTTCGGAAACAGGGTATTCTTTCTGGAGTGTCATCGAAAAGCGGTTATGAGAAGAGTCAAAAGCAAGAAGCTGAGAGAAAGCAGCGGCTACTTTCTCGACAAAAGCTCCGAGATGAGGCATGGGGGCCTGATTGATCTTGATTTTGACATGGCAATGAAGGTTTGCTCTGGTATTTGCTTTGTACCAGTGAAATTATTAGGGTGGCTACAACTACATGGGTTGGAAATGACTAACATGGGTATTTGCTTTGTACCAGTGAAATTATTAGGGTGGCTACAACTACATGGGTTGGAAATGACTAACATGGGTGTATCGAGCATCCCATTTTTCTTAGCAAATGATGATTGATCCTGTCAGTTGGAGACACCCCAACATGTCTTCTAATCAGCATATCGTTTCTGATCAGGATTATTTGTATGGTGATTTTGCTGCCAAAACCCCTGATTTCTGGTTTTCCAATGGAAGGAGCAAAACATATGCCATGAAGTTTAGAAATGGCGCAAAAAGATTTGACACAAGAATGGGAGGAAACACTTTCTCTTCTTTCTTTCACTCAAGCATCTTATCAGCTCTAACCATGATTGTTGCCATAGAGTTTTCTGATGGTTAATGTACTGTGAAACAAGTTTTGTGCCTTCAAGAAACCAGAGTGATGGACAACAAGAGTACCCATCTTCAGGAGAACCTAGTTCCCAACTAGTTGTTTACATCTTTACCCTTAACCACGTATTCCGATTTCAATTGTATTATCATTAGCTGACAATTCCAGCCTCTGTTTGGTATTCTTGTAATGTTCCTTGTAACCCACGCAAACGTTCAAATCAAAGTAGTCTTTGATTGGTTCTAGCTACGCGACATTGTGAGCAAACTTTCATTTGAGATGATAGCTAAAGTGTAAGGGTTTTCTTTTTAATGATGTTTGTATCATGCAAAAAATATTTCAGAAGTGAGTGCGCTAATTAATCATAGAATGTTCACATACAGACCTTGAGAGTTATGCTACCAAAAGATGATTACAATGACCATATTGTCTCACCATGAAAGCACCAGATACTATTAGACCATGAAGGATGACTACAAGTCACAATAGTACTAGAAACTAATGAAGCACAAAATTAGAGTAAGCATAGACTCTCTGCACCTTTGTAACTACATGAGCCCCAAACATTATTAGTGGTTGGGAGGGAAAATTAATGGTAGATGTAAGTTCTGACATACAATTCTTGCAAAGATTGTCAATGCAAGCCTTTGGATATTAGCTTGAGAGCACTACAAGCATTAGGACATTTAGATAAAGTAGACTTGATGCGTACCATCACATATATGTGGTTAAGTATTGGTGTAATATTTGTCATGATGGTAGCGTTAGACAAATTTTTAAGGGGTAATATGATTTTGTGATGATGCTTGCAAGTCCTTGCATGTACTAAAGTTTACTTTGTATGTAAACTTAATTGAAAGCACTAGATAGACAAGAGAGGAATGATACAATTAGTGGTAGCAAATCATGACATGAAAATCACACTATTATTCAACCTTACACTTTACAATGTTGTTGCCCCTTTTTATACACCTTTGTCTTGAGTGAGATATCTTTGTAATATTTGTCATGATGGTAGCGTTTGAGACAAAATTTTAAGGGGTAATATGATTTTGTGATGATGCTTGCAAGTGCTTGCTTTGTAAGTAAACTTAATTGAAAGCACTAGATAGACAAGAGAGGAATGATGCAATTAGTGGTAGCAAATCATGGCATGAAACCCACACTGTCATTCAACTTTACACTTTACAATGTTGACGCCCCTTTTTATACACCTTTGTCTTGAGCGAGATATCTTTGTAGTTAAGGAAAAACCTTTGTGGAGTAATTTTGTTGGACTCAAAAAGCTTTTGGGAAAATCATGTGGTAGAGTAAACACTAAAACATAATATCTAAAGAGATCTAAATAATTCCGAACAAAACTTATACCTAGAAAGGTGAAATCTTGTAAAGTAACTTAGTGCATCCATGTTAAAATATTTTGAAAATGAAAAAACATCAATTGAGTTTGTTCCCATACTATTAGCACAAGTTGTGTATGTTAAGCTCCAATGTATACACCTATCACTCACATCTTCAATGTATACACCTATTGCTTACGTCCTCAATATCATTGAAGTCATTTCAAAAATCCAAATGGCATATCACCATCCCATGGCAAAGATTATACCATAAAAAGAAGAAGATTATATGCATTAGCACGATGGCCCCAATTCTTGACAAAGGTGGACTTATACCATTAGATATAAAGCTAGCCGTGACATCTTGATAGCGACATGGCAATGACTTAACAAGGTTGAACTTATCCTTGTTATCAATCTATTTGTGGACTTCAATGTTAGTACGCTAAGGAAGTGTATGGATTTTTGTTGGTGCTATATAGAAGATGTATGGGCGATGCACATGAAGAATCCAACTTAGGTTTGATTGAAATATTGTTTTAGGAAATCATGGCATCACAATATGATTACTTTTGATTGTTTTATTTTCTAACGTTAAAATTGAGCCAATTGAAAGCACCACATATTTTTAGCACTTGAGGATGAACAAGCCAAGTCATGGACTCCTCTCAAGCCAAAATCATGGCCATGTGCCAAATTGCATTCCTTTGGCATGCCTCATAAGAATGATGTTTAAAGATCTTAAATCTTCATCCATGTGGTATATTGCATCACTTTGGCATGTTTCATAAGAATCAAGCTTAAAAGTGTATAAATTATGGCCATGTGGTAGATTACATCACTTTGGCATGTGTCATAAGAATGAAGTTTAAAGGTCTAAAAATCTTCATCCGTGACTTGGTGCAATTTAACACATGGAAGAAGTGAACTTTTAATGGCTAGAATGCCCTTATATAATTTACAAAGGATTTCCCTATACTAAACCTTTGAGATTCACCTAGAAAAGATTAAAGCTCTCGTGTACTTGAGTACTCAAGTAGCTCATGTCAAGCCATGTTGGGGGCAAAACTTGGTTGTGGAGGTCAAGATGATGTGATCTCACAAAAAATGTATCTTCATGTTTCCCTTGCTAAGATCTATCTTACCATGGCCTTAGTGCAAGTCTTGTAGGATAAAGGCCAGTTTGTGCTGTTTAGGCAATTTTCTTTTCAAAGCAAAAGATTTAGGGGAGACTATTTCATGGAAAGTCGACCTACACAAGAGTAGTTGAAACAAAGTACAAGGGAATAAATAGGTTAGAAAATATATATTTGATGGCCACCTTTGAGACAATTTTCATATGAAGTAGGACATTTTTTAGTTCTCCTAATCTAAAGCATCTAAATACTTCTTCATTGGGCTAAACTTCATGAAAATTTCTTTGATAATAAACCATGAATTTCCATTAATATCGTTGTTATTTGATTAATCGCTCCAAATAGCATTGTTTTGATCCACTTTCATGCAAAAGGTCCCATCGAATTTTGGTATCATATGCACATGTTATCTTGAATATGGACAAACAAAACATGAGCCACACAAGTGGGTTGCACAAGGCTATTGTCAAAGCTCATCAGGTGAAGGTAATGGTCATGTGCTAATAAGTGTCCTTAATGTAGCATGTTCCCTAAGGCATCATAATATAACCAAATCTATTGGTACCAAGCCAAATGCTTAGTGAGTAGAAGCTGTACAATAAGCCATATCAAGTCAAACCTAATGAGAGGCTACTAGTGATCATAAATGGCAATAGTCCAAATTACAACTAATTGTCACCAACACCAAATCTAAGGCATGAATGCAAAAAATTTGGCACGAACATCAAACTAAAGCACACAACATGAAAAATTGGCACTAACACCAAATTTGAAGTGCACAATGTCAAAATCAAAAAGCTGCCACTCGAGTTTCAAGGGTCCTCCTATGACCTTATATAATTGTGCTCAAACCTATGTAGACATTATTAATTCACAAGGGTTTAATGTTCATAATAGGAATATGCAATTTGAGATGGTCAAATTTATACTTAAATTTCCAAATTTGAGTTGTTTTAGTTTGGCAAATGAAATGTATATCCCATACCTTTTTGTGCTAGGATATGCTATTCCAAAACTTAATTCTACTTCACATATGCATAGCATTGGATTATGCAAGTCCAAAGCTTAACAAACCTCTTAATTTTCCCTTTCAAATTTATTAAATTTGATGGCTTGATATGTCCTTAGGATTTTTCTATTGAATGCATGCAAGCATAAATTACCATTGGGCTTTGTCCATGCACTATTCTTCATTACTCTTCACTTTTGTTGTTGGTCTTCCTTCCCTTCACTTCTTCCACTATTGCCATGTGCTTCTTTTGTTGTTGCCATGGGTGTGCCATCAAGTGATTTTTTGTAGTGTTGGTAGCAGCATATTGGTGGCCATGAAGGACGAGGTACTTCTTTGTGAAGGTGTATAGCTCATCTCAAGTGAGGGACTAGAACTTTAGGACTAGTCATGCAAAGTAGACACGATCATGTTGGAGTTGATGATTGGGATAGGGATGGAGATAATTGAGTCGCTATGGCCCTTGAAGGTTGTAGGATTTCTACAATGTCCTCTTGGATTCGTACCTACAATGATAATCATGCCATGCACTCCCTAGAGGGTGTGAGTACTTCACTATGGAGTATGCGGTGTGCATGTTGGTGTAACCAAGGGTTGGGTCAAGCCCTGGGAGTTTGGGGTGTTTTCCCACACTTGAGAACTAGATTAGTGCATCATTCTTGGCGTAGTGGAGTGCCTAGGGTGATAGGTTTATGACTAGAGCCATGGTGTCTTGGCCTTGAAGTGCCTTGGGATGGTGAAGTGGGGAGAGAGGCTAGGGTACACCCTAGGTGCCTTGTACATGATCATGCTCTGTGTGTGTGTGTGTGTGTGTGTGTTCTTTGTCTCTACTGTAGCTTGCCTTTTCTTTTGTTTTCTCTTTCATTTTTACATTTTATTTTTATTTTTGCATTCTCTTCTCCTTGCATTTTCAATATTTTTTAATTTATTTTTAAGTATTTTCTTTGTTTTCTTTGATTATTGTTTTACTTGTGATTGTAATTACATAAACATAGGGAGCTTTATCATTCATGGACTAGGTGTAGTGTGCATTAGAGGTGACCTCCTCCTAATATATATTCCTTCACTGCAATGTCGAGGATGAGGGATGATTCTAGATAGAAGGGGTGAGTGCGCATGGTGAGCATGCTATCCAACATGTCCTCTTGTACAAAAAGATGGTAGCAAAATTTCCTTGAGGTGAAGTCACACCATTGTCATCCAACCCATCTTCATATGAGTTGATTGGCTGGTGGAGAAGCTCCACTAACAACCTCAAATAGTTGCATGTTGTGATGAAGGTTAGATATAGGCAATTGGTAAAAGTATTCACAAATTGTTGAAAGGAGGACACTAAGTCTTGTGGTTGAAACAAATAGTCCTATCCTTTGAGAGGGCACAAAGCATTTGTGCTCCTCTTGCTTAAATCGATCATGCCGATAGG
The DNA here is from genome assembly GCF_053477565.2 of Lygodium microphyllum. Lineage (NCBI taxonomy): Eukaryota > Viridiplantae > Streptophyta > Polypodiopsida > Schizaeales > Lygodiaceae > Lygodium > Lygodium microphyllum. The sequence continues at coordinate 69,910,570 of NC_141139.1, forward strand.
GATAAGGGTAGTAAGTAAGATCAGCCCATTAGCAAGGATTTTCATAGAAAATGATAGGCAAGGTGATCTTGTTAGTCTCCAAAATAGGATATTACCGCATTGTGGCTGCTCTATTCATACATCCTTGGGCTTTTGGTTAAGGCATCTAATCGGCCCTTAATGATGATAGCTTTGTTGGAAGGTCTCAACATCCTATTGGAAAGCCCACTTATGCATTATATTTTTCATTGTTCTAATGAGTAGGTCTATGGTTTGTAGGGGGAGTTGGTTTCAAAAGTCACTCTTATCATCTACTTTGAACTTAAAGGTGATGGGTATGCTGGCTCTGTGCCTTTCATCATAGTGTTAAATGGTTTCTTTTAGCACTTCCTCTTCTTTTGGTACATGTGAGGCTTTTGGCTTTCATCATAGTTTCAAATGGTTTCTTTTACCACTTCCTCTTCTTCTAATACTTGTGAGGCTTATGGCATGTTGAAAGGGGGGTCCACTACCTTTTGTGTAGGTGCCCTTAGCACACTAATAATTTTTTCATATGCATCACCAACTCTATGTCATCTCACTCTTATGATGCCTATTGAGGTTTTTCTTCTTCATAATTTGGAAGGGAAGGGGCCAATCCAAATGTCATGCAATTTAAATCATCATCATCATAGCATTTTTCATGAAAATGGGTATTTAGCCTCCCTCTTACTAACTCGTATTTCTTTGAATTTAGCTCGAAAATCAACTTGGATGAGGGTGGCATTTGGAGACTTATTGCAACTTCAAGTAGTCAACATAGGTTATTGGAATCTGGGTCATAGAAGTGTGAGTTTTTCCACTTGGGCTTTGACCATTGAATCATCTTGATGGATTGCCTTTAGGTTTTGCACTCGAGCTTATACTCCTTCTAGCTCACTATTCTTCTCTTCTATCTCCTTGCATTTTTCCTCTTCTACTTGCTCTTCTCTTTAGATACCTTCTCCTTTCCTCAACCTCCTTGCACTTTTCTTCAAGTTTTTTGATTTTCTCCCTCGACTCCTCATCTTTTGCTTCAACATCCTTGACTTGTTCTTGCAATTGCCTAGTCTTTTCTTTTAATTCCTCTTTTTTTGCATGGGTCTCCTTGCTTCTTTCCTCCATCTCCCTGGTCTTAATCTCAAGAAATTTATCCTTATTGGGGGTTAAATGCCACATGTGCCTAGCCACCTACACTACAGGTGGCGGCTACCCATCATCCTTATTCTTACTATGACAATAGAATAAGGAAAGGTAGGTCACAAATTGTGACCATCAGTGTTCCCACACAATGGTGTCTCTCTTCTTTTCTTGAACCTCCATAGCTCTTGTTTCCCTCTTGCTATTGCTCATGCTTCCGCTCATGCTCAACCTTTCAACTAGTATCAGAGTAGGCATTGTAGGAGCTTCATCAGTCTTTGCTTCAACTTGAGAAGAGAGCTTCAATTCAAGCTTTCATGGCTGCCCCAATCCTTTACTCTCGAGGTATGTTTTGACTTCCCCCTTCATCAATGCTTATTCCCAACATTTTTCCTAGCTTCCAAAGGCAACTTAGAGCATTGGTTATATTAGAAAAAACATGGTTGAGCAAGAAGAGAGAAATAGGTGGTGCTAGAAAGAAGAAGAGTAAGTAAGAACTTATGTTGGCACGACAGAGAATTGATTGATGTTGATGATTACAAGTACATTGTTTTATAGCTTTTTAGCTTAGACACACATCTCCCTATGTGCTTATAGGATACAATGCTTTGTCACGTGCTTGTAGCACAACCTCTAGCACCATACACATTAACACTGCCCCTCTTGGTGCTAGCTTATTCCCCAGATAATTGAACTTAAGGATGTACATCATCTCCCCCCCCCCCCCCAACAAAAAAAAAACTTGCAAGGCCTCTAGCTCATGCAGTGTCAAACAAAGTGTAGGCAATTCACTATTTAGAAGAGAGTTTCAAGACATTCTTCAGAGTTTGTTTCCTTTACAAAATTTGCTTTTTGGCTCCAACATTCTTTCTCTGTGTGTCCAAACTTGTTGCAATTTTCACACCTTGGTTTTCCTTTGTTCCAATAGACTTGCTCTTTATGTCCATTTTTCCCATATATCCTGCAAATAATTTTTGAAGAGGAACCTTTACTATAAAGTGTAGTAACTATAGGGCTCGATGTAGAGTCTTGGGCTTTCTCCTTAAGTTTACCTCCTTACTCATATAAAGTGGCTTCAAATGCATTGAGTTTTCTATTAGGCACATTCCTTAGTATTGCTACCACCTACTCATAACCTTTGTTAGGTTTATCCACACTATTGAGTAGCATGGAAATGGCTTCATCTTCTTCAATATCTTTGCCAATGAAAGAGAGTTGCACCTTTAGACTTTTGAATTTATTGATGATGAGTGATGTTAGGGAGTCAAAGTTATTTAGGCCCAATTTAAAAAAGACCATCAAAAGATTTATTTTTGGATTTTGTGCTTGTGAACCAAAGATTTTATTGAGCTCTTCCCATGCTTCTTTTTCCCCTTTTATGCCCAAAATGCGGTGGAGCACATCATTTGAATGGCCTCGTGTGATGATTTCGAGTGCTTACTATTTTTTCTCCTTCATTGTGGATCATTAGGATCATCCAATTCTTCAACCAACTCCCAGAAGTCCTTGCACATAAGATAGTACATGGTTTTCACCTTCCATATATGAAACTTGTCACCATTAAATTTTGCCATCGTTTCTATTTTCAACATTTTTATAGTGGGGAGGCCTTACCAATCACTCACACTGCAATGTCTAACTCCAATTACAATGAGTATTTTATGAGTTACAAGGAATTTTGGTAAATTGTATTGATGAGTTCTTGCATACAATATGAACTTTTGGTTACTTACGAGTGTGAGCTACCCTTAAGAAAAAACAGGTTTGAGAGTCAAGTGTAGTGCAAGTGTAAACAATCCTTGCAGAAACCAATTTATAGGTTACAAAATGTGAATGGGGATCAAGAATAACTAGTTTGAAATTGGCTGAGTGTGAATAAGACGTATCTCAAACCAGTTCAAGTGTGAAAGGGTTTGAAATTGGAGAGGGGCTTATTGTTGAGCACTCATGGAAGAGGATTTGCTCAGTCATTGTCTCACAATTTGGTACAGGTCTATCCTAACACCTTATGGATAGCTTATGTTGAGTTCCAAAATGCCTATGTGATGCTTATGAGATGGTATTTTGATGCCTAGATGTTGGTTTGATGCTTGGACAAGCTTCTTGGATTGTTTAGAGCTCGAATAGCTCCACATTTGAAGGTTTCTTTGCCATATCAAAATTTGGACAGCAAGTATTGCATGAAAGAAAAGATTCTGTGCTCACATGATAGCACTATGACTATCAGAATAGAGGACATGAACCTTTGTAATGCCAAGCTCTCCCACTAGACGTGAAAGCCATAAAGCCTCCTTGCATGCCTCAATGGTGGCAGCCACATACTCTGCCTTTGTAGTAAGCAATGTAACACACTTCAACAGCTTGGATATCCAAGAGACTGATCGCCATGTGAAGGTGAATACATACTTTGAAGTAGACTTCTTGTAGTCAGAATAACTAGCGTAGTCTGCATTTGTAAAGCCAACAATAGATGCCTTCTACTTACCAGAGCAGATGCACAAATCCTTTGTGCCCTTAAGGTATATCATGATACCCTTCACTGCTTTCCAATGCTTTTTGCCAGGATGTGACATGTATTTGCTAATCACTCCCACCACCGCAAATGCTATGTTAGAACATATAGCAACCATAGCGTACATCAAGCTAGCAATAGCTGAAGCATATGGAATCTTGGCCATTTCAGCATTTGCATCATCAAATGTAGGGCTATCCTCTGCACTGAGTTTCACGTATGGAGGCCATGGTACAATCACTTCCCCCCCTCCATGTTGAAGTGCTACAAAATCTTGGAGACATATTCATGCTGTGACAGATAGAGAAGACCCTTTGATCTATCTGTGAGTATGCACATCCCAAGAATATGATTTGCCTCACCAAGATCCTTCATGTCAAAACTACTGTGTAGGCTTTGTTTCAAGGTGTCCAAAGCAAGGACATCCCTACCTGCAATCATCATGTCATCCGCATACAAAACCAAAAGAATAAGGCTACCATCTATTGCCTTCTTAGTGTATAAACAGTGATCCAATTGACTTGTGTTGAACCCTTGAGACTGCATGAATGTATTAAACTTATGATACCATTCTCATGACACCTATTTGAGTCCATACAAACTCCTATTGAGTTTACATACAATCTTTTCTTTCCCCTTTGTAACAAAACCCTCAGGTTGCTATATATAGATGTCCTCATGAAGATCACCATGTAAGAAGGCAGTCTTTACATCCATCTATATAAGTTCCATATCTTCAGACCAACCAAGCCCAAGATGGTCCACAAAGTAGTCATTTTGACTACATGAGAAGATTTCATTAAAATCAATCCCATGTTCGTGCTTATATCCCTTTGCAACAAGCCCTCATTTGTACTTTGGCAAGGAACCAGAAGTGACTTTCATCTTATAAACCCATTTGCATGGTAGTACTTTCTTCCCTTTAGGAAAATGCACCAAATCCCAGGTTCCATTCTTATCCATGGTGCTCAAAGTTGTAAGGCCCCCATTATGAGGAGAAGCCAAATGTGAGCCCGGACATTGGTTGAGTCCTGACTTGTATATCAGATGAGGTCTATGTGACCGGATGGCAAAAAGGTGACTGTTGTGGGTCTAATCTTTGGGTTAGACGAAGTGGTTAAGCTGGTAGCAACTCGAGGCGCATTGCATTGAGTTGCGGTGTAAGGGAGTTAAAAGAGGCCCCTATTGTGGGGTCCAGGGGCAGTGCTCCCGGCCCGATGGTAAAGGGAATATTCCCTGGAATATTCCCTGGCCGACTAGTGGAGGCTCATATGGTAGGTCGGTCAACAGGCTGACCTAACGACCTTCGCGGGCTATAAAAGCTAAACCCCTTCGCAGCCATCACTCACTCATCTTTCATCCAGTCAGAGTTGTTGTTCCAGCTAGCCTTAAGCTCTTCACCTATCTTCTGTCTAGATCGCCATCTAAGCTTCACATAGTGGAAGCGCACGGGTGGACAGAGCCATCTTTGTATCAGTTGTTTGAAGTTAGAGAATTTACTGACTCTCCTCTTATCTATTGTGTACTCTCTATCTCTTTCTCAGATTTTGTTCGCTGCGCCGTGTAATATTTTACATGGTATCAGAGCCCAGGGGGCTCTAGAGATCGGAGAGCGTGCAAGAGGCAAAGGCTTCAATAGAAAAGAGAAACTATGTTGACTTCCGGAAGCAGTGCAAGAGGTGGTGTTGCTGTACCGGCTATTCAAACACTGAGGATTCGTCAACCAACCTTCAGCGAAGGCAAGTTAGATGGTACAAACTACACCTTGTGGAAGTTCAAAATTACAACTATCCTTGATTCTTATGAACTTCTGGAGACTGTGCTGGGGACTGACGCAGAACCACAGCCTACCCCCGACCCATCAAATCCTAGTGTGATGATTCCTCCGAATGCAGATCTTCTACGAGCTTGGAAACGAAGGAATGCAGATGCATTGTGTGCCTTAGTTACAAGCTGTTCTGACAGTGTTTTGACTCTAATTTAGCATACAACCAAAGCGTTAGAGGCTTGGAATGTACTAAGGAGTCAGTATGAAACACGAAACCAAACAAGGATTCAAAACTTGGAGAATCAACTAGCAGCGGAGAAGTTTGCTGAAGGAGAGACGGTTGAAGCATTCATCACTCGGATTAAGAATCTGCGCGACCAGATGGCTGGCGCTGGGATACAAAAGACTAGCAAAGAGCTAACTCAGCGGGGTCTTCGGATTTGTCCACAAAAGTTTGATGGACTAGTAACTGCCCTTAATACTCAGGTGAGACCTCAAGCTTTGACTTTTGAAGAGTTTTGTGCATTATTAATGGAGGAGGAGTTGAGGCTGAAAGCCCGAGAAGGAAGCAACAATGGAGATGCTGCATTCTCTGCCAATGCAAAAGGCAAAGGTGTCTTCTCCACCAAAAATGATGGTGACAAAAAGAAGAAGGGCGGCAAGAAGAAGTTTCAAGGAGAGTGCTTCTACTGCAAGAAGAAAGGACATGCAATTGCAGATTGTCGTGTCAAGAAGGCAGATGAAAAGAATGGTACCCTTAAAAGTAAAGGGAAAGAGACAGCCAATACGGCTGAAGCAGAGTTGGAATTATTCATGGCGACCATTGAGGAAGTGTGCTCCTCGGCGCAAGAAGAATCTACCACTGACTCATGGGTGTTGGATAGTGGGGCCTCCCGTCACATGACCAACAAGAAAGGTCTATACAGTTCTATGCAGCCTCTACAAGAATCCATCACTGTGACGGTTGGAAATGATGCTAAATGCCCTGCTGCGGGCACAGGTACTATTTCTTTTGTTGCTGCAAATGGTGAAGTCAAAAAGCTTTCAAATGTGTTGTATGTTCCCGAAATCAGGAGAAATCTCTTATCAGTTGCTGCCATAACTGATCTTGGTCATGAAGTGAGGTTCAAGAAGACAGGTGCATAAATTCTTGATAGTGCTGGCACAATTGTTGGCAAAGGAGAAAGAAGGAACAACCTGTATGAGCTAAGTGCTCTTACAGCCACCACTGGAGTGGGCACAAGTAAGCTTTGGTATGAAAGGTTTGGACACATCGGATTTGCAGTATTGAAGGAGATGCAAAAGCAAGGTATGGTTGGTCACCTACCTACAATAACTGAATTGAAGGAACCATGTGAAGCTTGTATGATGGGCAAGCAACAGAGAAAGGCATTTCCACAAGAAAGCAAGAATAGAGCACAGGCTCCTCTAGAGTTGGTGCATGCTGACTTGTGTGGTAAGATGCCTACACAGGCCTTGGGGAGATCTTTTTATTTTATGTTGATTGTCGACGACTACAGTAGGAAGATGTGGGTGTACTTCCTTCGTGATAAGGCTCAAGCTTTTGGTAAGTTTAAAGAATGGCTAAAACTTGTTGAGAATGAAACAGGGAAAAGTGTGAAGAAATTTAGAACAAATGGTGGTGGTGAGTTCAACTCAAAGGAGTTTGAAGGCTTTTGCAAGAGCAAAGGGATCAAGCGTCAATTGACGACACCTCACACACCTCAGCAGAATGGTGTTGTGGAACGCAGGAATCGTACCATTGTGGAGATGGCAAGATGCATGCTAAAGTGCAAGGGATTGCCTAACCATTTTTGGGCTGAAGCTGTTAATACTGCAGTCTACATTCTAAATCGGAGCTACACAAAGGCTCTCAAGGGAAAAACACCTCATGAGGCTTACACTGGTAAGAAACCATCTGTTTCACATTTTAGAATTTTTGGATGTGAATGTTATGCACATGTTCCAGATGAGAAGAGAAACAAGTTACAACCAAAAAGCAGAAAATGTATCTTCTTGGGTTATAGTGATGAGCAGAAGGCTTACAAGTTATATGACCAAGAGGCAAAAAAGATCATCGCGAGTCGTGATGTGGTGTTCAAGGAGGAGCCGCATACAGTGGAGGAGGAGAAGGCAAGTTCTTCCACTTTATCATCAAGCGAAGAAGTAGTCCATTATGAACCTGTCCCGAGAGCTATCCCTATCCTTAAGGAGGAGGAAGCATCATCTTCAGATGATGAGGAAAAAGTTCACCAACCTGACATCACCCCACCGGAAAAGCCATTGCTGCGCTGGGTGAAGCAGCTCTATGAACACAATAATCCTATGCCTGCATCTGTTGAGGAGAAGGTAGACGGACCAAGGAGGTCTTAGAGAATAGAGGAGCAAAGGAGGGCTTTTGCTCACATAGTCAATATGGCCTTGATGGTTGAGATTATGAAAGAAGTAAAGGAGCCAACTGACTTAGAAGAAGCACTTGCAGATCCATCATGGAAGGATGCTATGCAGGCGGAGTATGACAGCATAATGAAGAATGACACTTGGGAGCTAGTGGATCGACTAGCAAAGCGGAAGGTTATTCGCACCAAGTGGATCTGGAAGGTAAAGTACAAGGCTGATGGTACCTTAGAAAAGTACAAAGCTAGACTGGTTGCCCAAGGATTTTCACAAGTTGAAGGGTTTGATTTTCAAGAGTCATTTGCCCCAACTGCCAGAATGACCACTATTCACACAGTACTTGCAGTGGCTGCCCACAAGAAGTGGCCAGTGTATCAAATGGATGTTAAGTCAGCATTCTTAAATGGTGACCTCAAGGAGGAGGTGTACGTGGCTCAGCCACCAGGGTTTGAGGCCCCCCATTCTGAGAGCGAAGTGTGTAAACTGAAGAAGGCATTGTATGGGCTGAAACAAGCCCCCAGAGCATGGTACCAGTAGATAGATAGGTTCTTTTTAAACCTAAACTTCAAAAGATGTGCCTCAGATGCTAACTTGTATGTTTACAGGGATGGTAAAAAGTCTGTAGTGATTGTCCTATATGTGGATGACCTTCTTATTACAGGTGACTATGAAGATATGATCAACCAAACTCGAAAGGCTTTGAGCTCTGAGTTTGAAATGACAGACTTAGGCTTGCTACACTATTGTTTGGGGATTGAAGTCTGGCAAGAGCCAGGAAAGATCTTCATCTCTCAGAAGAAGTATGCATGGGAGATCTTGAAGGCATTTGGCATGACTGAGTGCAAGGAGATAGCTACACCTATGGAGGTGAATGCAAAGTTATCCGTCGAGGATACACCAGCATTAGCAGACATTGGGAGGTATAGGAGATTGGTCGGCAGTCTGATCTACTTGTGTAACTCCAGACCAGATATCAGTTTTGCTGTTGGTGTTTTGAGCAGGTTCTCAAACAAACCTCATGAGAGTCATTGGAAGGCTGGGATGCGGGTGCTCAGATACTTGAAGAAAACTCTTGACTATGGTATCACATACAGTTTCAGAACTTCTCTTGTGGGGAATTGTGACTCAGATTGGGCAGGAGACATTGATTCCAAGAAGTCAGTTTCTGGTTATTGTTTCTCTTTGGGTTCAGGAATTTTCTCTTGGATTAGTAAGAAGCAACCAACAGTGGCATTGTTTTCTACCGAAGTAGAGTACAAGGCAGCTTGTTTTGTTGCATGTGAGGCCGTATGGTTGAGAAGGATTCTATGGCATATGGGAGTGCAGGATGAAGAACCAACTGTGCTGAGATGTGACAATCAGAGTTGCATCGCCATTGCCAAAAATCCAGTGTTTCATGCACGCACCAAACATATAGAGATCCAGTATCACTATGTGCGTGATTTGATGGAGGATGGGATAGTGGAACTGGTCTACTGTCCAACAGAGGAGAATGGAGCAGATATCTTCACCAAAGCACTTACGAAGGATCTGCTTCAAGTTCATCTTCAGAGACTCGGCATTGGGCCGAGGAGATAGTTCACCTATGGGTGGACATTGAGGGGGGGTGTTAGATATGATCAATGCCCCACCCTCATTAGATGCTACCAATGATCCATGGTGCTCAAAGTTGTAAGGCCCCCATTATGAGGAGAAGCCAAATGTGAGCCCAGACATTGGTTGAGTCCTTACTTGTATATCAGATGAGGTCTATGTGACCGGATGGCAAAAAGGTGACTGTTGTGGGTCTAATCTTTGGGTTAGACGGAGTGGTTAAACTGGTAGCAACTCGAGGCGCATTGCATCGAGTTGCGGTGTAAGGGAGTTAAAAGGGGCCCCTATTGTGGGGTCCGGGGGCAGCGCCCCCGGCCCGATGGTAAAGGGAATATTCCCTGGAATATTCCCTGGCCGACTAGTGGAGGCTCATATGGTAGGTCCGACCTAATGACCTTTGCGGGCTATAAAAGCTAAACCCCTTCGCAGCCATCACTCACTCATCTTTCATCCAGTCAGAGTTGTTGTTCCAGCTAGCCTTAAGCTCTTCACCTATCTTCTGTCTAGATCGCCATCTAAGCTTCACATAGTGGAAACGCACGGGTGGACAGAGCCATCTTTGTATCAGTTGTTTGAAGTTAGAGAATTTACTGACTCTCCTCTTATCTGTTGTGTACTCTCTATCTCTTTCTCAGATTCTGTTCACTGCGCCGTGTAATATTTTACATCCATTGCTTCCTTGAGGCATGATAGTTCACCATAGTTTGTCACCATGACATTATCAATAGCATACTGAGCACTAAGAACAAACCTATTTGACTATCTTGAAGTTTAGGTCGACCTATGGACCAAAGGTTCAGGGTTTGTGACCTGTTGGGCATGCAAATCTGCATTTACAACTTGTTGTCCAAAATTTTTAGCATGCTATCCTACCAGTTCTAGCGATCCTAACTGCATGTTTTCATGCTGAAACTATGGTATATCATTGCCAACTCCTTCCTGATCATTTTTAGCATCATTCCTTGCATTTTTAGGGTCATTTACATAAGGTATTTGTTGCTGTCCAACGGGCATTTTTTGCTGTCCTACATGTACCTCTTTGTGGAATACAACCCTTCTGACCTCCTCTACCTTTTTAGGTTGTTTATGCATGCGGTCTTCCCAAAAGATAACATCATTGTTGCATAAAAAATTCAATTTCTAGGGATCCCATAATATATATCCCATTTCACCCTAATCACCATCCTAGGAAAATGCATTTACAAAACTTTGGCTCAAGTTTGCTGTGTTCTTCCTTGCAAATGTGGACAAATGCCTCGTAGAGCCAAACACTCTCAAATGAGCATATGTAGGTGGCTTGCCTGACTACACTTCCTGAGGGACTCTGCCCCCCAAAACACCCATTCGATGACTAATTTATCAAGTGTTGTTGTCATAACAATCTCTACCCAAAATCCATGAGGTAATGCAGCATGATATAGCATGGTATGGACCTTGTCTTGAATTATCTTGTTCATATGCTCTGCAATGTCATTTTGGAGTGGATTATGAGGGGCAATGAGCTCCCTCTTTATCCCTCTATCGTCACAAAAGTGCTAAAAAACTTTAGACACATATTCCCCACCATTGTCAAAGTGAAGAAATTTTAATGTCTTACCAGTCATATTTTCAACAAATTCTAGGAATATCTTGAATTTATCCAAGGCCTCATCCTTACAACAACAAATAGGATACACCCATACTTTGCATGTAGCATCATCAACAAAAGTGATAAAGTACTTCTTTCCCCCTAGAGACAACCCATGCATTTGACATACATTTGAATGTACTAACTATAAGGGAGAAGATTTCAATAAAAGAAACTTTTTATGTGATATCCGAGCATGTTTACCATAGACACAATGATCATAGTGGTCAAAATCAGTATACCTCAAACACGACAAATAACCCAAATGAGAAAGCACTTTCATTCTAGTTTGACTCATATGTCCCAACCGGCCATGCCACAAAGAAATACTTGGTTGCTCGGTTATGGTGACTACATGGTCATGTACACTAGATAGATGAAATGGATATAGAGTATCACTCTTAGAGCCTCTAGCAATGATTCTAGATCCCTTACATATCTTCCATTTTCCATCCCCAAAATTAGTGTGATAGCCTTCATCATCTAGTTGCCTTGTGGTTATATCAAGCTCTTCTTGAGTTGGGGTACATGCCTCACATGATGCAAGATAAACAATGAACCATGCCGAAATTTTAATTGCGTACTACCAATCCTTACAATATCACATGCATAGTTGTCCTCCAAGCAGGCAACACCATGTTCGCCACCATTGTAGTTAGAGAACCACTGGTGTTACATGGAATGAAGCACCTGAATCAAGAATCCAAGTGCACATGTCATCATTAGAATTTGCAATAAGAGATTTTACACCAAAAGAAAAAGTAAAGAGAACATCACTACTATTATCACTCTCAGTATTGGATACATTTACTTACTCTATCTTGACATTGCTTTTCTTTGCGGGTTGGCTATCCTTTTTCTCATCCTTGTTATCATCAGTCTTTTTACCCTTGCAATTCTCTTTCTTCCACTTATAGATGTCATGCTTAAAGTGTCCTTTATTGCCATAATGATGGCACTGTACATCTTTCCCATGAGACTCGATGCATCCTTCATTTTCAGATTTTCCATTTTGCTAGGATCTGCCTCTAGTATGCAATGCACTGGAAGACTTGCTGGCTGCATTAATCTGTCTATTCAGCTCTTCCATAAGCAAAGAGCTCTCAACATTGAAGTACATTAGCATGGCATTGGAGTTACTCATGGCTATCTTGAATGTATCCTAGCTTTCAAGAAAAGTGCATAGCAGGAAAGTGGCTTTGAACTCATCATCAATGTTAAACTTCAAAGCAACCAGCTAGTTGAAAATCGAGTTAAACTCATTGAGATGTACAGACATGGTTGTACTTTCCTTCATGCAAAGGTCCATCAATTTCTTCAGCCAATAAACCTTGCTAGCCACATTCTTCTGAGCATACAACTCCTCAAGTCTAGTCCACATATAGTATAGGCAGAATCCAACTTCTCTATGTTGTACAACAAAGAGTTTGAAATTGAAAGCTCTATCGTAGAGTGTGAAAGCTCATCTAGATCTTCCCAATCCTCTCCATCTATGTTTGCTAGTTGTATCCCCTTTGTCTTAATGGGCTTCACCTGTTTCTTTTGCACCAAGACATTGTAGCACTACTTCTGCCATATGGCAAAGTTATGTGAACCCTCAAGCTTCTTGATGTGAAAAAGGTTGCTACTATCACTACTACTTGCTAGCCATGATTATAGCCCAAATATGACTCAGATGTCACCAAATACAAGCCCAATCTATCATGCAAATAACCAAGATGAAAGACAAGTACCAACCAACAATATTTTTGAAATCTTCATCTTAGTACCACCTACTGATCATGTGCAAGCATAGCTAGGCATATGGGCTCAAAACCATACATTAATACATTACCAAATAGTATTTGATAGCATTATAGATAACCTTGTTGCATGCAAGACCTATTTTTCACAGTATAAAACATGAAAATATCTACAAAAGTTGATATATTTCAGCTTGAAATTGAGGCACACATGTGCAGTCACTATTCCAACAAATGCCAATGATTCAGTACCAAATTAGTACCCAAATACATCAATAGGAAGCATAAATTTATACGAAATGCTCTCCTAGATATTGTACTTGCAAGCTACAATTTTACTATAGCCAATGACAATGTTGGAAAGTCCAAATCCAAGCTCAAAACATCTTCATAATCATCTTCGAGTGTATAACATCCATGGTAGACATAACATAATCCCTGTGAAATGCATTCAGCCTTGTGTATTCCAACAATCATATCTCTATCCAAATTAAGAAAATAGAGACCCAAATTAGTGCCCAAATGATGGCCAATCAATGGGCAAACATCCCCAAGGTATCCAGCATCAAATAGACATGAATAGGCATCACATAAGCATCATAACTAAGCATGAAGCATCAAAACACAATGATGCCCTATATTTCCAACCTATAAACATGTAAATTCAAGCCCTTGGCTGAGAGAGTGTAGCTCAAAGCTCAATGGCAAGTCAAAGATCAAGGCCAAGAACCAATGGCAAGCATCTAGGAGTTGCCAATAAAGTGTGTGAGTGGCCAATGGTTGCCAAGGAGAAGGACATGTTGATCATGACCTATGTAGAGCCACTTGTAAAAATGGTGCAATCTATGTGCTACTATCCTAGAGGGTTGAGGGAAATAATGAGCACCAATGAGGGTTAAGAGAGCTCAAAGGGGTCCTAAAGAACCCTCTCACAAATCCTCAATAGGCATACATCAACATAGATGAGAGTAGGCTCTAATTTGAACCTTCATAGGCACCATGGCTACCAATCTTGTAGGTATTGAACTATCTCCTGAAGCAATGCCGGGGAGCTCCTCCAGATGTCCAGCTCTACTACTATTTCAAACTGAAGGATTTGAGACATAGCTTCCTCTATGCTTTAATGGAGATGCAGTAGGCTGAGAGAGAAGAGAGCAGACACAACATGTGTGGGTACAATGGATTGTACCTCTTGAGGTTTTTTTAGATAGTATATCAAATAGAGTACAATACCCATAAAGGATATGTTCACACTTGTGTAGGGTGCAAGCACAATGACCCTTTATTCCCAACAAGCATCACCATCTTAGGAATATTTCCTTGAAAGGAGCATTTGATAGCATTATGGATAACCTAGTTGCATGTAAGACTTGTTGGCCACAGTATACAACATGAAAATATATGCAAAAGTTGATATGTTTCAGCCCAAAATTGAGGCACACATGTGCAATCACTATCCTAGCATATGCCAATGATTTAGTTGCAAATTAGTACCCAAAGACATCAGTAGGAAGCATAAATCTATACCAAATGCTGTCCTAGATATTGTACTTGCAACTACAATTTTACTATAGCCAATGACAATGTTGGAAAGTCCAAATCCAAGCTCAAAACATATCCCATAATCACCTTTGAGTGCATAACATCGACGGTAGACATCAGTGCATAACATCCATGGAAACAATTTTGGCTCTATGTGCATGGGTGAGGCTTAGGATCTTGTTCATTCAGATATTTGTGGTGCCATCATGTCCTATGAGTCATTAGGTAGTGCTAAGTATTTTGTCACATTTATTTCTTATTATTTACATAAGATTTGGGTCTATCCCATTAAGCAAAAATTAGAGATGCTATCTATATTTTAGCACTTTCTTGCTATGGTTAAAAACCATCTGGGCATAGGTTGAAATGCCTATGATTTGACAATGGGGGTGAATATGTCTCTAAGGCATTTGATTAGCTTTGTGATGAGAGGGGTATTCAATGTTAGTTGACCACCCAATATACCCCACCCTAGAATGGAGTTGTAGAGTGCATGAATATGACTATTCAAGAAAGAGTCCATACTATGCTTAGCTAGCAGGCTTACCATAGTACTTTTGGGCATTGACACAATTACTATTGCCATTCATCTCATTAATAGATCTCCATGCATTGCTCTTGGTTGTATATTCCCAAAGAAAAGCACAATAAAATGGATTCAAAGTCTATTAAATGCATCTTTCTTAGATATGGTGATGCAAGTGAGATGGGCTATTGCTTTTGGGATCCACAAGCTCAAAAGTTTATTCATAGCCATGATGTTATATTCCAGGAGAAAAAGATGCACATGAGGCTAGCGCAGGTGATTGAGGTACACAATGTGATCTTTTAAGAGGAGCCTCCTATTACAATACAGTCATCCCCAGTTAGCCTACTGCAATTGTTGATGATGTAGTTGCCCATGATTTGCATGTTGTACAATATCATGATATTGGACAAAGAGAACAAGCCATATAGGCTCCACATCCCATCTTGAGACACTCCATTAGAGCCTCATATCCTCTTGATTGTTTTGAGCCCTCTATACATTACGTCACAGTGGCAAATGTTTAGTGAGCCTTTCACTTATAAGGAGGTTATGCATAAAGGTGATAGTCACTCTTGGGAGAGAGCTATGTAGTTGAATATAATTTACTGCAAAAAAATTACACATGGAATTTGGTTACTTTGCGCAATGGGAAACATGCATTGCCATACAAGTGGGTGTATAAGTTGAAGAGTACCCATGGTTGCCCTAAGCCAATATATAAGGCTAGATTGGTTGCGAAGGGTTTTAAGTAGGAGAAGGGAGTTAATTTTGATAAGACATTCTCTCTTGCGATCAAGATGACTATCCTATGCTTGGTATTGGCCTTGGTTGTACGAATGGATTTGGACTTATACAAATGGATGTGAAAACGACTTTTCTTCATGGAAACTTGCATGGGGTCATTTATATGTAGCACCCTAAGGACTTTGAGAAAAAGGACAAGAAATAATTAGCGCACAAGTTCAGGAAGAGTCTTTATGGACTTAAATAGGTATCTAGAGAATCACATCATAAATTTGATGCCTTTATGCATTCACAAGGTTACTTCGGTAGTGATATAGATATGTGTCTTTATAAGAAGAAGGCCCATGATGAAAGCCTTATAATTTTGGTGCTATATGTTGATGCTATGCTAATTGTTGGGAGTGATCATGATGAGCTTGATGCTTTGAAGACTTGGCTCAAGAAGAGCTTTGAGATGAAGTACGTGGAGCATGCCTCTCATATGTTTGGTATATGCATTATGCACAATTGCTCTAAGGGTCTTCTCTACTTGTCACACAAGGAACATAAAGTCCTTGAGTAGTTCCATATGCAAGGTGGTAAGCCTATTGGTTGCATCTTACCTTCTCATGTGAAGGTTAGTCATGTAGGTTGTTATCTAGATGATGAGAAGGCCAAGATGGCCAAGATCCCATATGCATCCACCACGGTGGTGGGAAGTGTGATGTATTTAATGATAGCCACTAGGCTTGACATAGCATTTGCAGTGGGAGTTATGGCTCATTATATGGTGACTCTTGGTAGGCGACATTGGGATGCCATGAAGGGTATCACAAGATACCTTATGGCCACTCCATATGTGTGTATTTGCTATGGTGGCTAGGATACTAGAGTTGTGGCCTACATGGACTCTACTTATGTAGGATATGAGATAGTAGGAAGTCCATATTTGGCTATGTCTTCATCTTTGCTAGAGGTGATGTTTCTTGGATGTCCAAGGTGTAGAAATTCATGGTCTTGTCTATTACTGTGGTCGAGGACATTGCAATCACTAAGGCTTGCAAGGAGGCCCTATGGTAAGTGTTAACCCCAATGTAAGACATAGAAAAATGAAGCAAAAGAAAATTAAAAAAAATTCAAAAATGCAGAGCAGAGTGAAAAAAGGTGGCCCAATAGAAGGATAAGAGGAGAAAAGGCCAAAAGCGCAAGGGAAAGCACATTTTAAAATGTAAATATGCCCCCAAATTTTTGTAAAAGAGTACCAAGCTTCCTCCTGTGTAAGTTGTAAAGAGTAGACATGCGTAGGTGAAGGCATAGTGTAAATAGAAGGGAATAGGAAAAGACAAACTTGGCAAGATGGCCAATCATGTAAAAAAGGGGATGGGTGCCCAAAGGGATGAGGGCATGTATTAAAGCCAAAAAGTGAAGAAAGAAGCTCATTCTTGGTGTGTGGAAAAAGTGGGTCTCTTCTTCTTCTTCTTCTTCTTGCTTGCTTGCTTGTATTTGTGCTTGAGAGAGGGAGTGTAAGAGTGTGAGAGGGAGTGAGTGTGTGAGGGTGAGGGACCATGGTGGAGAAGCTCTCTATCTTCCCCTCTCTTATTCTCTTCTCTTCTCTTCTCTTCTCTCGCTCATGCGACTATGGAGCATGGAGCTTGAAGTTGGAGGGTTCAGCTTCCATCTTGGATCATGGAGCTACCGGTGTTCTTGAAAGAGGAGGGTACTCAATTGGGCATTGAGGTAAGCTCACTACATTTGTAGGCTTGAGACTATGTACGTCTATGTGAGAGGTAGCCATTAGCATTCAGCTTGAAACACTTGAGCAATAAGCAGTCTGTGGGTCTTGGCGATCGAGTGAAAGCTCCCACATTTTGGTTCCGCTATTGGGGCCAACGGATTTGAGCCTTGAGTGCTTGCACTCTTCGAATCGAGCATTGGAGGGTTTTCCCCAAACTGGTGATTGAGGTAGGTAGGTAGAAAGGACATTTGATCTTCATTGCATGGATGAGTTGGTTTGATTAGCATTAGCATTTTCTTGTGATCTGTAGAGATTTATAGGCATTTAGGTAGGAAAAAATAGGGGAAGAGAAAGAAAACCACTGTTACAGACCATACAACCTAAATAGAAGCAGAGAAAGACCAAGGAAGCCCAAGTCGGAAATGGAAGATAGCCTAGGCCAAGCCCCCTCTTATGATCATTTGTGTGTCTTTGGATGTGAGGCATTCTACCATATGCCCAAGGATAAATGCAATAAGCTAGATCCTAAAAGTGTCAAATGCATTTTCATTGGCTATGGAGATGCAGGAGAGATGGGTTACCATCTATGGGATTCGCAGGCGCAAAAAGTGATCCACAGCCATGATGTCATCTTTCATGAGGAAAAAATGTATATGCAGCTTGAGAAAGTGGTTGAGGTACATAGAGTTATCTTTTAGGAGGAGCCACCTGCTCCCATTCAGCCTGCTCCACGACTAGCTAGATAGCATGCAACATCACTTGATACTCATGGCCCAGATGCTAGACATGCTTATGTTAGACAGGATGTCGGTCAGGCAATAGAGCCTGGATTGAGGCATTCTACTAGAGATAGACGACCTCTTGACAATTTTGCGCCCTTTATGGATTATGTACTAGTTACAAATGCATGAGAGCCTCTCACTTATGATGAGGCTATGCACAGGGGTGATTGTCACTCTTGGGAGAGGGCTATGCAGTTTGAGCTTGACTCATAGCATAAGAATCAGACTTGGGATTTGATTTCCTTGACTTAGGGTAAGAAGGCTTTGCCATGCAAGTGGGTGTATAAGCTGAAAAGTACCCTTGGACACCCCAAGCCGGCATACAAGGCTCGATTGGTTGCTAAGGGTTTTAAGCAGGAGCATGGTGTTGACTTTGATGATGTCTTTTCTCCTGTAGTCAAGATGACCACCCTACGCTTAGTCTTAGCCTTGGTTGCACAGCTTGACTTGGACTTGTGCCAGATGGATGTCAAGATGGCTTTTCTACATGGGGACTTGCATGATGAGATTTACATGGAGCAGCCTAAGGGCTTTGTAGACCCTGGCAGGGAACACCTAGTGTGCAAACTAAAGAAGAGTCTATATGGCTTGAAGTAGGAACCCTGGCAGGGAACACCTAGTGGCAGGCAACACCTAGTGTGCAAACTAAAGAAGAGTCTATATGGCTTGAAGCAGGAACCTAGGGAATGGTACCATACATTTGATGCATTCATGCAGTCACATGGCTATAGTTGTAGTGCTATGGATTCGTGCTTATACACAAAGAAAGCCTATGACGGTTCTTTACTGATTTTGGTACTCTATGTGGATGACATGCTTTTAGCAAGGACATCTCATGAGGAACTAGATGCTCTTAAGGCTCAGCTCAAGAAGAGCTTTGAGATGAAAGATCTGGGACATGCCTCTCATATACTTGGTATGCGCATTACGCGCGATTGATCTCAGGGACTACTCTATCTATCCTAGAGGGAGTACATTCATAAAGTCCTTGAGCGCTTCCACATGCAGGATGTTAAGCCTATTGGCTGTCCATTACCTTCTCATGTGAAGGTTTCACAGGCCGATTGCCCACAGACAGATGAGTAGAGGGCCGAGATGGCCAAGATTCCCTATGCATCACCGTGGGCAGTCTTAAGTTTGCAATTCACTGTTACAGCTCAATGGAGAGCTCAATAGGCAAGCACTTGTGTCTAGATCCCATCAATGACCTTCTAAGATGGTTTTTCAAGAATTAGAGAGCTTCAATAGGCCTTCATTATGTTCTGCCCAGCCACAATAGCCTGCATTGATAGCATGCGCAAACACACAGGTAGGGGCTATTACAATAGCAATAGATCTTGGTTGTTTTAATGCTTGATGTGCACCCTATTGCACCCAATTCAGATCTCCAAGTGCTCTAGACAACCCATAAACAACCACTTGACCAATGGGAACCACAATGAACCAATGCATACCTTTCCAATGAACAATGGGGGCAGCCTACTTGTCTTCAGGGAACCCTGGATCTTCACTTTCTTCAAGTCTTCTTCACAGCATCTTTCTCCTGGAAATAGTATTGAATTGTTGTATACAGAGTATATACAACATATGCTTTACATTGGAAAGGGTTTGGAGCTATTGGACATGTTTGGAAGACTTCATTAGAGCATAGGTATGCTCAGGGAGACATGTACATTGGTTGTCATCCTTATGGGCTGAAGTTTGTTGACAAAAACACTCAGATCTGGAAGCATTACCTTGGTTGGAAAATTGTCATGAATTTGTGGACAACAAGCATTGTTTACACTTGAAGCATTATATGACATTGCTTGGTTCATGTCAAGTGTATGACTTGGGATATGTCTACTGAATGCCTAGAGGATTAAGACAAGGTCAGTCTGGGTGAAGATCCATTTAAGGCTCTTATGGTCTGTGACCAAAGAGAACTTGTTACCAAGCAAATAGTGCCGCCAAAGCTTGAGAGCACGCATAACTACTAGTAGCTCCAGGTCATGGGTAGCATAATTTCTTTCATGGGTTTTTAGCTTCCTCAAAGAATACGCTATAGGATGACCTTCTTGCATTAGTACACAGCCTAGTGCAAGTGAACTAGCATCCGTGACAACTTCAAATTCCTTATTCAAGTCAAGGAGTTTTAGAATTGACGCTGTCACTAAGCTATGCTTGACTTAATTGTTCAATGGGTGTCCATGCTATGGCAACTTGCTTCTTCAACAAATTTGTAAGGGGGGGTGCTGCGATTAAGGTGTAGTCCTTAATGAAGATCCTTTACCAACCCAAGGGAGCCGTCATCTGAAACTATAGTGTAATTGCTCTACCCTAATACATAGTAGTGAGGTTAGAAAGAGGGTATTCTCTATCCCTCAAAAAATAATGGAAAATGACACCTAGGCAAGAAAGACCAATAATGGAAAATGACACCTAGACAATAAAAACCAAGAAGGGTGATGCCAACGTCAAAGATGAGGACTCCACCTTAGCAAATGTCCTAAGCACTTGCCTTCATTGATTGCTTGTGCCTGTAAATCTAGACTCAATGTCTGCCAAAGGAATGTATGACTCAAGCTCTCAAAATAAAATTTGATTAATGACTTAGGTTGAATTCAAGGAGGGCACGCCAAGCTACCCCCAACTGGTACAACCTACCCTAGCCAAGGGGGTTCCAAATAATTGTGACGGGAACGTGGACCAAACCCACCACGAGAGGTCTCTCCCTAGGTTAGTTTGAATGTAGGAGGACGCTTGGATGGCAAGGGAGGCTTTGGATGTAAATTCCTTGCCTCCTGGTCCTACTCAAACGATCTACGTGACTCGAGATGGATTCTCTCTTACTAGTGAAAGGGTAGAAACTTGGATGAAATAAGATGCATCCCCACGGATTGCGGAATCCGTCCTTTTTGGACAAGAAATGTATTTAAATTATGATGATAATATAAAGTTTACTTCCAAAGAACTTGCTTGGATTGTTTTTGTGTTAGTGCCATAAGTTACACAAACGAACCCTGTTTTCTAAAAGGCTTAATTAAGGAAGCTATTTTTAAATGCCCCACATAAATATGATAGGACCTAATTAGGTAACTAAAGAACACCCACCATTGCGGGAAGCGGGTGGGCAGAACCCCCGACAGGTCCATCCTACGGCAAGGTGGTCCCAGAGAACTGGGAGGCTTCTCATAGGTTTCTACTAGCATTCGACCTTTAGGAATCATTAAGTTGGAACCCGACTCATGCCTTTTTAGGGGACCATAATGGGACTTGAAAGGTGAGAAGGATCGAAGCTTGCACCTGAGGGCTATGACAGGAGAGCAAGAGAAAAAAGAGAGAGATAAGAAATGGGAACTCTAACAGTCACAATGTGTGACCGGGCCTTCCTTTATTCAAATTGTACTAAAAGAATAAAGAATAAAGTGACGGTGACGGGCGCCTGCCACCTGCAGTGTGCTGTGACGGTGACTGTCAGTGTAGTAATACATGGGCGGCTAGGCGGAGGCGCCTTTACCCCCAACAACCTCCCACTTAAAGGTGAATCGGTCCTAGTGAGGAGTGAAAAGAAAAAAGAAAAAAGACAGTACAACATGTACACATGTACAACAGGACGAGGAAAGATGTCATCTGATCCCACGCCC
This sequence comes from Lygodium microphyllum, assembly GCF_053477565.2. Taxonomy (NCBI): domain Eukaryota; kingdom Viridiplantae; phylum Streptophyta; class Polypodiopsida; order Schizaeales; family Lygodiaceae; genus Lygodium; species Lygodium microphyllum. The sequence goes on from NC_141139.1 coordinate 69,932,283, forward strand.
ATCAACCTTCTGAGGAAGGCAAAGCGCTTTGTAGAGAGGCTTTTCGTGAGCAGATCTGCAAGATTCTGGTCAGTCAAGATCTTGATAAGATCAATAGACTACGACCCCACATATGAAGTGATACCTCACCTCAATGTGTTTCGTCTTTGCATGGAAGACCGGATTCTTGGCTAACTGAATAGTACTCATAGAATCCGAATGTAGTGTAGGGATAGCATCAATACCAAGGTCAGCAAACAAACGACCCAACCAAATGGCCTCCTTGCAAGCCTCAGTGGTGGATGCAACATACTCAGCCTCTGTAGTAGAAAGGGTCGTGCATTTCTACACCCTGTAGAGCTAAGAAACAACACCTCCAACATAGGTGAATACATAGCTGGAAGTGGGCTTCCTACTATCTGCATGTCCTATATAATCAGAGTCATTGTACCCCACGACTCCTGTATCCTGGCTGCCATAGCATATGCACATATCTACAGTGCCCTTCGGGTACCTCATAATACCCTTCATGGCATCCCAATGCTTCTTGCTAGGTGTAGCCATATAGCATGCCACAACACCAACTGTAAAGGCAATATCTGGACGAGTGGTGATCATGGCATACATAAGACTGCCCACTGCGGATGCATAGGGAATCTTGACCATCTCGGCCCTCTTCTCATCTGTCTGCGGACAATCAGCTTATGATACCTTCAAATAAGAAGGCAATGGACAGCCAATAGGCTTTACGTCCTGCATGCGGAAGCCCTCAATGACTTTATGAATGTACTCCCTCTGTGACAAGTAGAGGAGTCCCTGATGCCTGTCATGTCTAATGCGCATACCAAGTATGTGAGAGGCCTGTCCCAGATCTTTCATCTCAAAGCTCTTTTTGAGCTGATCCTTAAGAGCATCTAGCTCATCATGAGCTTTCCCTGCTATCAGCATACCATCCACATAGAGTACCAAAATCAATAAAGAACCATCAGGACTTTCTTCGTGTAAAGACACGGATCCATAGCACTCATGCTGTAGCCCTGTGACTACATAAAGATATCAAACTTATGATACCACTCCCTAGGTGCCTGTTTCAAGCCATAAAGACTTTTCTTCAATTTGCACACTAGGTGTTCCTTGTGCCAGGTTCTGCAAAGCCCTTAGGCTGCTCCATATAATTCTCATCATGCAAGTCCCCATGTAAGAAAGCCATCTTGACATCTATCTGGTATAAATCCAAGTCAAGCTGAGCAAGCAAAGCCAAGACTAAGTGCAGGGTGGTCATCTTAACCACAGGAGAAAAGACCTCATCAAAGTCCACACCATGCTCCTGCTTAAAACCCTTTGCTACCAATCTAGCCTTGTATGCTGGCTTGGGGTGTCTAGGGGTACTTTTCAGCTTGTACACCCACTTGCATGGCAAAGCTTTCTTGCTCTTAGGCAAGGAAACCAAATCCCAAGTCTCATTCTTATGCAAGAAGTCTATCTCAGACTGCATAGCCCTCTCCCAGGAGTGACTGTCACCCCTGTGCATAGCCTCATCATAAGTGAAAGGCTCTCCTGCATCTATAACCAAGACATAATGCATCGAGGACTGAAATCTATCAGGTGGACATCTATCTCTAGTAGACCATCTCACAGCAAGCTCTGCTGCTTGCCCAGTTGCCTGTCCAACACCTTGACCATGAGCATCTGCAGCTGTAGGCTGTCCAACTGGTTGTGCGGGCGCTCTCAGCTCCTCCTAAAATATGACCCTGCAGATGTCAACAACTCTCTCAGGCTACCTATACATCTTGTCTTTATGGAAGACTACATCATGACTACGGATGACTTTCCGTGCCGCCTGCAAATCCCAAAGACGGTAACCCATCTCGCCTACATCCCCATAACCAAGGAAAATGCATTTGACACTCTAAGGATCCAGCTTACTTCTCTTATCCCTGGGCACATGGTAAAATGCCTCATATCCAAAGACACGGAGATCTGCATATAAGAGGGAGGTTTTCCAGTCCATACCTCCTCAGCAACCTAGAAATCCAAACCACTAGAAGGTGATCTGCTTATGATATGTATAGCTGTACTAACTGCCTCAGTCCAAAAGCTCTGTGTGGTAGGCCTACGTGGCTAAGCATACTGCGTACACATTCCTGGATGGTTCTATTCATCCACTCAGCCAAACCATTCTAGGGGAGGGTGTAGAGGGCGGTCAATTGATGCTTAATACCCCTCATCACATAACTGCTCAAAAGCACGTGAGATATACTCACCCCCATTATCTGTCCTTAGGCATTTTAGCCGATACCCAGACTAGTTCTCAACCAATGCAGGCCATCTCTAAAACACATCCAAGACATTGAATTTCATCTTAATGGGATAAGCCCAAACTTTTCGTGAAAAATCATCTATGAACATAATAAAATACTTTGTATCACCCATAGATTGACAAGGTATGGGCCCACAGACATTCGAATATACCAATGCCAAGGGCTCACTCATGCGTGGCCTACCAGACTTCTTATGCGTAGACCTAGTCTGCTTGCTATAAAAACAAGGCTCACATGAATCAAAACATACATAATCAAGGGGCAGTAAGTACTGCAAATCAGAAAGCATTTTCGAGTATGCCAAAGAGATACATGTGGGATAGAAACCACAGAAAAAACATGATCAAGGGAAGAAGTGGATACAATCAAGGGATAGAGGCCGCCAGCCTTGGCACCTCTCGCAATCACAAGTCTGCCATGAGTGATCTTCCATGCAGAGTCTCCAAAAGATACATGATAACCTGCATCATCAAGCTGTCCAGCTGACATGAGACTGTGTGTCAAAGCAGGTACATGACGTACATCCTGCGTAACAAAACTGTTGCCAGAAGGAAACTGTAGTCTAATATCACCAATACCCACAATATCAAGAGAGCTGTCATCACCCAGGTGCACAGAACCCGAAACAGTACGATATGAATGAAACCACTCTCGGCAAGGTGTCACATGAAAGGACGCACCTAAGTCCAAGAGCCAACACTGTGCATATATAGAGTGTATCTCTATCATGTGCGAAGCACTAGAAGAAGTTGCAAGGATATAATCATCATCAACACTGGAACTTGCAAGCACTATGCTGTGATCAGAAGACTTACCCTGCATTTTGTATTTCTCCTTATCTTTGCGCCTTTTATTGCACAGTTCATGGCATTGTGGCCTAATATGGCCCTTTTTCCCACAATGGTGACAAGTAACATCTACATTCCTGCCACGGGATTTGCTGCGTAACTTCCCACGAGACTTGGACTGAGATTTCTGAGGATCCCGTCCACGGCCACTACCACTGCCATGCCCATCATTCCTACCTCTAACTGTCATAGCATGCGACACACGAGAGGCATCCAAATTCTTAGGATTAACCTCCTCATGCAGAAGAGCACTCTCAACATTAGATAATTTCAAGGTAGTAGTAGAGGCACATAATGCACTGTGGAATACATCCCATGACTCATTAAGAGTACCAAGCAAGAAAAGAGGAGTGACATCCTTTGCAAAAGTGATGTCCTACGAAGTCAAGTTCTTGAGTATAGCATGGAACTAGCTCAAGTACTTCAGCCAATACATCTGACTCGCTGGACTTTTCTTGTCATAGAGATACTTGATTTTATCCCACAACTGCCATGCACTTTGTTCTTCCTCAAATACATTGTAATGAACATGTTCTGTGAGAGATAATACGATAGTGGACTTGCATAACTCATCAAGCTCAAACCATTCCTCATCTGGCATAGTTGCAGGCGATTGCCTGTGCGCTGAACCTCAAAGGTTTGATCTGCAATTTCTGCACCAACACCTGCCAAATCTGGCTCTTCCAATAAGAGTAATTCGTACCATCAAGCTTAGTGATGTTGAAAATAGCATGATTAGTGGATGAACTCGCCATAATGCAAGCTGGAAGACTGCAAACAATTCAAACTACTTGCTGTTTACTGCAGAAAATGACCAAAAAATCACCAAAATCGAGAGAAAATGGCGAGAAAAGTATAACCCAAGTTGCTGCCCACCAAGTACTAGTGAAAGTATATCATTTCAGAATATTTGAGCATGAAAAATCCATGTCAGTCCGGAGTTATATGCTTGTTGTAATAAATGACAGTAGGGTACTGTGAGAGGCAATTGCTGACCAAATCACTGCACCAAGTCAAGAAATGACAGCCAAGACATGACCAGCCATAAACGGGCATAAATCAGCACCAAACAATCATCAAGACCCTGAGCAAACACCCAAACATGTCACCAAAGCATCCGTCAAGAGTAGGCATACCCCCTGGACAGTAGGGCAAAGTATACATAACATTGGCAAGACCTAACACCAGTAGGTGTATGCTCATAAGAGTGCAAAACCCAAGCTCAGGTCAAAAGCAACTCCAAGAGGTGTATGCTCACAAGAGTGCAAAGCCCAAGCTCAGGTCAAAAGCAACTCCAAGATATCAGTGCATGAACCATGCAACATTTCAGTGTAAGAGATCCCAAAGTCTCAAGTATCTGCAAAATGCTCAAATAGCATAAACCTCCTGCTCAATGTCGGTCAAGCATAGAAGATGCTCCCACTGGCTCAAAAGGCGGATAAACGAGCTCAATAGATCAAGCAAACCAAGTCAAAGTACCAAAGATAGGTAACCAAGACAATGCCTTAATAGCATCCAAGGTCGTAATGGAAAAAAGCCAAGTCGTAACAGAAAAATCCAAGTCAATGTCCAACTACTCAAGGGAATACTCAAATGAATGTCGAGACGAGCTCAAACAACTGCCATCCACAACCAAAGCATAAAGCATTCACCAAGACATCATAACCCGTACTAGGTAGCCTAGGCATAAACCATGTCATAGATGAAATGCCATCTACAAAGAAGTGATAGTCGAACCCAAATCGAGCTCTAATCTCAGCTCAAAAGCATTCCGGAGCATAAACAATACATGTGGCATAGTCCAAATACATCATGACATCATACCGAGTAGCCGAGAGCACCCCGTGACCAATAGGCATAACCCAACTGTAGCATAAATAGCTTCAACCCTGAAGTCTCTAGCAACATATAACCTCTGTAAACTGAGCAAATTAGTGCTCAATCCAAGCTCAAATACATAGGCAAACCATAGGCATACATTCCAGTATGTATAGGCACCAACCGGGCATCAAATGCCAAGACCTGTAAGCATAAAATTGAAATAACAGGTGGTTGCCATGTTTTAGATAGATCTGGGATTGTTCAAAACAGTCAATGGCTGAGCTAAATTAGCTCCAAATGCGTCTCACATAAGTGGCATAACATCCACAAGTGATCCTGTATCAATAGACATCAGTAGAAGCATCACATAAGCCATAGGCATACAAATACATGTTGTCTCAGACCTAAAATCTGTTGCAGAATATTCTATCATCAGAATTTGGCAAATCTAACATCACCATTGCGTCTGGAGCGTGCCAAAACCCCAACTTAGACTCTTACCTTGCTTGAATCGAGTTCCAAATGCCCGAGATATTACAAAAAGAGTGATTTTTGGGCCAGATTTTGAAACATGCGCAAAAAACATGAGCTAACTGAGGGGTCTGCTATCCCACGTGTCAACAATGGAGCCCAAAGGGGGCACAAATGGGGGCCAAAGAAGGCCTACACCAAGTCTCAGCAAGCCTTGATAGGCTAGAAGCAAGATCCAGGCAAAGGAAGCTCCAAGAGGTGTGAGCTATGGCTGCCCACAACCTGTGAAAACCGTGTTTACCTAGACCTATGGATTGAGATAAATATCTGAAATAATGAAGTAATACCTCAATGTCAATGCCCTGATGGTGCCTCAATAGGCCAGGAAGAAGCTCGGGAAGTCGAGGAGTGACGGAAGCTCAAGAGAATGAGCTATGGCTGCCGAGAAGGAGACCCAATGCGAGTGGGGAGTCGATGGGAAGCTGAGAATGCCACGAGCCAAGCTCAAGGTCGGAAGCCATGCTTTGATACCAGTTGAAAGGTGAGAAGGATCGAAGCTTGCACCCGAGAGCTATGGCGGGAGAGCAAGAGCAAGAAAGAGAGAGACAAGAAATGGGAACTCCAACAGTCATAATGTGTGACCGGGCCTTTCTTTATTCAAACTATCACTAAAAGAATAAAGAATAAAGTGATACTGATAGGCGCCCACCACCTACAGTGTGCAGTGGCGGTGACTATCAGTGTAGTAATACACGGGCGGCTAGGTGGAGGTGCCTTTACCCCCAACAGGACTGTGCCCTACGGGTAGAGAGGTTGAGTGATGCATCCCTCTCATTTCCCATTCTCTTTGAACCAAGTGCGGCATGGGCTTGCTTTGGCTTGGGTATCTCTGTGTAAAGCAAGATGTCCAGAATTCGACACTAGAATGCTGTTAGGAGACCTTGGCCTCTAGGAACCCAAATTTCAAGTCGATCCTAGTGGGTTCAACCATGAACGTTCCATTGCGAAGCAGACTCGGGAAACCCTAAGCGACAAACCCTGAAACATTCCATGGGAGTGCTAGGCAATGGCGCTTAGATTCGTTTCTCAATGGACCACTAAGAACGTGCTTGGACAGCCCTTAGGGGCAAGTGTTACAGTTGGTATCAAAGCGAACCAATAAATAAAACAATCCAGATAGGGATAAATTGGAAAGGGAGAAATGATGTTTTCATTAGGAAAATAATTTTTTCTGTTTCTCATTTTTGGATTGTTGTTGCTTCCAGACTTACGAGGCATGGAGCAAGTTCCTTGTATTTCACATCATGTTCAAAATGGCTATGAACTCCTCAAGTTATCACTAACGAACCGACATGATGGGGATCCTGGATCGACTCTACAACCCTTCACTACTGTATATGGAAAGGCGTTGGACTTGGAGAGTGGGATACTGCTATATAGATGCCAATCGACTCGCCTATCTTCAAAATAACCTGAAGAGGCTAAAATGGTTGGACGACTTGAAGATTATCAAGTTATTCATCTTCCACGAGGCTCGTGTAAATTCCATCCTACACATCGGATGCTGGCAAGTAGAACAGAACCGCTACATCTATGACGAGGTGGTCAAAGTCTTGCCAGCTAATAGAATTAAAGTAATGGGGTGAAACGAACGTCATGGCTATCAAAAACGGGGACTTCCCAAACTTCCCATGACTTATTGCTTCTCCCTGAGAATCCATTCTCCCAACCCATATTACTATTCTGTCTCTGTAATCCAATAGGGAATTATTAACTTGGTGTTGATGTATCTATTGAAAAGAAAAATCATCCCAACCAATGTCTATCTATTCCCGAATAATTGTACTCGAGGCTTATGCTTCTTTATGAATAAATAAGAATTTTATGTTCATTTGAATTGTTGTACAATATCAATGAAAAATAATTTTGCACATTGATTCAAGAGGTGTAGAGAAATGTAAATGTTATCTTAACACGAAGGCTTTAATATAAAACCAGATACAATCCCAAGTGCAGAACCAGAGTCTTGTGTCCACACTAAGCCCAACGGAGGCACAAGAGAAGAAGTTTCTTCTCAAACAAATTAAACCACCAGAATTCGACAAAAAGGGGAAGACTCTTGAAGTTGATGCCGAAGTATGGATTGAATCCATGGAAGATTACTTCAGTGTAGCAGGAACAACACCTATGAACCAGGCCATGATTGCCAAGCTCAAACTTGTCAGAGAAGCTAGGCTCTGGTAGAAGCAATGGTGTAAGGACCAAGTAGTCTCTGAAAGCACAATAACTTGGGACAAGCTAAAGGAAGCCGTGCAGGGAAGATACATGCCACCTGCATACAGAACTCAAAAGATGAATGAGTTCTTCAAATTGAAACAGTTGGGCATGTCATTGGAGGCGTACTACTTGAGATTTGTCTCCTTGCTGAAATATGCTCCGACCATGAGCATTCCCCAACAAGTTTCAAAGTTCTGTGATGGGTTGAACCCACCATTGAACACTCGGTTGGAATCAATGCGTCCTTTGAATTTGCAAGATGCATTGATAAGAGCAGGACCTATTGCCCAAGAAGTCCAACCAAAGCCCATGAATAATAGACCATGGTCTTACAAGGACCGAAATCCAGGAATGTTGAAAGCTCAATTCAAGGGGGTTCAAGGACAAAGTCAAGGCCAACTGAAGAAGCCAAGAGCAAATGCAATCAGTGACTTTGTCCCCACTCAAAGAAGCGATCAAATCATGCAATGTTTCCACTGTAATGAACTTGGACACTTCAAAAGGGAATGTCCCAAACTTGGCAGAGAGCATCGCAAAGGGAAATTCAGTGGCCAAGCTAGAGCTACCCGTGGCCCCGGTCATGTAGCAATGGGAAGGGTAAAAACTTCCAATATCTCCACTAAGGGAATCAACGAAGAAGAAGACCCGTCCATGGAAGCTGAGATTGAGAGGGCATCAATTCATGCCACTCTCCATAAAAAGGGCCCAAACCGCCAATTCTCAGTGATCCAAACACCATCAGATTACCAAGGTAAGAAATTCAAAACCCTGATTGACTGTGGCAGCACTCATTCCTTCATTTCACCAGCTTGTGCTAGAAGGTTAGGAATACCCACTGTAGTTGCACCTACCTTGCTTGTTGAACTAGCAAATGGGTGAGAAATCACTTGCACTAGACAAACTGCTAAGATGGAACTCCTACTCGGAAACGAGTCCACATGTGTTAAATTCAGGGTAATGAGTCTAAGAGTCCATGAGTGCCTACTCGGGATGGATTGTCTAATCCCCAATGATGCTCACATTCATTGTGGAAAAGGACAAGTCTCCATTCGTAATCCTAAAGGCGAGCAAGTGACAACACAAGGAGAAACAAGTAAACCAAAGATCTAGTTAGCTAAGGCAACACGAATAGTTCAAGGAATAAGGAAAGGATCCTATCTACCAGATCAAGTTAAACAAATCGAAACATGTAAAGGAAACCAATGAAGAACCATCATGGTTAAATGAATATACAAATGTGTTCCCAGAAGAGTTGATTGAATTACCACCACCAAGGGAAGTGGATCATGAAATTAAGCTAACACCAGGAGCTGCACCAGTTGCAAAAAGGCCCTACAAGATGTCCATTCCTGAAGCTATTGAGTTAAAGGAACAACTCAAATAGCTATTGGACCAAGGGTACATATGGCCCAACAGTTCTCCTTGGGGAGCTCTAGTCTTGTTCCAAAAGAAGAAGGATGGTACACTTTGCCTTTGCATCGATTATAGAGGCATGAACCAAGTAACCATAAAAAATAAATATCCTATCCCAAGGATAGATGAGTTACTTGATCGATTGCAAGGAGCAAAAATCTTCTCCAAGATCTATTTGAGGTCAGGATATTATCAAATCCATGTCAAAGCAGAAGATATTCCTAAGACAGCATTCAACACAAGATATGGTCATTTCAAATTCACAATAATGTCTTTTGGATTGACTAATGCCCTTGCCACCTTTAACAAGCTAATGCAGCACATTTTCAGACCATATTTTGATGATTTTGTGCTTTCTTCTTTGGTGATACCTTGGTTTATTCCAAGGAAGAGGAGAATCATGAATCCCAAGTTCGCATCGTCCTTGAGACCATGAGAACTCATAAGCTCTATGTTAAGAAGAAAAAGTGTGCCTTCTTCAAGAGGCAAATTGAATACCTTGGATTTATTATGTAAAATGAAGGAATCTCTGTAGATCCTACAGAGAAAGGTCAAGGATGTCCAAGAGTGGCCTCCACTAAAGAAGGGCATAGCTTTCTTGGGTTTAAGATCTTGGTCTTGGTCTAGGGTTTTGTTTGGTCAATTGGTAATCATCTTTTCCATCTTAGAACTCTATCAGGTTCTAAGTTCACCCTAGGGTCTCCTCCTTCAAGATAATAGGAACTTGTATTTACTCCTCTTGCAAGTCAAGCATAAACCAAGTCTATTTACCATTCTGAAATAGTTACGAGCATCAAATGTAGCTTGGCGAATAGTCATTCTCCTCATGGGTACTACATTCGAGCTTCCTTGTGTTAGCTTCAGGATGTTTCATATTCTGAAAATGATATACCTAAGAGTATTTTGGGTCCATCGCGGTTGGCTATTGGGGTAGAGTCCAAAGGGCGTGTTGACTCTAGGTCAAAATATGGTCGTAAGGACAAATAGATCTATTTGCGGCTAAGGTCCTAGCTAGGTCGTGGCTTTGCTTATCGGCCAGGACTTCATTTACCAAACCATTCCTTTCAAATAAGCTCAACATTTCACATACGCATCTTAATCCACCTTTTTAGATACATATCCCATTATGTGGTGCAATTGAAGCTATTCATGATGCCATACAAATCTAGATGCAAGTCTTCCATGAGTTGTCGATGCGATGCGAGATCCCTATTCATAAAAATCCCTTCTAGTACATTTATGCAACTCAAAAGGCATGACCTAATTATTCAAATACAAGTGTACATGCATTCAATGTAAATGGAGTGTAATTGATCTATACGGAATATTTATATACCCCGGCAATTTATGTTGTATCTACGAAAGTTTGATCCTAATACTTGACTTGTTTCCTCTATAATCGTAGATACGTAATCTATTTCCCGACAACTCATGATTATTAAACCCTTTTTAGCTACCTTTCAAAACATGCAAACTACCCGATGCAAGGTGTGACTTTTCCCTAATGATAACCATGCATAAATTTTTGATTTCAATTTCTAGATATGGTAGTGGTACTTGGTTTTGGAGTGTCGGGTTAGCGTTCGCGCCTGATAAACCATTCGTGTTGATGAGACATCTTTGCCCGATCCTTCTCCTGTAGTTGCGGCTTTTCTAGTTACTTGGGAGAGCTTACGCTTTGGGGCCATTTTGGAGCTGGAAAGTGACCTTCACTTCTCTTGACATAATCCTTGGTACCAGATTCCCCTATGCTTTGTCTTGAATTTCACGATCTCTTGTCCACTTTAAAGGCAATTGATGGAGTGATTACAGGACTCGCGATGGGAAGAGAGGATACCCGGGCCTTCGCGCATGAGAGGAGTCATCCTTGGCCTCTTCTCTCTCTCTCTCTCTCTCTTTCTTCCTATCTTATTCTAGGTTCTCCTTCCCTCTCTTTCCTTCTCTCTTCCTCTCTTTCACTACCTCTGTTAGATATGATCAATGCCCCACCCTCATTAGGTGCTACCAATGATCCATGGTGCTCAAAGTTGTAAGGCCCCCATTATGAGGAGAAGCCAAATGTGAGCACGAACATTGGTTGAGTCCTGACTTGTATATCAGAAAAGGTCTATGTGATCGGATGGCAAAAAGGTGACCGTTGTGGGTCTAATCTTTGGGTTAGACAGAGTGGTTAAGCTGGTAGCAACTCGAGGCGCATTGCATCGAGTTGCGGGGTAAGGGAGTTAAAAGGGGCCCCTATTGTGGGGTCCGAGGGCCGTGGAAGCGGCCCCTGGCTGGGGGGTCCTAGGGGGGCCAGCGGCCCCCCCAGTGGGGGTCCGGGGCCAGCGCCCCCGGCCCGATGGTAAAGGGAATATTCCCTGGCTGACTGGTGGAGGCTCATATGGTAGGTCGGGCAGGCCGACCTAACGACCTTCGCGGGCTATAAAAGCTAAACCCCTTCACAGCCATCGATCACTCATCTTTCACCCAGTCAGAGTTGTTGTTCTAGCTAGCCTTAAGCTCTTCACCTATCTTCTGTCTAGATCGCCATCTAAGCTTCACACAGTGGAAGCGCATGGGTGGACAGAGCCATCTTTGTATCAGTTGTTTGGAGTTAAAGAATTTACTGATTCTCCTCTTATCTGTTGTGTACTCTCTATCTCTTTCTCAGATTTTGTTCGCTGCGCCGTGTAATATTTTACATGGTATCAAAGCCCAGGGGGCTCTAGAGATCGGAGAGTGTGCAAGAGGCAAAGGCTTCAACAGCAAAGAGAAACTGTCGACTTCCGGAAGCGGTTGTGGCGCATCAGGAAGCGGTGCAGGAGGTGGTGTTGATGTACCGGCTATTCAAGAACTGAGGATTTGTCCACCAACCTTCAGCGAAGGCAAGTTAGATGGTACAAACTACACCTTGTGGAAGTTCAAAATTACAACTATCCTTGATTCTTATGAGCTTCTGGAGACTGTGCTGGGGACTGATGCAGAACCACAGCCTACCCCCGACCCATCAAATCCTAGTGTGATGATTCCTCCAAATGCAGATCTTCTACGAGCTTGGAAACGAAGGAATGCAGATGCATTGTGTGCCTTAGTTACAAGCTGTTCTGAAAGTGTTTTGACTTTGATTCAGCATACAACCAAAGCGTCAGAGGCTTGGAATGTACTAAGGAGTCAATATGAAATACGAAACCAAACAAGGATTCAAAACTTGGAGAATCAACTAGCAGCGGAGAAGTTTGCTGAAGGAGAGACGGTTGAAGCATTCATCACTCGAATTAAGAATCTGTGCGACCAGATGGTTGGCGCTGGGATACAAGAGACTAGCGAAGAGCTAGCTCGAAGGTGTCTTCGAATTTGTCCACAAAATTTTGATGGACTAGTAACTGCCCTTAATACTCAGGTGAGACCTCAAGCTTTGACTTTTGAGGAGTTTTGTGCATTATTAATGGAGGAGGAGTTGAGGCTGAAAGCCCGAGAAGGAAGCAACAATGGAGATGCTGCATTCTCTGCCAATGCAAAAGGCAAAGGTGTTTCCTCCACCAAAAATGATGGTTACAAAAAGAAGAAGGGCGGCAAGAAGAAGTTTCAAGGAGAGTGCTTCTACTGCAAGAAGAAAGGACATGCAATTGCAGATTGTCGTGTCAAGAAGGTAGATGAAAAGAATGGTACCCTTAAAAGTAAAGGGAAAGAGACAGCCAATACGGCTCAAGCAGAGTTGGAATTATTCATGGCGACCATTGAGGAAGTGTGCTCCTCGACGCAAGAAGAATCTACCACTGACTCATGGGTGTTGGATAGTGGGGCCTCCCGTCACATGACCAACAAGAAAGGTCTATACAGTTCTATGCAACCTCTACAAGAATCCATCATTGTGACGGTTGGAAATGATGCTAAATGCCCTGTTGCAGGCACAGGTACTATTTCTTTTGTTGCTGCAAATGGTGAAGTCAAAAAGCTTTCAACTGTGTTGTATGTTCCCGAAATCAGGAGAAATCTCTTATCAGTTTTGCTGCCATAACTGATCTTGGTCATGAAGTGAGGTTCAAGAAGACAGGTGCAGAAATTCTTGATAGTGCTGGCACAATTGTTGGCAAAGGAGAAAGAAGGAACAACCTATATGAGCTAAGTGCTCTTGCAGCCACCGCTGGAGTGGGCACAAGTAAGCTTTGGCATGAAAGGTTTGGACACATCAGATTTGCAGTGTTGAAGGAGATGCAAAAGCAAGGTATGGTTGCTCACCTACCTACAATAACTGAATTGAAGGAACCATGTGAAGCTTGTATGATGAGCAAGCAACAGAGAAAGGCATTTCCACAAGAAAGCAAGAATAGAGCACAGGCTCCTCTAGAGTTGGCGCATGTTGACTTGTGTGGTAAGATGCCTACACAGGCCTTGGGGGGATCTTCTTATTTTATGTTGATTGTCGACGACTACAGTAGGAAGATGTGGGTGTACTTCCTTCGTGATAAGGCTCAAGCTTTTGGTAAGTTTAAAGAATGGCTAAAACTTGTTGAGAATGAAACAGGGAAAAGTGTGAAGAAATTTAGAACAGATGGTGGTGGTGAGTTCAACTCAAAGGAGTTTGAAGGCTTTTGCAAGAGCAAAGGGATCAAGCGTCAATTGACGACGCCTCACACACCTCAGCAGAACGGTGTTGTGGAATGCAGGAATCGCACCATTGTGGAGATGGAAAGATGCATGCTAAAGGGCAAGGGATTGCCTAACCATTTTTGGGCTGAAGCTGTTAATACTGCAGTCTACATTCTAAATCGAAGCTACACAAAGGCTCTCAAGGGGAAAACACCCCATGAGGCTTACACTGGTAAGAAACCATCTGTCTCACATTTCAGAATTTTTGGATGTGAATGTTATGCACATGTTCCAGATGAGAAGAGAAACAAGTTACAACCAAAAAGCAAAAAATGTATCTTCTTGGGTTAAAGTGATGAGCAGAAGGCTTACAAATTATATGACCAAGAGGCAAAGAAGATCATCGCGAGCCGTGATGTGGTGTTCAAGGAGGAGCCGCATATAGTGGAGGAGGAGAAGGCAAGTTCTTCCACTTTATCATCAAGCGAAGAAGTAGTCCACTATGAACCTGTCCCAAGAGCTGTCTCTATCCTTAAGGAGGAGGAAGCATCATCTTCAGATGATGAGGAAAAAGTTCACCAACCTGACATCACCCCACCGGAAAAGCCATTGCCGCACTGGGTGAAGCAGCTCTATGACCACAATAATCCTATGCCTGCATCTGTTGAGGAGAAGGCAGACGGACCAAGGAGGTCTCAAAGAATAGAGGAGTAAAGGAGGGCTTCTGCTCACATAGTCAATATGGCCTTGATGGTTGAGATTATGAGAGAAGTAAAGGAGCCAACTGACTTAGAAGAAGCACTTGGAGATCCATCATGGAAGGCTGCTATGCAAGCAGAGTATGACAACATAATGAAGAATGACACTTGGGAGCTAGTGGATCGACCAGCAAAGCAGAAGGTTATTGGCACCAAGTGGATCTGGAAGGTAAGGTACAAGGCTGATGGTACCTTAGAAAAGTACAAAGCTAGACTGGTTGCCCAAGGATTTTCACAAGTTGAAGGGTTTGATTTTCAAGAGTCATTTGCCCCAACTTCCAGAATGACCACTATTCGCACGGTACTTGCAGTAGCTGCCTACAAGAAGTGGCCAGTGTACCAAATGGATGTTAAGTCAACGTTCTTAAATGGTGACCTCAAGGAGGAGGTGTACGTGGCTCAGCCACCAGGGTTTGAGGCCCCCCATTTTGAGAACAAAGTGTGTAAGCTGAAGAAGGCATTATATGGGTTGAAACAAGCCCCCAGAGCATGGTACCAGCGGATAGATAAGTTTTTTTAAAAAACCTAAACTTCAAAAGATGTGCCTCAGATGCTAACTTGTATGTTTACAGGGATGGTAAAAAGTCTGTAGTGATTGTCCTATATGTGGACGACCTTCTTATTACAGGTGACTATGAAGATATGATCAACCAAACTCGAAAGGCTTTGAGTTCTGAGTTTGAAATGACAGGCTTGGGCTTGTTGCACTATTGTTTGGGGATTGAAGTCTGGCAAGAGCCAGGAAAGACCTTCATCTCTCAAAAGAATTATGCATGGGAGATCTTGAAGGCATTTGGCATGACCAAGTGCAAGGAGATAGCTACACCTATGGAGGTGAATGCAAAGTTATCCGTCAAGGATACATCAGCACTAGCAGACATTGGGAGGTATAGGAGGTTGGCGGATCTACTTGTGTAACACCAGACCAGATATCAATTTTGATGTTGGTGTTTTGAGCAGGTTCTCAAACAAACCTCATGATAGTCATTAGAAGGCTGGGATCTGGGTGCTCAGATACTTGAAGAAAACTCTTGACTATGGTATCACATACAGTTTCGGAACTTCTCTTGTGGGGAACTATGACTCAGATTGGGCACAGTGGCATTGTCTTCTACCGAAGCGGAGTACAAGGTAGCTTGTTTTGCTGCATCTGAAGCAGTATGGTTGAGAAGGATTCTATGGCATATGGGAATGCAGGATGAAGAACCAACTGTGCTGAGATGTGACAATCAGAGTTGCATCACCATTGCCAAAAATCCAGTGTTTCATGCACGCACCAAACATATAGAGATCCAGTATCACTATGTGCGTGATTTGATGGAGGATGGGATAATGGAACTGGTCTACTGCCAACAGAGGAGAATGGAGCAGATATCTTCACCAAAGCACTTTCGAAGGATCTGTTTCAAGTTCATCTTCAGAGACTCGGCATTGGGCCGAGGAGATAGTTCACCTATGGGTGGACATTGAGGGGGGGTGTTAGATATGATCAATGCCCCACCCTCATTAGGTGCTACCAATGATCCATGGTGCTCAAAGTTGTAAGGCCCCCATTATGAGGAGAAGCCAAATGTAAGCCCGAGCATTGGTTGAGTCCTGACTTGTATATCAGATGAGGTCTATGTGACCGGATGGCAAAAAGGTGACCGTTGTGGGTCTAATCTTTGGGTTAGACGGAGTGGTTAAGCTGTTAGCAACTCAAGGCGCATTGCATCGAGTTGCGGGGTAAGGGAGTTAAAAGGGGCCCCTATTGTGGGGTCGGAGGGCCGCGGAAGTGGCCCCTGGCTGGGAGGTCCCAGGGGGGACCAGCGGCCCCCCCGACGGGGGTCCGAGGGCAGCGCCCCCGGCCCGATGGTAAAGGGAATATTCCCTGGAATATTCCCTAGCCGACTAGTGGAGGCTCATATGGTAGGTCGGTCAGCAGGCCGACCTAATGACCTTCGCGGGCTATAAAAGCTAAACCCCTTCACAGCCATTGATCACTCATCTTTCACCCAATCAGAGTTGTTGTTCCATCTAGCCTTAAGCTCTTCACCTATCTTCTGTCTAGATTGCCATCTAAGTTTCACACAGTGGAAGCGCACGGGTGGACAGAGCCATCTTTGTATCAGTTGTTTGGAGTTAAAGAATTTACTGATTCTCCTCTTATCTGTTGTGTACTCTCTATCTCTTTCTCAGATTCTGTTCGCTGCGCCATGTAATATTTTACAACCTCTCCCTGTCCTTCTCTCTTTCTCAAATTGGCAGCAAGGGGAAGAGAAAAATAACGATTCTGCTTGTTGCTGAAAGAAAAAGGGGGGAAATTAAGGGGAAGGGTGAGAATTAGTAACAGAAAAGAAGAGGGTTTCCTCCTGCCCATTTAAGCACCGGGGGAGGGGGGGGGGATTTATAAGGGTGAGGTGGGTAAAAATGGGGATGGAATGCTATGATAGGGGGTTGTTAACTACACAGGACCCCCAGATCTCCTGCCATCATGCGGCCCGTTAAGGGGGGGTTGGAGGAGGCACACGTGTGCCCCTCCCCCATCAAAGTCATAGTTGGCCTCGTGCTCTTCAACGGTTCCTTTGCCCACCATGTCAACTCCTATTTTTCCATCGTGATCTCCTCCTTTCCCATCGAGTACTAGACGTCACTTGCCTTCACCTCCGTTTCCTCCTAGTTTAACTCCCCCTCCCTCCGCCATTCGACGGCGTTGATAGGGGGGGAGGTAATTAAAATCATTACGTTATTTTTTTAAAAAAGCATTCATTTAAAAAAAGATTTTTGACGGTGCTGGCGGTGGAGTAAAAAGGGGGGAGGGTCTTTATAATGGCGGTGGTGACGGGATGTTACACTGTTGGGCCGCTACAGTCACATCCATGAGCCTTCTCTAATGTCATCTTACTCTGTCCTATGAGTGTTTGGTAGTGCTCTTCTATGTCTAGTAGCTCACTTATATCCTTATCTATGGTGGCTCAAAAGCTACCTAGTGTTGCACTTAGGTCATCTAACATGTCCTTCATTTGTGACTCCTTCTCCACTGTAGATGTTATGTCTCCTATCATGGAAATCTTGGTCGTGGGTGACTCAGTATAGGTGTGGCACCTATCCGAGGGTGGGATTTTGTTGTCTACTTGCACCGATCCTCATGCAACTTGGCCCAAATGTTTTGACTCCACATTTTTAATTTGTTCTACTAAGTTGTGTGCGGTTTGGTTTTAAACTTATGGGTAAAACCTTATACTAGTTTGGGGGGGGGGGGGTTGTCATTCTTACTGATTTGTGTCAAGTTCTATAGTTTATGGGCAAATCCCTTCTTGTATGGGGTTTTTTTGGGTCACTTTATTTGGTGGATTTCTTTTACATGTGTTTAGATTTCCTTATGTCAATCTATCGTAGTTGCAAGGGTCTTCAACCACATATTTGAATTTTACAATCTACTTGTAGTCTTATGCTCAAACATACTTTCTCCTTTTTGAAAATAAGTGAAGTGCACACATAATTCTATCTAGTCTTGATTTTACTCTCTCAATAGCCTCATATTGAATAGATTAGAGTGAGTAAAATAGAGATTTATATTTCTTTTGTCTGTCTTTTGTTAGATTTGCCCCTTTAGGACATTGCATAGAGAGTGGTCATTTAGCTTCCCCAACAATAATGGATAATATTAAGGATACAAAATTCATGAGAAATTTTTGAAAAAGACTCTTTACTTCCATGGTAACCAAATTAACTCCAAGCACTGTCTATCATCCACGGACAGATGGATAAACTAAAAGGGTCAATAAGTGGCCAGATGTCTATTTGAGACACTTTTTTCATGATACACAGAATGCATGGGATCATTAGACTCATCTTGCGGAGATGACAACATAATGAAGAATGACACTTGGGACCTAGTGGATTGGCTGTCAAAGAGAAAGATTATTGGCACCAAGTGGGTCTAAAAGGTCAAGTACAAGGCTGATGGAACCTTAGAAAAATACAAAGCCAGACTAGTTGCACAGGGATTCTCACTGGTTGAAGGGTTTTATTTTCAAGATTTATTTGCTCCAACTGCTAGAATAACCACTATTTGCACAGTACTTGCAGTGGCTGCCCACAATAAGTAGCTAGTTTACCAAATGGATGTTAAATTAGTGTTCTTGAATGGTGACCTAAAGGAGGTATATGTGGTTTAGCCACCAGGGTTTGAGGCCCCCCTGCTGAGAATAAAGAAGGCATTGTATGAGTTTGTAAGCTAAAGAAGGCATTGTATGGGTTGAAGCAAACCCCTAGAGCATGGTACTAGTGGATAGATAAGTTCTTTTTAAGCTTAAACTTCAAAAGATGTGCCTTAGATGCTAACTTGTATATCTACATGGATGGTGAAAAGTCTGTAGTTATTGTCCTAGATGTGGACAACTTCTTATTACATGTGACTATGGAGATATGATCAACCAAACTCAAAAGTCTTTGAGCTCTGAGTTTGAAATGATAAACTTGGGCTTGTTGCACTTTTGTTTGGGGATTGAAGTCTGGAAAGAGCTAGGAAAGATCTCCATCTCTCAGAAGAATTATGCATGGGAGATCTTGAAAACATTTGGTATGAGTGAGTACAAGGAGATAGCTACACCTATGGAGGTCAACGCAAAGTTATCCATTGAGGATACATCAACACTAGCAAACATTGGTAGGTATAGGAGGTATCTACTTGTGCAATTAGTTTTGCTATTGGAGTTTTAAGCAGGATCTCAAACAAATCCCGTGAGAGTCATTGGAAGGCTGGGATGCGAGTGCTTAGATACTTGAAAGGAACTCTTGACTATGGTATCACATACAGTTCTAGTACTTCTCTTGTGGGGTACTGTGAGTTAGATTGGGCATGAGATGTCTGATTCCAAAAAGTCAGTTTTTGGTTATTGTTTTTCTTTAGATTTAGGAATTTTCTCTTAGATTAGTAAGGAGCAACCAATAGTGGCATTGTCTTCTACCAAAGTAGAGTACAAGGCATCTTATTTTGTTGCATGTGAAGCAGTATGATTAAGGAGGATCTTATGGTATATGGGAGTGTAGCATGAAGACCTAACTATGCTAAGGTGTGACAATCGAAGTTTCATCACCATTGCCAAGAATCCAGTGTTTCATGCACACACAAAACATATAGAGATCCAATATCACTATGTACGTGATTTGAAATTGAGGATGGGATAGTGGAGTAGGTCTACTATCCAATAGAGGAGAATGGAGCACATATCTTCACCAAAGCACTCTCGAAGGATCTGCTTCAAGTTCATCTTCAGAGACTCGGCATTAGGCCAAAGAGTCAGTTCACCTATGGGTGGACATTAATGAGGGGGTGTTAGATATGCTCAATGCCCTACCCTCGTAAGGTGCCACCAATGATCCATGGTGCTGAAAGTTGTAAGGCCCCCATTATGAGGAGAAGTCATGTGTGAGCTTGGGCATTGATAGGTCCTGACTTGTATATCAAATGTGGTCTATGTGATCAGATGGCCAAAAGGCAATCATTGTGGGTCTAGCCTTTGGGTTAGATAGAGTAGTTAAAGTTGGTAGCAACTTGAGACACACCGCATTGAGTTGCAAGGTAAGGAAGTTATCAGGACCCCTATCTTGGGTCTGAGGGCCGTGGAAGTAGCCCTTGGTTAGGGGTAGAAAATATTCCCTAGTCAACTAGTAGAGGTGCATATGGAAGGTCAATAAACACAGGTGCATATGTAAGGTCATCCATCATGATCCCCTTCACAGGCTATAAAAGGTAGACCCCTTTACAACTTTCATGATCCATCCTTTCACCCAATTACTGTTATTCCAGCTAGCCTTAAGCTCTTCATTTATCTAGATCGCCATCTAAGCTTCACTTTGGAAGTGCACAGGTACACAAAGCCATCTTTGTATCAGATTTTTTGGAGTTAAAGAAAAAAAATTTCCTCCTCTTATCTTCTGTGTACTCTCTTTCTCTATCTCTTGCTCCAATTCTATTCATTGCACTGTGTAATTTTTACATGTAGAGCCAATAATTGCTTTTATAAATTTAATCAAAAGCCTAATTTGTGTAATTCTCATACACAAGTTCAAAAGCCTTCTCCACATTTGTCTTCAACATATGTGTGTGTGCACGTGCACATGCATGCATGTGTGTGTGTGTGTGTGTGTGTGTGTGTGTGTGTGTGTGTGTGTGTGTGTGTGTGTGTGTGTGTGTGTGTGTGTGTGTGTGTGTGTGTGTGTGTGTGTGTGTGTGTGTGTGTGCTCATGAAACCTAGGATATGAAAGAAAAGGATACTAAGGTGGATATATTACACAAGGAATGAAGAGGTCATACTACCATATCAAAGGAGTACATTACAAGAATAAGTATTGTGTAGGTGGAGTGATGTGCACAAAATAGCTCTTAGAAATGTACAAATCATATGATCAATGTGCACTTGAAGTCCAGATAAAGAGAAGGCAAATTCATCTTCAAACATAGGGCCTATTAGGGTTGCAAAGGTTAGAATTTAAAAAACATGATATGAAACAATTCCACCTAGTTCACATGTTGTGGTGAGGGAAACAATAAGACATGGTCCAAAGTGATTCCAATTTATGTCAATTCAAGTGTTTTAGTAACTTATTTTTGAGCACCTACTTATCTTTTACTTTCCACTATAAGAGGTTCACACACACACACACACACACACACACACACACACACACACACACACACACACACACACACACACACACACACACACACACACACACACACACACACACACACACACACACACACACACACACACACACACACACACACACACACACACACACACACACACACACACACACACACACACACAATGTGTGTGTGTGTGTGTGTGTGTGTGTGTGCGCGCGCGCGCGCGTGCGCGCATGCGTGTGCACATGTGCATGCGTGTGTGAGTGTGAGTGTGAGTGTGTATGCGTGCACGTATGTACATGTGCGTACATGCATATATGTGTGCATGTGTGCGCACGCGTGTGTGTGTTCCTAATTGGCTAGCTCAATGGCCGCAACCAAGAACAACAAAGAAAGTGCTTATGGGCATACACACCACCTAAGTATAAAACAAGCAATTCCAAGTGCCAACAATACTAATGAGAAAAATCAAGAAGCTCAATCTTAGCCTTAGGGTCTATTATGAAACTCCCTCCACTATGACATATAAATCAAATCATCATAGTTTCCCATCCTACTATAGGCATGAAGCATCTCATAAGAGACATGAAAGAGGAGGATAATAGGAGTGGGAGCAACATCAAAAGCAAGACACATGAGCAAGATCAACAATAGAAGCAAGACCTAGAGCATGATGAAGTTTGAGATCCAAGGAGCAACAACAAGAGGAGGATGTGAAGTAGGGAAAGGGTGATGATGAAGCCCAAGCCTTGTCTCAATCACAATTTCACTTAGATGTGGTGGTCGTCGATCGAGCTATTGGGTGTGGTCACAAAACTAACATGAATATGACAAAGCCTAATATTAACCTCAACCTAAGATTTTGCACACTACAATAACACAAGAGGCAAGAGTATGATCTGGTGGTCTTAAGAGATACATATAAAAAAAAGCAACATATATGTTGCGAAGCGGAACACATGGCAAATCTGGCAAATCAAATCTCAATCATAAACAACTTTATGACACATAATAGAACTTAGTGGAAAAATCTAACAAATCAAACATCTCAACTATTAAACAGGAAAAATATTATAATACATAAGAGGATTTGAATAACTCAATAGATTGAGAAAGATAAGAGAAAAAAACGCACGATTGGGCCCAACCTCCCCCATGGCAAAAGCCATGGTTTGCCATCCTTACTCATATATTATAATTTTACATGGATATTTACATTCATATCTTACATATAATTACAAAAAAGGTACAAATATCAATTGAAATACAAAGTTTTAAGAGTCAAGAGGTATTGTGTAAAATGCTGCAATTGTTGCAAAAAATTCCTTGCTCTGAATCTTGACGTTTCGACATCACCATCGCATCTGGAGCGTGCCGAAATTCCCAAAACAACTCTTGAAGCTGTGAATTCTGATTCCGGATGAGGGACAAACGAAAAAGCTCAGTTTTCATCCTGTTCTCCTATTTTGTGCACGATCATGTTGCTTTTATAAAGAAAGCTAGAAAAGTCTTCTAAAACTTAACCACATTAAGAAAATAGCAATGTATTCCATAAAGAAATCTTATTTCAATAAAAGCATATGTTAAATCTCATATTCTAAAATAATCTATATTAAAAACAAATAAACTATAATACTAAGGACAATAATCTAAATATTATTAAAGAAGTTTAAACTTATAAATTACAAATAGAGTAATAATTTTAATAATACAATATCATATAAATATAAAATATTATATATTATACTTAAGATAACTAGTCATAATTATGAAATTTACGCTTGGACTTACGCTAATGCCTAGTGCTACCTAAAGCCACCGCTACCTACTCTACGCATCAACTAAAGCATTCACAATTGTTTATAAATAAAATAAACAAACAATAGTGAATACCTAGCAATCTTCAACTACAAATAATTAAAATAGGTTGGAACACTGTCCTAACCTTAATTTCATTCGAGTGCGCACTCTAAACTCATAAACGTCTATTAATTTTATATGTATTTTACAAAATCACCCGCTATGGAATCACCCACATGCATATTAAATTAATCCAACGCCTGAAAAGGACAAGTCTCCCTGTCAACTTCTCGCACAAGGAATCCACCTTGTGTACGAGCCTTGGCAAATAAATATAGTTTTACAGAATCCACCGAAGAACCTCACGGAATCCACTGTGGAATATGCCTCTAGTTTTACGAAATCCACCAAAAAACCTAACGGAATCTACCATGGAATATGCCTCCTGGCATCATACCCCTAGGGTGGGATAGCAATTGTCCATAATTGCTATTAGTTGCTCAATGTGGAGCTAGCAGTATAGGGTACACACTAAGGGTACGAGCGGTCATCCGTTGCACGTCTTCAACTGAATGAGTTTTTTTTTTACAGAATCACCCGCTGTGGAATCACCCACATGCACAATAAATTAATCTAACACCCGAAAAGGACAGGTGTCCCTATTAACTTCTCACACAAGGAATCCACCTTGTGTATGATCCCCGGCAAATGAATATAGTTTTACGAAATCCATTGAAAAACCTCACGAAATCCACTGTGGAATATGCCTCCTAGCATCAATATATGTCATTTGCATTAGATGAGATTTAAGATCAATTTTTGGCCTTATAAGAAATTTAGGAGAGAGAAAGTGTTGTCAAATTTATAAAATACACCACTTGGAAAAAAATCCAAAGGAAAATTAGCCCTTGGTGGATGAAAGCATGATTTTGTGGTACAATAAAAGGATCGGTTTTGTCTGTGCTTGGTTGTTGCTTCCATTAAATCTTAATTTGGATTTTGGAGAGAAATCCCTAGGTAAGAAAAGTTAAAATTTTATAGAACTTTGAGCATGTCGCTGGTCCAAATGATGTCAAGCTGCGGCATACTTCTATGGTGTCATTATGATCATGTATGGATGGAGTTCAGTCGAGTAAACTTGTGTTTGAACTATTGAGAAATGTCCTATCCCACAAATGAATCTTGCCATCATCCAATGGATAGGGCATAGGAGACTTGCTAAAGCTCACTACCCTAGATATAACATGAGCCCTCTCCAACCATTAAGCTCTCAACACAGCATGGCTCTTTGTTGTGCTACTCAAACTCTCTTCTTGGTGCTTTGCACTCAATTTACCTATTTGCATGTTACCATGAGGACTCCATCAAGGAAGGGGGCCATTAAAACCACCCCAATGAAGCCCCCAATGAGAAAGCACAATGAGGGGATAAAATCCCCTTGCACAGCATCAACAAGACATCACGGTCCGTGCCAGAGGAGATGTGGACCCCAACCACCACTAGTGCAAACAAGGACAGCTACTCCATGGAGTAGTTTGAGAAAACATCAATCCGGTTGAATGATGAATATAAATCCTCAACGAAACCTAGAGGTGAGCTTCCATGATATTACTTTGTTTGGGATTCACTTTGTTTGTTCTATGTTTTTCCACATTTAGCTAGGACTTCATGTAGTCTACTATACTAACATATGGTAGATCTCACTATTTCAATTCCTAAGAGCTTGTTACTCGATCGTGACCCTCGCATGGTTTAAACCCACAATGGGTCAATAAAGCGAGAAAGGCCCTCCAAGGGCAGAGAATACCATATCGCTTGGTGTTGACCCTTTTGTTCGGTGAACCCCATGTGGGTCAGCACCAAGTGAGAGATCCCCATCTCAATGGCAGAGGACCCTCATATTGCATGGTCACAACTCTCGCATGTGGTGAGGGTGAGAATCGTGTTTAGGAGGTGAGAAAAGCTTGTAGATATTAGAGAGTCAACGAGTGTTGAAAATTGCAACTCTGCCTACCCTTCCTTTGTCTGCAGCGCTGCATATGTATGGTTATCAAATTCCAACTCTTCCCAATGTAGGCCAAGTTGGCCACGAGGCTTAAAGAACTGGATTTTGATTGTATCCTTGAGATAGATAGTATCGTTGCTTCAGCTTACATTTTCATAGCTAATATTTATGTAGCACTAAAAATGCAAGAGGATGTAGGAGAGATTGAAACCATACAAGTTGCAAATAAGGCTTGGAAGAAGCCATGATGTTGTTGGTGGATTGATGCCAATGAAAACACTCAATCCTTTTTAGTCTCTAACAAAAAGCACCCACAAAGCAAATACATTTATGAGAAGCTACAAGATCTTATAGGAAAGATGTCATGGTAGGGTTATTCTTTGAGCTTGGGTCTAGTTTCACAAACATATTTGAAGACATGAAGAAGGATGTGCTATGTGGGCATAGTGAGAAGCTAGTAAACTTTCCAAAGCAATTTGCAACTCTCTAGTTTGCAATTGCCTATGCCTCAATAAACATACTAGAAGGGTCAACTATAACTATTGCTATGAATATCCTGGTCTGTAATCATTAACGTAGAGCTAAAACACTTGTATCTGAGATAGAGAAGCAAAAAATTAAGGTCAGAGATGCTAACTGTGTTCATATCTTTGAACACGGAAAATATTCATGTAAGAATTGAGTACTACAAGGTTCACTTTTAGAAGAGTTGCAAAGTCTGCGGGCGAGCGATATTTGTACAAAGCTAGGTTCTATTGGGTGTGCATGGCCAATCCATGATCACATTGTTGACTTCGAGTCATTGATGGAGAGGATGCCTGGCAAGAACAACAGTACACTAAATAGGCTATCAGAGCTAAAGGCTTCAATCTAGCAAAAGAAGGAGGCATTGCTCAAGTATGAGGGGTCGAATGCAATGGCTGAGCGCATAAAGGATGGCATTAAAATGTATGAAGTGCACCTCCAAGAGCTTCGGTAGCAAATTATATGTAATGATGCAGAGGTAAAGGAGGTGGAGGCTAACCTAGAGCCAACAAATGCTGCAACATCTTGGGGTCAATGAGAACATAAAATGGCTGGGACAAGATGTTGAGCTTGAGTAGGTATACTCAATGTACTTTCTCTTGGTTTGTCCCTAGTACTGCCTCTTAATCTTGTGGAAACACTTGGTGGTTTTGGATACATTTGATACTCTAGAAACCCTTTTAGTACCATCTGATGCTCCTTGGAACTCTCTGGTTGAAATCCTTACTAAAAAGATTATTGGTACAAACTTTGGCTCTTTTGGTATATTTTGGTATTTCTTGTATTTTTTGGTACATTTGGTCCTGTTTGATACATTTGGTTCTCTTTGGTGCATTAGGTTTAGGGATTGCATTTGGTGCATATGAAAATGTAGGGTGCATTTGGTATTTTTTTTAGAACTGTGGAATTATTGAACCTTTGGTGGAATTGATGTTGTATTGCTTCTTAATCATTTTGGAGCACTTGGTTGTTTTGGATACATTTGGTACACTTGAAACCCTTTTAGTACCATTTGGTGTTTCTTGGTACTCTCTTTGGTTGTTCTCATCACATTAGCAAGCTTATTTGTATTGCCTCATGATCTTTTTGAGATTTTTGGGTGGCTTTTGCACTCTTTGGTATATTTTAAGCTCTTTGGTACTTGAAGCATTTGGTAGAACTTGGTATATTCTTTTTAAACCTTTGGTGCAATTAGTGCTTTTTGGAACCTTTGGTGGTATTTGAACTCTTTTTGGGATATTTTGGTGGTTCTTACACTCTTTAAGTTCTTTGATACTTGAAGCATTTGATAGAACTTAATACATTCTTTTTGAACCTTTGGTGCAATTGGTGCTTTTTGGAACCTTTGGTATAGTTGGTGCTTTTTGGTACTTCATCTTAATCTTTTTGTAGCATTTTATATTTTTGGATACATTTCTTACTTTTGAAACTGTTTCAATGCCATCTAGAACTTCTAGGTACTCTTTGGTTGTTTTCATTACTAAAAATCTAATTAATACTATCTCAGTCTCTTTTAGACTTTTTTTTTTGTACTTATGTACTTAATGTTCTATGGTACATAAATCAAGCTATTGAATTTGGTACATTTGGTACCTTTGAGTTCCTTTGGTAGTAAATGTTTTCTTGTACTATTTGGTATCTTTGGTGTTTATTGATACTTCCTCATGATATTTTTTGTACAAAGGTTCCCTTTGGTGTTGTTTGTAGCTATTATTGGTATCGTTTAGGGGACATTTGGTGATCTTTGGTGCATTTGATAAATTGGCAATCATTGCAACAATGGTCGATAATGGTATAATGGTTGAAATTTTTGGTACTTGCTATTTGGTTCTTGTGACGTTTTGTTTTCGTAAGTTTAATCTGCCTTATTTCTCACTTGGCAGTCAGTATGACAAGCTAGAGGCCTCTTACAAGGAAGGCATGTCCACATGGACTTTGTCAACCAGATGATCACTAATGTGAAGAAGGGGAAGAGGTTCACCCTCTTCCCCATGCCACATATTGTAAACAAACGTAGGACCATCCATGTATTTGTCATTTGTGCTACGTGCAAGGAGTCACTGGAAGCGGCACATATCGTGGGCAGCTTCATGCTTGAGTGTCGACATCAATACCACCCCCTTTGCTTCAGTGCAATTTTTTATAATGGGCGAGTTTTGTGTGAAAGAAGGATATAGCATTGAAGTACCTACAATGGCAAAGGCATGGATCATTGGGCAATGTAGTGTGAAGACTAAGTTGGCACAGTTATCCATCATGGTTATTTTACATGCAGATTACAATGTTGATTTAGTGTGCTCATGCGTTTGGGATTACATGTGGTTATTGTGCAGATGAGGAACATGTGGCTGAGGTCGTCAAAGATTGGAAGACTGGAGATAATGTAAAATATGATGAGCCAAGGCCAAAAAAATCTACTGGGGAGGGGGTTGTTGATGGGCCAAAGGAGGGCAGCAAGGCGGCTAACAAGAAGGAAAAAAACTCCATGGAGGGCTTAGTTTCTGATAGTTGTTGCAAAAAGTTGGTGGACGAGGCTATGGGGTTTAGGGGTCCATGAAGAGACTGCTGAGGGAGAAAGTATGGGCATATGGATAGCCAAGGGTGCAATTGATAGCCTAGATGGTGATACTGGAGGAGTTGCCAAGGTAGATGTTGTGATCCGGAGATGGTTGGTGCAACAATAAAATCTCTAGGCCATTGCACCTTATTGGAGCTATTTTCCACTATGTGTAGGACATCACCAAGTAATAACAGGCCACAACTCCCTTGGGAGGTGCCTCCTTCACATGATGGTGACCCATTTGGAGCCCTCCGCACACAATGTTGACCTCCTCAACCTGATTCCCCAATATACTATAGTCAACATTGACATTTTTAAAAGCTCGAAGATCACCACCTATCGCCACCCACAATATTGTATCATACTTGGCACTTGTGGCGCTCACCCGTGCCACCCATGAGAGTGACCACCAAGTGGTGGGAGGAAACTCCACTACTATGATAGATCTCACTTGCTTGGTGGTGACCCATGGGGGGTTCACAACACATGAAGGCTACCACCAAGCGATAATGAGCCATATCAACATGATGGTTTCCTCCTCAACATAACTCCCCAAGATACCATAGTCAACATTGACACTTTTAAAAGCCCGAAGATCACCACCCGCAACATCGAGGGACGACATCATACATTCTAGTGTCTACATGGAGAATTGATTATCTTTGTTGTGTGATATTCTTATAGTATATATTACAATACCATAATCAACATTGATATTTATAAAAGCGCAAAGATCACCACGTATCACCACCCACAACATCGCACCACATAATCATCTCCACAAGTTGCAAGAAGTTGAGGTTATGAGAAAGAAGAACAAAATTAACCGTGCCCAAATCATAGATCATATGGTTTAGCTAGATAAGGAAAAGGTAAGGATGTTAGTTCATTGGACTCAAGCATAGATGAAGATAGCCTTTATGGGATTACAATACAATTGGGATGAGTCTAAATACTACAGTCCATCGAATGGAGGAAGGAGGTAACAGAACCTATGAGAAAGTATTATAACAATTGACTACATGCTTGGCACACTCTTCACAGGGAAAGTCAGCTTAAACTCCATGCAGCAGCATACAACCAAGCACTTTTGCTACAGCAAGAGTCTTGAATATTTGCTGGAATACACCTCCAGGCTACCAACGTGATTGCACTTGCTATCCAAATGGCTCCCCATGGCTACTAGTCAATAAAATAATCACTACTCAAGTGATCTACACGTTGCATACACACTTTGGAAGGTACTTGAAGGTCCTGACATGGCAATGCATTGATGGAAGCTCAGTTTGAAGGTTATGTATAGGTACACAGACCTAGAACAGAGCATGAACTGCTGCAAGTAGTGAATATATAGCGTACACTGGATCTTGATTGAAGCATTGAAGCTATTTGACATGCATTCTTGGCTCCATTGAAGTGTAGATACATCCTGGAAGACATATGTATTGTGTCTTATTGTTGTTGAAGTTTCTTGAAGAAAATACTCAAATCTAGAAGTATATGATAGGTTGAAAACTGTCATAAAATTGTGGACAGCAAATACTCATTGATCGTGAAGCATTACATAACATTGGTTAGCTTCTATCAGATGTATAACATGGCATATGTCTACTAAATGTCTGGAAGACTAAGATGAGCATCGAATGCTCATGAAAGCTAAAGTTTGAAGCTGGAAACAAATGCATTGATATTATCTTGGATGGTTACAAATAGGGAATGCATTCTATGACATTGTCTATTGAAGGCAAAGTGACTATGGTTGTCTGTATGGTCATGTATTGGCCCCTAGATTTGATAGCACATGTATGAAGTACTTTGAGGACATTTTGGAGCTGGATAAACCTAGTTTGATTGAGTTTTTGCTGACTGCAACTTGCAAGCAAGGTATTTAACACTTGTACTTAAACTATGCCCGCATGATCATATATGGACTCCTACATGTACTAGCAAATGTCTGAGAGTTTTTGGAGCATGTATGACATGTATTCATCTCATTTTTGGCTTGAAAGAGCTGTTGGTCATTGAGGGTTTGCAAATTTCAGACTATATGTTTGGTTGACTGCAATAAGGTTGCATGATACAGAGTTACAACAACTACATGGTCTGTGTATTGACTAATGTATCTACAGGTTATACCACATGTTTGTGGTGGGATGGTTTTGAGATGTCAATGGGCTGAAATACCCTGATTACAACAAACAGTTAATTGCAAAAAGCTGTCATAAACAATCAATGACTACAGTAGGTCAGTTAGACTTGTAGGAAGTTAGGCATTAAGCCATTTTCTATTACAATATGACAAATGCAGACAGAAGTGACAACATAACCCAGATATTGGGGGAAAATCTTGATAGCAATAATTATGCCATATGGAAGTTCCGCATGTAGAACTTCTTGATAGGTAAAGGATACTGGGACTTGGTGACAGGTATTGAAGTTGAACCTAAAATCCTAGAGAGGAATCATACAGTTGCTCAAAGACGAGCGCACCAAGCTCATAGGTTGCTACAGTGGTTTATCTTTATGTATCTCTAATGTTAAGGTAATGCAGATCATGAACTACAAGTCACCAGCAGATGCATGAAACATATTGATAAGGTATTATGGCACAACTACCATTGCCAAGAAGATATAGTTAAAGTAGAAATTCAACGACATGGAGAGAAAAGGTAGATCTATACAAGATTATGTCACAGAGATTAAGACTATTGCAGATCAGTTGGCATCCATTGGCACACAGGTTGAGGATGAAGACATGGTTGCAGTGACATTAAATGGTTTAGGATCTGAATATAAGTCATTTGATACTTTCATCTCTGTGTGGGCTAAAATGCCGGATTTCAATGAGCCGGTTGCATTGCTTATTCATGAGTTAAACTTGGCTTGGCTACAGGCTCTAGTAGCTCCAAGAGCAAGGATGCTATCTTTTATTCGCATCAAAGCATCTATGGCAGCCGTGGTAGAGGTTATGGTTCTGGCAAAGGAGGCCAACAAAATGTTTCCTATAGCAATAATAATCAGTAGGGTTTAAATGCAAGAGGAGGTGGAAATTTCAGAGGTAGGGGGAGATCTAGCCTTAGAGATAGAGGCTCCTGGCAGCAGCAGTGTCCATCTGACAATCCTAATAAGGATAATGATTGTCACTACTATGGAAAGTATGGTCATATTGCCAAGGACTACTGGAAGAAGCAGGGCAAGCAGCATGGACATTATGCATCGTCCAATCAGACAGACGATGCTTCTGGGGGTAGACTATTTTCCATGACACATGTGAAAGACAAGACTACTGAGAAGTCTACTAAGGATGCATTTTGGTATATTTATTCGGGGGCATTGAATCATATGACCCCTCATGGTGACTGGTTTATTGACATCAGCATAGCATTGAACATAAAGGCAAAGTGCCTTTGGTAATCCATGATCGCAAGAAGAAAAATTTACATGATGTACTACATGTCCCGTTAATTACTAAAAATCTATTGTGTGTGGGCTAGATGACTGAGCACAATTTGCAGCTTAGGTTTAATAAGCATGGTTGCTTCATTGAGGAGTTTGATAATGGCTGCAAATTGATTGCTCGTGGTCATAGGAATGGCAGGATGTTTACTCTTGATGCCACTTTGCCACAGTTGAAATCAGCCATGTTTGCCCATGGCTCTAGCATAGTTAGAGATTTAGAATTATGGCATAAAAGAGTGGGGCATGTTAATCTTTACCAGCTGCAAATGATGCAAAAAAAACAGCTTGTTACAGGTCTACCCAAGTTTGCTTACATGGATATTGGTCATGTCTGCAATGCTTGTCTATTTGGTAAACAGTCAAGGTTGTTAATCTTCAGCGACTACAAATGATGAAAAAAAAATAGCTTGTTACAGGTCTACCCAAGTTTGCTTACATTGATATTGGTCATGTTTGTGATGCTTGTCTGTTTGGTTACAACTTGCTATAGGTTACCCAAGTTTGCTTACACGGATATTGATTATGTCTACGATGCTTGTCTTTTTGGTAGACAGTCAAGGTTGCCATTTGTCAAGCATGTAAGAAATAGTAAGTGACTGTTGCAGTTGGTTCACTTTGATATGTGGGGGCCAGCCCATAATGCATGTGTGGGAGGCTCTAAGTATTATGTGACATTCATTGATGACTTCAATCGCTATACTTGGGTTTATATAATGAAAACAAAGGATGAGGTATTTTCTATTTTTCAGCAATTCAAGTAGCAAGTTGAAAAGGAATTTGATTGCTATATCTCTTGTTTGAGTTCTGACAGTGGTGTAGAGTATGTGTCAAATGAGTGACAGTTTTTAGCTGAAAATGGCATATGTAGGCAACTTACATGCAACTACACTCCACAACAGAATGGGGTAGCTGAATGGAAGAACAGAGTCTTAATGGAAGCTGTGCATGCAATGATGAATGAGAAGAAGATGCCACTCTATTATTGGGCTGAGGTTATTATGACAGCCATGTATATCTTGAATAGGACTCCCACTACAAATATTTATGATATAACACCATTTGAGAAGTTGTATGGCTACAAGCCTAATATCAATCACATGAAAGTATTTGGATGTCTTGCTTATGTGCACATCCTTGATGAGAAGAGGAAGAAGCTGGATTCGAAAGCACATAAGTGTGTCTTTATTGGTTATTCACAGGAGAAGAAAGCATATAAATGTTATGATCCCTCTACTCAAGAGACATTAGTCAACGAAGATGTTATCATTGATGAGATAGCCTCTTGGTGTGCATCACCAGCTCTAGTGCCATTGGATATGCCTTCTACACATGCTTCTATAGTTGATTCACAGCCGAGTACTGCATTGACAGGCCCGACAGTATCTCCATGGACAGGGAGATTGCAGAGCTCTGGCTCACCATCCATTGATACCACTATGTTAGTGAGTGGGAGATATGATGTGTGGACAATGAAGGAAAAGAACAAGCTTCTGATGGTACATCTAGTGTGATGACACCTGGCAGGATGACTTCAGGCTATGACTCAACTGATAGTCTAGACAGTGAGCTTGGTATTTCGACTGTGTATATGCCTAGCACTAGGCAGAACAGGTATATTCCGCCTCATGAGAGAGGGGAATCGAGTAGTACACCACAACTTAGACGCTCACAGAGAATCAGGTACCCTATGGATAGGCTAGCTTACAGTGGTTATTCTGCAAAGCATTATGCTTACATGACAAAAGTGAAAGAGGTCAAAGAATGTGCCACATATGCTGAAGCAATGATGGATAAAAATTAGTGCACAGCTATGGATGAGGAAATATCTACCTTGGCTAAAAATAGAACATGGGATCTTGTACCACTGATAGAAGGAAAGAAGACCATTGGATGTAAATGGGTCTAAAAGA
The DNA here is from genome assembly GCF_053477565.2 of Lygodium microphyllum. Taxonomy (NCBI): domain Eukaryota; kingdom Viridiplantae; phylum Streptophyta; class Polypodiopsida; order Schizaeales; family Lygodiaceae; genus Lygodium; species Lygodium microphyllum. The sequence goes on from NC_141139.1 coordinate 69,965,636, forward strand.
TTAAATGCAAGTCAGATGGCAGTGTAGAGAGGTACAAAGCTAGGCTGGTTACTAAAGGATATGCTTAGCAGTATGGGCTAGACTATGAGGAAACATTCAACCCTGTTGCCAAGATGGCAACCATACGAACAATGATCGCATTCGCTATTGCTAAAGGTTGGAAATTGCAACAAATGGATGCTAATAATGTGTTTCTCAATGGTGACTTAGCATAGGATGTTTTTATGGATCAGCCTGAAGGGTATGTACACACTGATTTTCAGCATTATGTATGCAAACTAAAAAAAGCATTGTATGGGCTGAAGCAGGCTCCGAGAGCCTGGCATGCAAGGATTAGCAATTACTTGCAGAGGTTGGGATTCACTGTTGGCAGGGCTGATCGTAGTCTGTTTATGTACTGGTTAACTATGTTGATGATTTGATAATCACAGGCGATGGTGACTTAGGGATACATCATGTTATGCAGATGTTGATATCTGAATTTGATATGAAAGACTTAGGTGAACTGAAGTATTTCTTGGGTATTGAGGTGATCAAGGCTGAAAATGGTTTATGGCTGATCCAGAAACACTATGCCATGGAAATGCTAAAGAAATATGGCATAGTTGAATGTAAACCACTGGATACACCTCTTTATCAGAATGTCAAGTTGGACATTAGCACTGGAGCTGAAATTGATGATGTGACTATGTACAGGAAGATGGTTGGAAGTCTAATCTACTTGACCATCACCAAGCCTGACTTGAGTTATGCTGTTGGCCTCATAACTTAGTTCATGCAGAAGCCCAAAAAGCCACATTTGGATGTGTTGAGATATCGAGCTCCACTCGTGATATGCCAGGGTGACCGTTGTCCATTTATGTCACCGACTTGTCAGTTGTTGCAGATGCGGTTGGTACACCGCTCATGAATAATAGCTAGATGACAGCTATCCTTATCTACTCTAGTTCGTGGCTCAGTTAGTATGCCACCTTAGTTAGTTGAGTTTGGTTTGAAACCCATATATAGGGTTCTTCTATTTCTTTTGTACTTGAGTTCTTTTTGGCTTACACAACTAAGAAGAGGAAAACTGTTTTTCAGCCTCCACCCTTGTGTGTATTCCCCCATTGTGCAAGCAAGAAAGCTACAAGTGAGACTCCTTCCTTCTCTTCCACAATCTTGACATGGTATCAGAGCCTTGTTCGTGGTAAGGAGCTCAAGAAAGCAAGCCAAGCTCGCGGCATTCTGGTAAGAGGACCAGTGTTGCTTTCATTTTTCTGTTTGGGAGCAAGTCTCTGTAGGTAGCACAGCCGGAAAGTGCAAGAGTACATTGTCTCAGGTTGAGACGCCCTTCGCAGTGAAGCAAGAGGGCTATATATGCTGCGGGATAGGGCTTTAGCCCTCCATGACCCTGTTTTTTTTATTTGAGGCCATTTCGGGGCTTGTTTTGGAGGTGGAAGTTTTCTGCACGCACTCAGGAAAAGGCCTTGTTTTATGCTGTGTGACCACTGTTCTACAGGTCGGTGAAAAGTTACCACAGAAATTGCATTGTATGCTTGTGTGCAGAGGCATTGGGAGTTACATAATCATCCTTGGCTCCTGTTTGTGCAAAATCATCACTAGGAAGTGACTGTGTGGTCAAATACCACTTTCGCCAGTTTTGCAGATTTGCCCTTGTGAGGGTGAAGCTGTGCTTTTTGCAGTGATAGAATTTTTTGCAGTGTTCTATAATGGCGTTTGATTCTCTTTCACAGATTGTAACTGAAAAGCTTGACAATAACAACTTCCAAGCATGGAAGTTTAGAATGACGAATTTCCTTATGGGAAAAGGATATTGGAAATTTGTTGCAGGAAATGAAGAAGAACCAGTTCTTCCTGATGTTCCCAATCAACAGCAAATGCAGGCATTTAAAGCATGGCATGAGAGAGCTAGGAAAGTTATGTACTGGTTGTCTATCAGTATTTCAGACTCTATGATTGTGCATATTCAGGATGCAAGTACGCCAAAGGAGGCATGGGATACTTTGTCAAAAATCTATAGCACAAATACGCAAGCCAGAAAAATGCAGCTCAAGCAAGAGTTGCATAATGTGCAAAGAGAAAGTATGAGCATCAATGACTACCACATGAAGGTGAAGAAGATTGCAGATGCACTTGCTTCCATTGGGTCGCCAATGGAAGATGATGATTTAGTTTCTGTGACCTTGAATGGTCTAGGAAAGGATTATGCACAGTTCCGAACATCCATTTCCGTCCGTGAAAGATTTCTTGATTTTGAGGAGTTGATTGCTCTTCTAATTTCTGAGGAGCAGAGAAATGGTGGTGCATCTTCGTCAGGAGGAACTTCAAAAGAAGCTATCTTCTACTCAAATGCTGGAAGAGGTAGAGGCAGAGGTAGAGGAGGCCGATCTGGAGGCCGTGGAAGAAATCAAAATATGCAGCAAACTCAAGAAAACCAGTCCTATGGAGGAGGACGTGTAACTCTAGCGGCAGGGGGAGCCAAAGAGGTCGTGGTGGATGGCAAAGAGGCCAAAATGCAAACAGTAATGTTGAATGCTACTACTGTGGTAAAATGGGTCATATGGCTAAAGACTGCTATAAAAAGCAGAATGACATCATGAATGGAAAATTGCAACAAGAAAACTATGCATCTTCTAGTAGACAGGGTGATGACAGAAATGAGCATTTGTTTATGGTGCAGCACATGAACAATTCTGTGACAAGTGCAGAAGAAAGCAACGATGTATGGTATGTTGACTCAGGTGCATCAAACCACAAGACAGGTCATGCAGAATGGATGGAGGATGCAAGGAAAATGGAAAAACCAGGATTTGTGGAGACTAGTGATGGTACTGCACATCCTATTGTGCAGATTGGAAAAATTCCTTTGTCTATGCAGGATGGGAAAAAGAAATACCTGTCAGATGTATTTCATGTCCCGAATATCACCAAGAATCTGGTTTCTGTTGGTCAAATGGTTGAGCAGGGCTTGCAGGTCAGATTTAATCCTCATGGATGCTTTGTTGAGGATATGAAAAATAAAGGTCGCTTGATAGCAAAAGGAAAGAAGAAGGGCAGAATGTTTACGTTGGATGCAGACATGCCTGAATTGAGTGCAGCAATGTTTGCACATGGGTTCAGTGTAGTTGCAGATATTGATATCTGGCATAAACGCATTGGTCATGTTAATGTACAGCAACTTAAATCAATGCAAGCCCAAAATATTGTTGCAGGATTGCCTAAATTCAAGGTTGCAGAAATGCATAAGGTATGTGAAGCCTGTCAGTTTGGAAAACAGGCAAGGAAACCATTTCCTAGACATGTTCAAGAGAGTAAGAAGCCATTGGAATTAATCCACTCTGATGTGTGGACTACTAAAGCTGCATCTCTTGGAGGCTGTCATTATTTTATCACTTTTATTGATGACTATAGCAGAAAATTTTGGGTGTATTTTATGAAAAAGAAAAGTGAAGTTTATGGGCATTTCAAAACTCTTAAAGCTATGGTTGAAAAAGAAACAGGCCTGCAGATAAAATGCCTAAGGTCAGATGGAGGGGGGGAGTACCTCTCAAATGAGTTTGCAAGGTTCCTGCAAGAGCATGGCATAAAGCAGCAGTATTCATGTAGTCATACCCCACAACAAAATGGAATTGCATAAAAAAAAAACAGGCATATTGGAGAGGTATCTCGTGCCATGCTCAACGAAAAAGACTTGCCAGACTTTTATTGGGCTGAGGCAGTTGCTACAGTAGTCTACATAATGAACAGGACTCCCACTGCAGCAATACATGGCATGACTCCAGAGGAGAGGTATACTGGTAGGAAACCAGATATTTCTCATTTGAAAATTTTTGGCTGCATTGCCTATGTTCATGTGCCAGATGAGTTGGGATCCAAGTTGGATCCAAAAGCTGAGAAGTACATCTTTATTGGTTATTCTCTGCACAGCAAAAAGGGTATAGATACTATAACCCTTCTACTCATAAGTTTACAGTGAGCAGAGATGTTGTTTTTGATGAGATGAGTAGCTGGTATAAACCAGTAAATGTGATTGATAATGTAGATGCACAAAATGGTAATGTTGCACAGAATTCACATCAGCAGTCACAAGATATTAGTGGACCTGGAGCGTCCTCTAGCAGTGGTTCACATTCTTCGCCATGGATAGGCAGATTGAGATCAGGAGAATCTTCTCAAGGCAGTGCAAATAGTGGTATGCAAGTATCACAAAAAGGAAAAGAGAAGGTAGATCAGCCCATGTTTGATGTGAATGCGGGTCACTCTTATGTGGATGGTGAATCCAGTGGCTCAGAACAGAGCATTGATGATGAGTTGGGTATTCCTTCTATTGTTACACCTGGAGTAAGGAAGACCATGGATGTTTTGAGAGCATCTGGGAGTGAACCTACTTTGCGCAGGTCTACTAGAGCTAGGTATCCTGTGGATAGGCTGAAATATGATGGATTTACAGCCATTCACTATGCATATATGGTCAAAGTGATACAAGAACCAAAACCCACTTCCTTTGAGCAAGCCATGGGAAAAGAAAAATGGGAGAAAGCCATGGATGAAGAAATGGATACCTTGGAAGCAAATGCTACATGGGAATTGGTACCTTTGCCTAAAGATAAGAATGCAATTGGTTGTAAGTGGGTTTATAAGGTGAAACACAATGCAGATGGTTCTGTGAATAGATACAAGGCAAGATTAGTAGTCAAGAGGTATGCACAAACATATGGCATTGATTATGAAGAAACATTCAGTCCGGTTGCAAGGATGGCAACCGTAAGAGCAATCATTGCTATGGCTGCATCAAAGGAATGGTCTTTACATCAGATGGATGTAAAGAATGCCTTCTTGCATGGTGATTTGCAAGAAGAGGTATATATGGAGCAGCCACCAGGTTATGTGCATGCTATTCATCTTGAGTTTGTTTGCAGGTTGAAGAAAGCATTGTATGACTTGAAGCAAGCACCTAGAGCATGGTCTGACAAGATAGGACAGTATCTTGTCACTATTGGTTTTCAGATTTCCAAGGCAGATTTCTCACTTTATGTGAGAAAAACAGAGAAAGGTATTATGCTACTTGTCATTTATGTTGATGATTTGATTATGACATGTGACAGTGATGAAGATATCCTTCATGTGAAAATGCTATTGAAGCAGAAGTTTGAGATGAAGGATTTGGGAGAGCTACGTTATTTCTTGGGCATTGAGGTGATTAGATCACCAAGTGGGATACAGCTCTTGCAGAGGCAGTATGGATTGGACATGCTATCCAAATATGGGATGACAGGCTGTAAGCCTATTTCAGTTCCTTTGGAGCAGAATGTGAAGCTGAGCGCAGATGCAGGTGAACTTCTGGAAGACCCTACTATGTACAAACGCATAGTAGGAAGTTTGATTTATATGACTATTACCAGGCCAGATTTGAGCTATGCTGTTGGATTGGTAAGTCAGTTTATGCAGGCTCCAAGGAAACCGCATTTGGATGCGGCTAGACGCATACTCAGGTATGTGAAGTCCACATTGCAGTATGGATTGTTTTATGAGACTGGGGTTCAGATACAGTTGCATGGATACACTGATGCTGATTGGGCTGGTAGTATTTCTGATAGACGATCGACCAGTGGATATGTGTTCTCTTTTGGGACTGCTGCAGTCACTTGGAGCAGGAAGAAACAACCTACAGTTGCCTTGTCGAGCACAGAGGCTGAGTACAGGGGTGCAGCAATGGCTGCATGTGAGGTAGCTTGGTTGCATAAGCTACTTTATGATATGCATCAGTCTACAGATGGGCCAGTTGTCATTTATTGTGACAACATGAGTAGTATACACTTGGCAAATAACCCAGTCTATCATGCTAGAACAAAGCACATTGAGGTGCATTATCACTATGTGTGGGAGAGGGTTTTATTAGGTCTTATTGATCTAGTTTATGTCAGCACAGAGGATCAGGTAGCTGACATATTCACGAAGGCATTGGGCACAGAGAGGCTGCGCAAGTTCAGAGACCTGCTTGGTGTGTAGGAATTGGGATTGAGCTCGAGGGGGAGTGTTGAGATATCGAGCTCCACTCGTGATATGCCAGGGTGACCGTTGTGCATTTATGTCATCGACTTGTCAATTTTGCAGATGCGGTTGGTACACCGCTCATGAATAATAGCTAGATGACAGCTATCCTTATCTACTCTAGTTCATGGCTCAATTAGTATGCCACCTTAGTTAGTTGAGTTTGGTTTGAAACCCATATATAGGGTTCTTCTATTTCTTTTGTACTTGAGTTCTTTTTGGCTTACACAACTAAGAAGAGGAAAACTGTTTTTCAGCCTCCACCCTTGTGTGTATTCCCCCATTGTGCAAGCAAGAAAGCTACAAGTGAGACTCCTTCCTTCTCTCCCACAACTTGACAGGATGTTGTTAGACGGATTATGAGATATGTAAAGTCCACTGTAGATTATGGGCTATTTTATATGAAAGATAAGCCCTTACACTAATTGGATACACGGATGCAGATTGGGAAGGATGCTCATATGATCATAGATCTACAAGTGGTTATGCTTTTGGATTTGGAAGTGGAATTATCAATTGGAGTAGCAAGAAGCAACCAACTGTTGCATTGTCTAGCACTAAGGCAGAGTACAAAGGTGCTACATTGGCAATATGTGAGATTGCATGGCTGCTCAAGCTTATGGCTGATTTGGACATACATGTGGATGCTCTAGTGACCTTGTTATGCAACAATCTCACTAGTGTACTGCTGGCAACAAATCCAATTTATCATGCCACGACTAAACACATTAAGATACACTACCATTTTATCCGAGAGATAGTTCTTACACAGAAAGTAGATCTTATGCATGTGAAGGCTGATGAATAGGTTGCAGATATCTTTACCAAGTCTTTGGGTAAAGATAATTTCAGTTGGTTTCGACAAGTACTTGGTGTACAGGTTTTATATTGAGCTTAAGGGGGAGTGTTGAGACTTCGAGCTCTTATGTGTGACCGACGATAGAGTCTTAGCTGTGTCCAGTTGTATCAGTAAGTGAGGGACACTAAATAAGTCGGTGGCTTTAGGCTGTGTGTGAATGGTTTGTAGACCTTAGAGTGTTGTATTCACTTTAGATATATGTGTTATGGAATAATATGAAGAATAGAGATGAGAGCATACGCTCTCCAACCCTTCTCTCTATCTCTGAACAATACCACATTCAAGTGAACACTAAGTCAAAACGAAGTAATACATGAGCTATTTGGCCTAGATAGAACCCTCCCTTACCTAGTGTGCTGACCCATGAGGCTCAACACCAAGTGATATGGGGGTCCTTGAACCTAGTGGTGGTGACCCATGAGGGTCAACACCAAGCAATACGAGGGTCCTTGAACCTAGGGAGAAGCCTCCCTTGCTTGGTGGTGACCCATACTACGTTCAAGTGGACATGACATCAAAACCAAGTGATGTGGGAGCTCTTTAGCCTATGTAGAAGCCTCCCTCACTTGGTGTCCCATGCCACATTCAAGTGAACAATACATCAAAACCAACCAATGTGGGAGCTCTTTGGCCTAGATAGAAACCTCCCTTGCTTTTGGTGGTGACCCACAAGGGTCAGCACTAAGCGATACAGGGGCCCTTGACCCTAGGAGAAGCCTCCCTTGCTTGGTGGTGATTGAAACTACATTCAATGCACACAACAGTCAAAAGCAAGTGACGTGGGAGTTCTCAAGCCTAAGGAGAAGCCTCCCTCACTTGGTAGTGTCCCATACCGCATTCAAGTACACTTGAGGGTCAACCCATGTGGGTTTTAGTGCACGCTTAGATCAAAATAGTAAACCATGTGACATTAATGCACGAGGGTCCCCTAACCCTGAAAATTCATGGAGGCACCTCTCACTTGGCTTGCAAAGAATTAGAAATAGCACAAAGTTAGAAGTAGCCCACACTTGCTGCATTGTCAGATGGCACCTAGAGCCAGCGTCCATCGCTAGATGGGTTGGTTCCTTGATCTACCATGTCAAGGGGGCAAGGGCAATCAAGCAAGCCTAAAGCATGAGCCAGACAAGAGCACATGCACAAGGCACAAGAGATGACATGTGATTGAAGGAGGTCAAGAAAGCACAAATGTAAGGCACATCCTAAACCATAAATTGTTTGTACATATACAAGCAATGGTTCCTCTTTAAATGACACCCATAATGACAAGGGCACCCCTTTTTAGGATTCTAATTTCTATATCCCTCTCTCTCAGTGGCGGTGGTGGGCCAGAACACTATCTCTCATGAGGATCAATGGTCCAAATTGATCAACAGAGAGTGGGGATGGATGGCCCGAATATACCCATTGTAATACTTTATTATCATTTTTTTTGAACCCCTAGGAATTGTCAAAAGTGCGGATCTAGAGCTTGGCAGGAGCTATGGAGGATGGAAGATGAATATAAAACTCATGATGACATAGACTTAGATAGACTCATTGTTACACAAGTGAATTAGGTTCCAAGATAGATTATGAACACATTCTTATGTAAGATGGAAAATGACACTGACAATGACTCAAACTGACAGTTCCATTCTCTTGTTATGAGTGTCAACCAAGTACATGCCTTTATAGCTTTTGGAAAGTACCACTCTCCTCATTGTGCATATGGGATTTTGAACATCTCTTCCTAGAGCATGCATCATTTGTCTATCTCTTCTAGCCTCTTCAAGAGGGCATACATCTAGCCTCTATGGGCAAGCATTATTTGCTATTCTCAATACCCCCCCTCAAATGATGAGTCTCTATCCTTGCTGGCTTCCCCCCCCCCCCCCCCCATGATGACATGGCCCAAGAGACTAGCTCTTTGGCAGCCTAGTCAAGTTAAGGCTTGAAACTTTACATCTTTGGTAAGGCTTTCACATCCACTATGAGAAAAATTCTTTGTTGTCAACAATGGAAATTTCTTTATCTTCTTCATGCTTCTTTGTCATTCTTTGCTTTTCTCGATCTTTTGGGTGTTTTTGATCTTCTTGGACTCCTTGGTCTTCATGCTTTTCATATTTGACTTGTTCTTCATTATCTTGTGATCTAGTCTTCTTTGTGAGGTCCTTTTGGTCTTCTTTCTCAGTGAGTTTGAGATGGGTACATTGCTGTGACTTGTTGAACTATTTCATAAATCTTGGGATACATAGATTTTGGGATTTCATATGGCTTTGACTCATGGCTTGACATTACATTGGATTTTCTTCGGAGATCATACAACATCTTGTCCTTCATTTTTCTTGCTTTGTCACTCTTTACTTTGCTCGTAGTTTCTTTGACTTTGATTTTTCTCTTCTTGTCCATGTCTTCCTCAAGCAAAGGTATCATGATGACCAAGACATCTAGCCAGTTATGTAAAAAAGGGGATGGGTTCCCAAAGGGATGAGGGCATGTATAAAATTCAAAAAGCAAATAGAGAATCTCATTCTTGGTGTGTGGGTAAAGTGGCTCTCTTCTTCACTTCTTCTCTTCTCCTTGCTTGTGCTTGTGCTTGTATTTGAGAGAGGGAGAGTGAGAGTGTGAGGGAGTGAGTGAGTGAGGGTGAGGGACCGTGGTGGAGAAGCTCTCCATCTTCTCCTCTCTTCTTCTCTTCTCTTCTCTTCTCTTCTCTTATCTCGCATGCACGGCTCTGGAGGATGGAGCTTGGAGGTAGAGGGTTGAGCTTGCTTGACCTCACATCTTGGATCGTGGAGCTACCAAAGTGCTTGAGGGAGAAGGCTATGCAATCATGCATCAAGGTAAGCTCACTAAACTTGAAGGATCGAGAGCGCACATGGAAATGTAAGAGGTAGCCATAGCATTTGGCTTGAAACGCTTGAAGCAATAAGCAATCTGTGGGTCTTGGTAGACGAGTGAAAGCTCCCACAACCACAGTAAGGTTTTGTGTAAAAACAAGCCTAAATAGAAGGAAATCAGGATTATAATTCAAAAAAGAAGAGGAAAAGACATCCAAGGAGTATTGGCTTCTTTTTGGATTGTATGTTATGTAACATTACCCCCCTTCTAGTCAAGTACTAGTCCCATGGCACTTGTGGGTAAGGGCACGTGTGGTTGAAGGTTTACCTTGTGGGTTGGTGATGGGCCATTTGTGGGTATTTGACATGGGAGAGAAGCATGTCAAAATGGTTGAGGTTATGGAGACCGAGGGTATTTTGAGTGGGTGACAAGGGCCTTTGATGCCGACGGTTGGTCACATTTGCATTTACCTGAAAGGAAAACAAAAGTACACTGCCTAGGAGGTGTGTCTATCTCACTGTGTGTAGTACATTGTATTCGTGCTAGTGGAACTCGGAACCACAAGCCTGGAGTGTTGTCCCACACTTGAGGACCCAGTTTGTGTATGGGGAAAGTGTGGTGAGTGTAGCTTAGAGAGACATGCCTCCCTAGGTGTGTCTTGCCCTTGATGTGCCCTAAGCATGAAGTGGGGGCAAAAGGGCTAGGGGGTTAGGAATGGATTCAGCTAACGTCGACCACCAGACATGCCTAACTTGAGGACCCTTAGGTGCAACGATTGTGGCACTCATCAAGTGAGATCTTCTTTTTCCTTCTTTCTCTTGTCTTTCTTTTTTCTCCTTTCATTGTCTTTTCTTTTTCATATTTCCTTGTTCTTTCCTTTGTTTGGTTTTCCTCTTTTATTTAATGTGCATGAGGAGCTAATCCTCATATTCTGAATCGCAAGAGGAGGAGGCTAGGGGCTTAAAAATTTTACTAAGGAAGTTCCTACTTTGCATATAGTCTTGAAAGGTTGGATGTTCACTTGAGTAATGTAGGTGAGGACATTCGTAAGGAAGTCATCGAGTCGATTCTGCTAGCAATGTGTAGATCTTCCTTAGTAAGGATGCGATCTAAATAGGGGTGGGTCATGACATGCTCTTCTAGATGTCGGTTGTGAGTAGTGGCCAATACCTTATAGGAGGTGGGAGCTACATAAGTTGGGTCGTCATACTTCAAGGTTTTGATTGCACGTCTCTGTTAGCATTGGTCATGATTTGGCAACCCTCTCATTTCCATTGAAGTCAGAGAGCATATCATTTTCGCAAGAAAGAGGAGTCGTTGTGGGCTAGAGTTTTCAACTCTTCAATTTCCTAGTTTGTGGCAGAGACCGTGCTCTTGTCATAAGATATGATGAGTCATTGTTTGCATGCTTGCTCATGAGAAATTTTGTTGGCATCAATGCTTCAACTTTTATGAAGGCCTTAATCAACACAAATTCTGATTCCTCCCAAGTGCAAGATATTGTATACACTTCTGTTGCTAAAGGCTCTTCTAAAATACCTAAGTCTAATTGCTCTCATAGATTTTAGCAAGCATGGTAAATGTAGCATCCAAACATCAAATGCAAGTGACCAAGTCATGCCCCGTATTTTCAACTAAGTTAGAGGCCAAGGGCAAGCATGAATCACTACTCATAAGAGGGTTAAAGGCATGAAAGAGGGTGGGGTTTGACTAGACTAGATAGCTCAGCAACTGATATCTGCAACTTGATTGATCCTGAGGGTGTGGTTTAGCCTCTGCTATCATAGGCATGGTTTGCGAGGGTGATGTTGTGTTGTTAGATGCTTGTGATGTCCTTGGGACAGAAGTAGTTTTGGGGATCCATTGTGGCTTGACTATTTGTCTATGCCTATAATGCATTCTTTGTCTCCTAGGCCTCGAATACAAGTTTCTAGTAGCGCAAGGTTGTGTCTGCTTATTTCTGGATGGCGGTCCTTGGTTCTTAGGCATCCATTTGGCCTTGGGTTCATTGGCCTTTGTCACACTCTTGATGGTTTGAAAGCATTGAGGCTTGGTGGGTTGTGACAAGTCAGGAACCCCCTCCTTAGACCCCGTTGTAGGTTCATCTATTGGTGGCTTTGCAGGCTTTGATGGAGCCATGCTGTCCTTGCTGAAAGCTATCACTATGCATACATTGCCAATGGTGACGTGAATGCGTTATGACTCGAAATCGTCATTGCAATATGCATGCTTCTTAAATGCATGTCCTAATAGTAATTCATTTCCAACCTCCTTTGCATTTGGCAATACATAGAAGACCATGGGTATACTCTCAGACTCGATAGAGAATGCAACTTTAGACTTTCCCAAAAGCACATATGCTTGACCCCCAAATGGGCTAAGCTTAGCATTCATGGATTGTAGTTATGGTCAACCAATGAGAGTCCAATGATCATGAGTTAGGATATTAGGGTGGTCCTTCTCATCAATCAAAGTGTCTAAAGTATGTGTTTGTTGGGCAGTGACCATTATGCATAGGTAAGCGGGTACTACCGCTTCCTCATCTTCGTCCTCAATTTCTATAATTCTGTACTTCTTTATGTGGCTACCATTGAAGAAGCCTATGCCCTCTCCATCTAGGGTCTCAAGCTCTACATTGTTGGTTTGACTGATGGAGCAGACTATGAAAGGTCCTAATCCCCTAAACTTCATCTTTTGTTTATGTCCCTTCATTGAGTATGACAATACTAGGTCGCCCTGATCGCAGTCTTGCTGTTTGACATGCTTGTCAAACCAATTCTTCCATCATTCCTTTTCACAAATAGTGCATGGGTAGCTAGAAGTCGAGTCTCGAATAGGCGTTCTAGCTCAACTAGGCATTCTATCCATGCCTCCTTTCCATCCCATCTCTCTTGGATGGCTACTCTTAGGCTAGGGACAAATAATTCTACTAGTAGAATAGCTTCAGTGCCATAGGTCAACTTAAAGGAAGTCTACCCACAGTCGTTTTATATGCTATTCCATAGGCCCATAAGGCTACCATCAGCTTGTTGTCCCAATCACTACGTGAAGTAGCAAAGACCACCTTGGTTAGGACATTCACCAAGATCTTATTTGTGGATTCAGCTTGGTCATTTGCTTGAGGTTAGTAGGGTGAAGATTTCCTATGGATGATTATGAAGGTAGACAAGAGGTGAGCAATCACTTCATTGATGAAGTGTGTGCCTTGATCACTAACTAGTTCAATGGGGCAGCTGAATTGTGAGATCATCTACTCCCAAAGGAACTTGGTTGTGGTCCTAGCATCATTTTTCCTGGTGGCCCGTGCTTATGTCCACTTTGTGAGATAGCATGTGGCGAATATGATATACTTGACCTGCGAGTACTGTGTTGCAGAACTAATTGGTCCAATGAAATCAATCCCCCATTTTTTGAATGGTTGCTTTGCGATGATTGGGGTTAGCTCCATCTTGTCCTTGTGAATGAGTACCTTGATCTGTTGGTACTCATCTCACATTGCTTCACAAATTGTGCTACATCATGAAAAAGCGTGGGCCACCACAATTGAGACTGCAATACTTTGCACACTATCGTGTCTTCATCGTTGAAATGTCCTCCAGCAATTCCGTCGTGTGCCTCCGCAATTACGTCATGAATCTCATGTTTGCACACACATCGTCATAATAAGCCATCTTGCTCTAATCTGTAGAGCTAGCCAGCTATCAACTAATAGGGTTGTATCTTAAGGATAAGTCACCTAAGAAATGCCTTCTCGATAGGTCCTTTGGGTAGTCCATGCTTTAGCACTTGGACTATGTCGTCTGCTCAGATCCTTCTTGCTAGACAAGTTAAAAAATATGCGCATCTAGTAAGTTGTTTATGATACTCTATCTAATGGCTTCTCTCATGGGTATGTGGAACATGTGATCAGCCATGTAGTGCACTTCCCTTTGCATACAACCATAGAGAAGTCAAATTCTAGCAAAAGTAGTAGCCACCTGGCTATGTGTAGTAGCGCAAGGTTTGTTCACAAGATATAGCAGAGCTTGATGGTCTATGAAGAAAGTGAAAGGTGTAGCTAAAAGATAATGCTGGAATTTCTTCACACAAACACCATGGCCAACCCTTCTCTCTCGGTTGTGGAATAGTTAATCTTGATATCCATGAGTTGTCTGCTAGCAAAGCTCGGTGGATAGTCTAGGTTGTGTTCACCCGACTAGCACAAAATAGCTCCCATGGCAAACTTCGAGGCGTCAATATGTACATGGAAGGTTATGGCCCAATTTGGGGCTCTTAGGATTGGCATGGTTGTTAGAGCCTTATTCAACTCTTTGTATGCGCGTTGGCATTTCTTGGTCCATTCAAATACTATTAGCAATTTGTGGAGTGGTCTAGCGATTAGTGCATAGTTTAGCATGAATTGCCAATAGTACCCTCTATGTCCTGGGAAGTGCTGAACTCCCCTGTAGTTGGTTGGTGGTGGAAGGTCAACAATAACCTTGACTTTTGAGAAGTCGGTGGCAATGCCATTCTTGGACACCATGTTCCCCAAGATGCATCCATGTTTCACCCAAAATTGGCACTTAAGGGGGTTCAATGAGAGACGATACAATTTGCATCGTTCAAAGACTGCACTGAGTTTGTCTAGGTGTTTCCTCCAACTTGAGTAAACGCACACATTGTCAATGAACACTTCTAGCTCGTGCCTAGCATGTCCTTGAAGATGGCACACATGAGTCGTTGGAACGTGGCTGGTGCATTTGTCAATCCAAAGGGCATGACTATGTAGGCAAAGGTACCCCACTCAATAGCAAACATGATCTTATGCCTGTCCATCAGGATGCACTTGCACCTGATTCTAACTGAAGAAGTTGTCTAGGAAACTATAAGCTTCTTTGCCAGCCACTCGCTTAAGCATATGCTCAGTGTATGGTAGTGGATAGTTGTCTCTCTTCATAGCAGTGTTGACTTTCTTATAATTGATGCACACTCTGATTTTTTCTTTCTTCTTTATCAGGACGATTACAATGGGTGAAACCTTGTTCATGTTCTCAATTTTATAGATGAATCCAACTCTAAACAGCTTATCTGTCTCCTCCTTGGCTGCATGAGCATGCTTGGGATTCATCGAATATGGTCATTGCTTGACTAGCATGCAAGTCCCCCTTGGTGCATTTGGTCTTAGGTGGTTGGGATATTTTAGGATCGCTATCTGAGCTTACTTCAAACTCAAAATTGAACTCTTTGTCGTTGCTAGAAGAGGGAGTCTCTCCTAGTGGTGGTAGCTCCGAAGGTGATTCCGTTCCAAACAATGGTGCGGCACTTGGTTGGGTGAGCCCTACTCATTCGTGATCAATCACTCTTAAGTGTTCCAACCAACCACATGCAATCGCACTCCATTTTCATGATTCCTCTCTTAATTTTAAAGGTATTCCCCTTCCGCATTTTGAAATATACTTGTATTTTATCAATTACATGTCCGTCAGTGTCATACTCTATTGTGTCAATCTCTTTTTTGCTCTCTCCCACTGAGGGAATAGTAGTCTTCATACTCGTCATCCGAATCTTCCTCTTCCATCGTCTCCTAGGTTTCTATGCTCCTCTTATTTCTCATTCATGACTAAGGCCCAATTGTACATTAGGTTCATATTATGTACCTTGGTCCACTTCCACTTGGGTTTGTCCATGAGATACTTGTGCTGTTTAAGGTTAGCGGTTGGGTTGCCAGCTAGCTTATATATCAAGTAATCTTAGATCCCATGGAGCTCTAGCTTGTTGTTCAATACATGGAATGTGACAGGGGTGGGTGGGCTACAAGAGCTTATGGCCATCATGCATAATGGCACTAAGGGATTATTCATGGGCTCACCGCGGCTATCATAACAGATTGCTTGTATTCCTCCTCCTTGTCCAACAAGTCGATGGTGGCTAGCACATGCATCCAATCTTGCTCATCCTCAGGGCTAGGGATATATTTAGTTACGACCCATAAGATTTCCTAACTTGGGTGTTACCCTTCAGCAAATCGGAGATGGCATTCAAGTTGATTGGAGTTGTCTCCCAGGTGTCCATCTCTACTCTCAGTGTCTATGTTTGGTTGCTCAAGAAGATCAGACCATTGCCCCGGTCTTCTATAACTTGTGCATTCTGTATCATCCAAGGTCGGCCTAGCAGGATGTCGTAGTCTACTACCCTCATAATGATGGTCTACTAAAAATTGGACTCCTACAATCTTCAACGACCAATTCTTCACAACACTTTGAAAGGCCTAACATTCATCTCATTGGCCAATGTGACATTGATCCTAGTGTTCTCAATAGGCAAGTTACCCCAAGCCTGGAGCACTACATGACTAAGTACACTAACTTGAGCTCCCATGTCCACAATCCCTTTCCTTATGGTGTCTCTTAGTGCTAGGACTAGCAAGATTGCATGCATCTCTACACCTTCCCAGAAAGCATTAATATGTAAGGACTTAGGCACACTGTGTAGCATCAAGCTAGGTATCTGAGTCACGGCGTCGTGGTCATGTAAGTCAGTTACCCCTTGCTTGATTGGTCCTTCCACCCACTACTTCAACTCTTGCCATAGCATTGGGAGCTGTCTAAGTAGGTCCCCTAAGAGCAAAGTCATAGGGGTTGTCACTAGTGTTATAAGAAGATTGTCAGCTGCTTCCTTCCCTCCTAATTCTGTGCTTCTTGGCCAATGGCCCTGGCTAGTTTGCTGGCCTGTGTGGTACTTGAGCTTTGTCTATGCAACACTGCTTGAGGTACAAAAGCGTCTCTGGATTTTAGTTACGTAGGTGAAACCAATGTGCTTACACTAGAGAGCTCATCGATTCCATCTTCTAGGATGGGTTCAACATTCTTCAAGTGCTCTTAGGCTTCTCTCACCCACTCCATGACCTTATCTATAGCTTCAAGCTGGTGCTTCAGGTTGGGGTACTCCCCTTTTCCACAATCTTCGAAGCGGATGTATCTGCTTCTGCATCTAACTTTTTCCCCTATAGTTAATCTCCTGGCACTCTCGTGACCTTTGCTTCAATTCTCTTTCTCCTTTGCCTATGAATCCTTTTTTCTATTAAGGCTACATCTCGATTACTAGGCCCTCACGGGCCACTTTATCTGTCCTCAGGTCATAACATGCAATAGGATAGGAGTAGACTCTCCATCAAGTGTTTCAACTTCAAACAACCCCAATGGTATTGATAACATGATTGCCAAACTAGAGGGTCATTTTTGTCTAGGGAAATCGGCAAATATGTGGGTGATTCCACACTCTAGGCATCTAAGGTCACCTTCTCTCAATTGGCTTACTCCCTCTTGGGGCAGCGCATAGAAATATGCCCTGGGTGACCACAAGTCCAACATGCAATCGGCTCTTGGGTCTACCCTCCTATGCCACTACCCCTACCTCTATCTAATGTCATCACCGACATAGTGTTGAGATGACAAGCTCAACACATGTGGACATTGATGATGGACCGCCTGGTTAGATGGGTCCACACATCTACACTTAGCACGTTGGTGGTCATTATGACTCTCACATGGCCACTGACTCATTACTTATTATATTCAGGTTGTTACACCTATTTACAGCTGGCATAGTTATAGTGCCAGTCGACTAGTGTAGTCAGTTATGCGACTTAGTAGGCCACTTTCCTTTATGTTGGATCTTATCTATACTTTGTGTACATTGCAAAAAAGAGTGTGGAAGAAGAAGAAGAAACCAGCAAGAAAACGTTTTGGCCTCCATCTCTCTTCTTGTCTCTTGAGTGAGCTTCTCCTTGTGCATTCTGTGTGTGTTCGGTGCAGCATCTTGAGCAAGTCCCCCCACCACGCGATTCTTGATATGGTATCAGAGCCGCGCCACTGAGAAAGGCTGATTTCGAAGGCTGAAGCGAAGGAGAAGAAGCAAGCAAGCCACGGGTAAGAAGCTCTCCCATTCTTCCACTCTCTCTCTTGGATAGTGCCTGTGGAGGCACTGGAAGCAGGGTTGAGCAAAAATCTCAGATTGCAGTGAGATTTGGTGTGTGTGAAGAGCGCTGTGTATTTTGCAGATAAGGCCTTTAGGGCTTGCCCGCAGTTATTTTGGGTATTTGAGGTCGTTTCAGGCCTCGTTTTAGAGCTGCAAGGTTGCGGACAGCAGTTTCAGGGTACACTATGACTTCGACTATATTGACCGAAAGTGGGTGCACAGGTTACAGATTTCAGATATGTAAGTTCAAATGTGTTTATCAGCGAGTAAACACAAGGTTTATCTGCAAATTGGTTGTAGATTGCATGTATTGTTGAGCAAACAGTGAAAAAGGCTATCTGGTGTATTGCTGCGCACTACAGGTCGAGGGTTGCAAAAAATTTGCTTGCTGTTGGTATTAATTTTGTGATAATGGCAAAGAGCAGTGGAAGCCCCATCATTGAGAAGCTCGACGTGAACAACTACCCTTCATGGAAGTTCCGTGTCACGAACTTCCTTATTGGAAAAGGCCTCTACGAGTTTGTTTCAGGTGAAGAAAAGGAGCCGGAGGTGAGTGATCCTCCAACTGCAGAAGAGACAAAGGCACGGAAGGAATGGAATGCAAAAGATAAAAAGGTCATGTATTGGTTGTCTGCAGTAATTGACAATAATATGCTAGGACATATTAAAAATGCAGAGAATTCATATGTAGCTTGGACCATACTTGAAAGTATGTTTTCTGTAAATACAAAGGCATGAAAGATTCAACTCAAGCAAGAGTTGAATACATTGAAGAAAGGGAAGATGTCTATCAATGAGTATGCACTGAAGGTAAGGAGCATTGCAAATGCATTGGTAGTGATTGATGCAATGCCCGATGATGATGATTCGGTGTCGTCTACCTTGGGTGGACTTAACAATGAAAAGGCTTGGAAGTCTTTTGTAACTTCCGTATATGTCAGAAAGCCATTTCCAGATTTCGATGAGTTGGTCTCCCTTATGATCACTGAAGAGATCAACATGCAGAGTGAGACATTTGAAAGAAGTGGTGAACAAGTCTAGGCTTTCTACTCCAGTTCAGGAAGGGGACGTGGCAGATTCTCCTCAAGAGGTCGTGGTACAGGACGTGGTAGTGACAACCAGCAAAACAGATTGAATCAGCAATTTGGAGATATGCAGGTTTCAGGAGGTCGTGGTAACTTTAGAGGCAGGGGGAGCTTTAGAGGAAGAGATGGATGGCAGAACAGAGGTTCTAACAAATCTCGTATTGTGTGTCACTACTGTGGCAAAACAGGTCATATTGTAGCCCAATCTTATGCTAAGAAAGATGATATCCGCAGTGGTAAGTTGCAGTAAGGAAACTATGCATCGTCTTCACGACAGAATGAAGACAAAAATGAACGTCTGTTTGTTATGCAGCATATGCTGAATGTTGTTACAGGAAAGGGAACACATGATGATGTTTGGTATGTTGATTCAGGTGCATCCAATCATATGACCAGCCATGCAGAATGGTTTGGAGAGATGCAGGATTTGCAAAATGCAGGTTATGTGCAGACAGGTGATGATTCATGCCACCCAATTTCACATGTTGGAAAAGTTCCCTTGTCCTTGCATGATGGTAAAACAAAGAGTCTTTCAGATGTATTACATGTGCCATCTATTACAAAGAACTTGGTGTCAGTCAGTCAGATGGTAGAGCAAGGGCTACAAGTCAGATTTAATGCAAAGGGTTGCTTTGTAGAAGACTTCAATGACAAGTGCAGGTTAGTTCCAAAGGGAAGTAGAGTTGGACGTATGTTTACTCTGGATGCTGGAATTCCTACTCTGAATGCTGCTATGTATGCTAAAGGAAAAGGTGTTGTTGCAGACATTGAAATTTGGCACAAACGCATTGGACATGCAAATGTACAAAGGCTGAAATTAATGTAGTCCAAAGGGTTGGTTACAGGTTTGCCTACATTTAGAGTTGCAGAATTTCATAAGGTATGCAAAGCATGTTAGTTTGGTAAGCAAGCAAGACAACCCTTTTCACATGACAGAGATGTAAGCAGAAATATCCTTGATGTTGTGCATATAGACATTTGGGGGCCTACACAAAATGTATCTCTTGGAGGCAGTTCATACTTTGTCACATTCATTGATGATTGTTCTAGAAAGCTGTGGGTATATTTTATGAAGGAAAAGAGTGAAGCGTTTGAGCACTTTAGAACTTTCAAGGATGCAGTTGAAAGAGAAACAGGCTTGAAAGTAAAGTGCTTGAGGTCAGATGGAGGGGGAGAGTACCTCTCGAATCAGTTCAGTGATTTTCTAAAGTCTCATGGGATAAAGAGATAGTTCACATGCAGGAAAATGGAGTTGCAGAAAGGAAAAACAGGCATATTGCAGAAGTTACACGTGCCTTGATGGGCTGAAAAGAATATGCCTAAGCATTTTTTGTCTGAGGATGTTCATACTACTGTTTATATTATGAACAGAACTCCCACAGCTGCAGTTCATGGTATGACTCCTGGAGAATGCTTTACTGGCAAGAAGCCTGATGTATCGCACTTGAAAGTGTCTGGCTGCATTGCGTATGTTCATGTGCCAAATGAGTTGCGGAAGAAACTGGATCCAAAGGTTGAAAAGTGTGTCTTTATTGGATACTCTTTAGAGCAGAAAGGGTATCACTGTTATAACCCTATCACATGTAAGTTCAGAGTGAGCAGGGATGTCATCTTTGATGAAATGAGCGGTTGGTATGCATCTAGTGGTGATGCATTGGATGATGATGATGATGATCATGACACTCATGTGCAGGCTGAAAAGCAAGAATCACGGACTCTTAGTGGACCAGAGACATCATCTGGTAGTCCTTGGCCTGGGAGACTAAGGAGTAGCGCTGCATCTTCATGTGCATCCAGTAGCACTACAGGTAAAGACAAAGGAAAGAATAAAGTGTCAAATGGCATTGATGCAGTTCTTGATGGAGACTCCAGTGGCTCAGAGAGCTTGGATGATGAGCTTGGCATTCCTTCAGTGAGGAGTCCAGGTGTGTAGAGAGTAGGCGTCAATGCAAAGACTCCATTGAGTGATCCAGTGGTACGTATGTCTAGCAGGGTGAGATACCCTATTAAAAGATTTGGTTTTGAAGGTTATGCAGCTCACCATTATGCTTATATGGTGAAACTAGTTGAGGATGTTGAGCCCACTTGTTTTGAGGATGTTGTTGGTCATACTCATTGGGATGCAGCAATGGATGAGGAGATGGCTGCATTAGAGGCCAATAAGACTTGGGATCTAGTATCATTGTCGAAAGGCAAGAAAGCTATTGGATGTAAGTGGGTTTATAAGATTAAGCACAATGCAGATGGTTCTATTAGTAGGTACAAAGCTAGGCTAGTTGCAAAAGGCTATGCCCAAACATATGGCATAGATTATGATGAAACCTTCAGTCCAGTTGCTAGGATGGCAACTGTCAGATGTGTGATTGCTTTGGCAGCAGCCAAAGGTTGGAGGTTGCAGCAAATGGATGTGAAGAATGCCTTCTTGCATGGTGATTTGTAGAAAGAAGTGTATATGGATCAGCCAACAGGTTATGAAGATTTAAAGCATCCCACGTATGTGTGCAGGTTGAAGAAGGCGCTCTATGGGCTCAAGCAAGCACCTAGAGCGTGGTCTGACAAGATCAGAGAGTATCTTGTCAATATTGGCTTCTATGTTTCTGATGCTAATGATCACTCACTTTATGTGAGAAAGGGAGATGCAGGTTTGGTCATCATAGTCATCTATGTGGATGACTTGATTATTACAGGTGATAGTGATAGTGGGATTGCTGAAGTCAAGGATTTTTTGAAGAAGAAGTTTGAGATGAAGGATTTAGGTGAGCTAAGATACTTCCTTGGCATTGAGGTGATCAGATGTGATGATGGTATAAGGCTCTCCCAAAGACAGTATGGCTTGGATATGTTGTCCAAGTATGGTATGACAGCATGCAAACCACTTTCAGTCCCATTGGAGGAGAATGTAAAGTTGAGTGCTGATGTTGGGGATGAGGTAGAAGACCCTACTATGTTCAGGAGGATAGTGGGAAGTTTGATCTACATGACCATTACAAGGCCAGACTTGAGCTACACTGTTGGTCTTGTGAGTCAGTTTATGCAAGTACCTAGAAAGCCACATTTGGATGCAGTCTGACGCATATTGAGATATGTGAAGTCCACATTACATTATGGACTTTTCTATGAGGCAAGTACAGATATACAGGTGTTTGGATACACAGATGCAGATTGGGCTGGTAGTATGTCTGATAGAAGATCTACCAGCGGATACATGTTCTCTCTTGGTAGTGCAGCAGTTGCTTGGAGCAGCAAAAAGCAATCTACAGTTGCTTTGTCAAGTACAGAGGCTGAGTATAGAGGTGCTGCTATTGCAGCATGTGAGGTAGTATGGCTGCAAAAGTTATTGGCTGATTTAGATGTGTAGGTGAAAGGTGCAGTTGTCATTTATTGTGACAACATGAGCAGTATACAGTTGGCTAGGAACCCTGTGTTCCATGCCAGGACAAAACATATTGAGGTACACTACCACTTTGTGAGAGAGAATGTACTAGCAGGTGAGATTGACTTGGTGTATGTTAGCACACACGATCAGATAGCTGACATCTTCACGAAGGCATTGGGTACAGAGAAGCTTCAAAAGTTTCGAAGCTTACTTGGAGTTGCAGAGACGCAGTTGAGCTTGAGGGGGAGTGTTGAGATGACAAGCTCAACACATGTGGACATTGATGATGGACCGCCTGGTTAGATGGGTCCACACATCTACACTTAGCACGTTGGTGGTCATTATGACTCTCACATGGCCACTAACTCATTACTTATTATATTCAGGTTGATACACCTATTTACAGTTGGCATAGTTATAGCGCCACTCGACTAGTGTAGAAGGTTATGCATTGTTTGACTTAGTAGGCCACTTTCCTTTATGTTGGATCTTATCTATACTTTGTGTACATTGCAAAAAAGAGTGTGGAAGAAGAAGAAGAAACCAGCAAGAAAACGTTTTGGCCTCCATCTCTCTTCTTATCTCTTGAGTGAGCTTCTCCTTGTGCATTCTGTGTGTGTTCGGTGTAGCATCTTGAGCAAGTCCCCCCACCACGCGATTCTTGACACATAGCACTGGTCAATAGTCCATGAGAATAGAATTTCCTCTTCGATGTACGAGACGTACGAGTTTACATATGCTTCCTCATCATTCAGCTCCTCCACATAGTGGACTAGAGCATCGCTCGATGGATGGGTTATGAAAGGTCAAGGTGGCCTAGGTATGCTTGTGGAATTAATCTCTATTCTAGGGATGGATGGTTTTGCATTGTTGGGTGATGGAAGAGCCAACGGGACTCCCCTTTTGAAGAATTTTAGTGGCCTATTCCCTAACTATGGCTAGTTATATGGATGGGTGTCCTTGGTAGTCTACACTACATAGCATTATGGCTGAACCTAATGCAATTGGTGCAAGGTTGGGACCAAGGGTCTTGATATTCTGCAAGAAGGTGGTTCCCACCACAATGCATGCATTGTACATGTGGGCACATAGGTCTCTTGACCATTTCTTGCAGCCCAGCTAGCTCCAACTTCATCTATGCTAACTCTTGGCTACTCTGGTCAACGCTTTTCCCTTTGTCTTGGGCACTTGGGACTAACCGTTTGTTGGATGTCATGGCTTTCTCTAAGGATCTAAAATCAACATCGTCTTGGTTTGATCTCCTGGAACTTATCTCCTTGAGTTGGTCATCCAATCATATGGCCTCTTCAAAGACCCTAGCTAGTACATCTCTCTGCAAGCTCCAATTCCTTGCTAAGGCCTTGTAGAGTTCCTCACTGTAAGTTCCATTTATAAACACTATGGAGACCACTCTTTTGTTGGGTCATTCATTAGATGGGATTATCTTAAAGAGACTCTGTAAATGGGTAACGTAATCCCTAATGTTCTCCTTGTCCTTTTGCTTGACGTTCATCAGTTGCACCTCTTGAGGTTGTTGAAATACCTAGCCTCGAAGAACCTCTTGATCAAGAGATCCTTGAGATTGTTGAAGTTATTCCGTTCAGCTACATCTAAGCTAGTGTACCATGTCCTACCCTTGTCACCTATAAGCAAAGGCCGAAGGCTTGCAAGCATTGGGCGAGGTCTGTGAGGCTATTGGCCTTGTAGACTTGCTTGAATTGCTCTACATCATCAATATCCTCAGGTTGCATAACATTGATCTCTTCAATTTTAACACTGGACTTTGCAGGCACCATGCTATGATCAGAAGACTTATCCTACACTTTGTCTTTCCCCTTATCTTTGCGCCTTTCATTGCGCAATTCATGGCATTGTGGCCTAATATGGCTCTTTTTCCCACAATGATGACAAGTCACATCCGTATTCCTACCACGGGATTTGCTACGTGACTTCCCACGAGACTTGGACCGAGATTTTTTAGAATCCCGTCCACAGCCACACCACTGCCATGCTTTCCATATCCATCATTCTTGCCTCTAACTGTCATAGCATGCGACACACGAGAGGCATCCAAATTCTTACGGTTAACCTCTTCTTGCAGAAGAGCACTCTCAACATCAGATAATTTCAAGGTAGCAGTAGAGACACATAATACAGTGCGGAATACATCCCATGACTCATTAAGAGTACCAAGCAAGAAAAGAGGAGTGACATCCTCTGCAAAAGTGATGTCCTGCAAAGTCAAGTTCTTGAGTATAGCATGGAACTGGCTCAAGTGAGCAGACATAGTCACATTCTCCTTCATGCGCAGGTCCATAAGCTGCTTCAGCCAATACATTTGACTTGCTGGACTTTTCTTGTCATAGAGATTCTTGATTTTATTCCACAACTACCATGCACTCTGTTCTTCCTCAAATACATTGTAGTGAACCTATTCTATGAGAGACAATACAATGGTGGACTTGCATAACTCATCAAGCTCAAGCCATTCCTCATCTGGCATAGTTGCAGGCGATTGCCCGCTTAACCTCAAAGGTTTGATCTGCGATTTCTGCACCAACACCTACCAAATCTAGCTCTTCCAATAAGAGTAATTCGTACCATCAAGCTTAGTGATGTTGAAAATAGCATGATCAGCGGACGAACTCGCCATAGTGCAGGCTGGAAGACTGTAGACAATTCAAAACTACTTGTTGTTTACTGCAGAAAATGACCAAAAAAACACCAAAATAGAGGGAAAATGGCGAGGAAAGTGGAACCAAAGCTGCTGCCCACCAAGTACTAGTGAAAGTACATCATTTCAAAGTGTTACAGCATGAAAAATCCATGTTAGTCCATACATATATGCTTGTTGTAATAAATTTTAGATTTCAGTAAAAGAGAGCTAACAGTGCCAAAATCGGATCCCAAGGCAATCAAATATTGCCAAGACCAAAGCTGGCATCATGCGGGCATAGCATAAGCATATGACGGTCGATAAGCATGAATCCAACACCCAAGTATGTCATACAAATATCTGCCAGTGAGTAGGCACACCTCCCAGTCAACAGGGCAAAGTGTTCTTGCCACTACCAAAACTTGACACAATTAGGTGTCAGTTCACAAAGATACGGATCCAAAACTGAGACTTAGCTCATAAGCATACAGTGAACCAAGACATATGATGTATCATCCCAAAAGGTAAGAAGTCCCAAAGTCTCAAGTGTCTGTAAACTACTCAATGGCATGTAATGGCTCAATGCATAAAAGTACCGCCTGCTCAATGTCTGATAAGCATTCAAGAAAATGCTCCCACTGGCACAAAAGTCATATGTACAAGCTCAAGAGCTCAAGCCAAGGCAAGACACAGTGCCAATGACATAAGTCCAAAACAATACATCAATAGTACATCTCGAACATGTAGGTGGTAGAGCATCCATATGTAGCATCCGTAAGCATGTAAGACAATACATCCCAATCCAAACTCTGACAAGCCAAGTAACATCCAAGACGGAGCTTCAATGAGCACTCAAGCTCAAAGTATGCATAGGGTAATCAACCGTAAGCAATGGGTATGCATAAACCCAAGAAGCATCACTATCAAAGCATAAACCAATGTCAATAAGTGCGGGCTGAAATAAGCTCAAGTTTCCAAAAGCATCTGGATTCAATGACAAGCTCAAAGTTGTCCCTCGATGTTCTATACATCATAGCATAGCCCAAGACATACATCCGGAACCAATAGGCATATGTCAAAGCATGAAAGATAGCTTCAGTCCAAGAGTCTTCAACATGCATTTACTGTTATAAACTATGTATTTTCAGCCCCAAAATCAGGCCAAAATCATAGCATTACATGTAGCTTCAATCCCCCAATCAATCGGGATGCAATAGGCATCAAACCGGTTATGTAGTCATGCCCAAACAAGCATAGGCATACAAATACATGCTGTCTCAGACCTAAAATCTATTACAAAAGATTATGTCATCAGAATTTGGCAAATCTAACATCACCATCGCGTCCGGAGCATGCCAAAACCCCAACTTAGACTCTTACCTTGCCTGAATCGGGTTCCGAATGCCCGAGATATAACAAAAAGAGTGATTTTTGGGCCAGATTTTGAAATAGGCGCAAAAAAAACGTGAGTTGGCTAGGGGGTCTGCTATCCCACGTGTCAACAATGGGGCCCAAAGGGGGCACAAATAAGGGCCAAAGAAAGCCTATACCAAGCCTCAGCAAGCCTTGATAGGCTGGAAGCAAGATCCAGGTGAAGGAAGCTCCAAGAGGTGTGAGCTATGGCTGCCCACAACGTGTTTACAACCTGTGAGACCTGAGAACTGAAGTAAAACTCTAAAATAATGAAGCAATACCTCAATGTCAATGCCCTAATGGTGCCTCAATAGGCCAAGAAGAAGTTCGGGAAGCCGGGGAGTGATGGGAGCTCAAGAGAATGAGCTATGGCTGCAGGGAAGGAGACCCAATGCGAGTGGGGAGTCGAAGGGAAGCTGAGAATGCCATGAACCAAGCTCAAGAGTCAGGAAGCCGACCTCTGATACCAGTTAAAAGGGAGAGAAGGACTGAAGCTTAGACTCGAGAGCTATGGCGGGAGAGCAAGAGCAAGAGAGAGAGAGAGACAAGAAATGGGAACTCCAACAGTCACAATGTGTGACCGGGCCTTCCTTTATTCAAACTGTCACTAAAAGAATAAAGAATAAAGTGACGGTGATGGGCGCCCGCCACCTGCAATGTGCAGTGGCAGTGACTGTCAGTGTAGTAATACACGGTTGGCTAGGCGAAGTCGCCTTTACCCCCAACAGGTGGGGTGTAAGGGGCGGTCAACTGACGCTTAATATCCCACTCATCACAAAATTGCTCAAATGCACGTGTTACATACTCACCCCCATTATTTGACCTTGGGCATTTGAGCCTTTTCCTAGATTGGTTCTCTGTCAATGCAAGCCAACGATGAAATGTGTCTAAGACATAGAATTTTCTCTTTATAGGATAAGCCCATATCTTACGTGAGTAATCATCTATGAAAGTAATAAAGTAATTTGCCCCACTAAGTGACTGATAGGGTATGGACCCACATACATCTGAGTGCACAAGAGCCAAGGGCTCACCCATGAATTTCTTACCAGAATTTTTATGCGTATTTCTAGTCTGTCTGCCATACAAACAATGATCACAAGAATCAAAATGCAAAGAGTCAAAAGGCGAAAGATACTACAAAGCACGGAGCATTTTCATTCCTTTAAGAGACATATGCCCCAAACGAGCATGCCAAAAGGGATACATGGGGAATAGAACTCACAGACAAAACATGATCCAATGTAGCTCCAAATACAAGTAAGGGATAGAGGCTGCCAAACTTGGCACCTCTTGTAAGTACAAGCCTGCCACGAGTAATCTTCCATGCACAATCTCCAAAAGACACAAAATACCCTGTATCATCAAGCTGTCCAACTAACATAAGGCTACGAGTCAATGCAGGTACATGGTGTACATCATGCAAAACAAAAGAACTGCCAGAAGGAAACTCAACCTAACATCTTCAATGCCCACAATGTCAAGAGACATGTCATCACCAAGACGCACAGAACCAAACATGGTATGATAGGTTTGAAACCAATCTCTACATGGTGTCACATGAAAGGACACACCCAAATCCAAGAGCTAGCATTGCGCATACATAGAATGTATCTCAGAAGTCTATAAGGTATCGCATGAAGAAGTTGCAAGTATGTAATCATCATCTGAATCAGTGGCCTGCATGACATTAACCTCTTCTATCTTCACATTGGACTTTGCAGGTACAATACTACGCTCAGAAGACTTTTCCTCCACTTTTTCTTTTCCCTTTTCCTTGCGCTTATCATCACGTATTTTATGGACTATGGCCTAATATGTCCTGCTTTCCCACAATAATGACAGGTGAAATCAAACTTTCGTCCACGAGACTTACTGTGACCACATGACTTGGACCTAGACTTCTGAGACTCCCTGCCCTTATGATCACTATCATGCATGCCATGTATGCCACCTCTAACAGCCAATGCATGTGAAGAACGGAAAGAATCATTGTTTCTCCTGTTGATTTTCTCAGTCAGTAAAGCACTCTCAACATCTTTGATTTTCAACCCATCAAGCTTGTTCGTGCATATGGCAATACGGAATACATCCCATGATTCAAGCAAGGTGCCAAGCAGAAACAATGAGTGCAAGTTGTCTTTGAACTCAATACCATGTGACAACAGACTCTTCATGATAGCATGAAACTGACTAAAATGAGATGAAAGGGAGGTCCCCTCCTTCATGCGAAGGTCCATTAACTACTTCAACCAATACATATGTGACGCGGGACTCTGCTGTGCATAGAGCTCCTGAACTTACTCCCATAAATCCCATGCACTCTGATTTTCATCTTCAACCACATTATGATGGACTTCTTCTGAGAGTGACAAAATAATGGTAGACTTGCATAGCTCATCAACTTCCATCCAAGCATCATCATCCATATCCTCAGGTTTAACACCCTTGAAACGCAAGGGTTTAATCTGCAACTTTTGCACCAAAACCTATCATATTTGGGACTTCTAATACCCATAGTTGGTACCATCCAACTTGGCAATGTTAAAGAGAGCTATATCTTTCAAATGACCAGCCAAACTGTCCCAAATCAAAGCAAAAAAGTAAAATTGCAGGTTGTTATCATTAGCAGAAAATGCACTAAAACCACTGCTAAAACTGACTGAAAGGGTGGATTTCACTAAGAGAAGCACCTATCCACCAAATATGACCAAGATAACATCAAATAATAAGCATTACCCTCATAGAAGTGCTCAAAATCTACAGATTTCAACTTGCTATAATAAATGATAGAAGCATGTAAAACTTTCCCAAAATGAAGCAATCACTGATGCATATGTCATGACAACTACCAGGTAGCAAGATACATCCAACAGTGAGTGTCCAGGGGCAAGAAGGTACCAAGAATTGTCAAACCAATCACCTATCAGGCAAGAGACATCTCATAGGTCTAGAAGTCATGCATGTAATGGGTCTCGGGTTAAGAGAAGAGACCAAGCACAAGCACAACTGATAGACCAAGTAACTCAATACATAACCATCCAAGATGCATGCAAAACTGACAAATCTGACAGAGATAAGTGCCTGTCCCAATAGGCGTATCAAATTAGCCCACTACAGATAAACTACAGACATAAAGCTCTCAAGAGAGCAAATGCATATAACTGTCCCACAGGCTTAAGCTCATCTGTAAAAAAGACTCTGTGTACATCTGAATATACCAAGAGGCTCCCACTGGAAGTGAAGTCAGATGCAAAGAGAGCAAGCAATGCTCTAATACATCAAATACATAGCATCAGACATGCCAAATCTTAGTAGGGTACATCCGAAGCTATCTCAGACCCGTAAAGCATAAGCCTTAAAGCATTCAAAGAGCATGTAACTAATAACCAAATGTAATGCCCAGTAGATCCAAAATGCTCAAATATATCTGAAGATGAAGCTCCAAGTAGCTGTCAAACATGGGCAAACCAAGTGGCATCCATATCTGACCAAGGCATAAATGCAAGAAGCCTAAATGTCAAGCAGTGACAATAGGCATAGACCAGTCCAAAGCATGCCAACTGAAGCCAAATGCTAGTGAAGAACGACCAAGTTGGAGCTTAATCCAAGCTCAAAAGCATTTCGGAACCAAGAAGAAGCACTTGACAACCTCCAAATACATCGATATGATCATTCAAACCTCCAGGAAGCACCTCGTATCCATGAACCAATGCATACACCAAGTAAATGAGCTTCAGCCCACTATATTACAGCAAGTAATTTACTGTTAAATGAAGCTCAAACGGTGCTCCAATCTGCTCCAAATCAGTCCCAAATCATAGACATAGCATCCTATAACATTCGGGCATCACCGAGCATCAGTAGGCATCAAATGGGCAATGCTAAGAAGCATCAAACAGTAAATGTCAAGTTCTGCCCTGTTTTGATAGTCCTGGGACTGTGTATATAGTAAAGGACTGAAGGGGGAAGCAGTCAAATCGACCACTGGGGGTCAAGTACTAATGCCAAGGAGTCAAGCAATGCTCGGGAGGGTTGCCAAGAGTGCCTGTAAGCCAAGAAGGAGCAGGAAATGCCGGGGAGCAAATCAGCCCAGCCCCCTAAAAATGCGCTGAAAATTGTGCTCGCTCTTCCTGGGGGTTGGGGGATCTTCAACAACCCTCGAGGGCACTTGACAATGTCAAGGGGGCTCCAATGCAACCCAAGAAGAAGCCGATGAAGGTCTGAAAGCTCGGGGAGGAGGCGGGAGATCAAAACATACCTACAAATGAAGGTGCCATGTCTGCCATTGAAGCTCGGGTTGAAGCTCTTCAAATTAGGGCTGAAGAGAATGCCAAGCAAGCTCCAATGCCTTTGCTCTTATACCAATTGAAAGGGAAGTGGAACCCAGGAGGAAGAAGCTTGGTGGTGAGAGCTATGGCGGATAGAGAGCAAGAGCCAAGAGAGAGAGAGACTCAAAAGTGGGAACTCCAACAACCACAATGTGTGGCTGGGCCTTCCTTTATTCAAACTATCACTAAACAATAAAGAATAAGTGACTGTGATGGGCACCTGCCACTTGCAGTGTGTGCAGTGGCGGGTACTGTCAATATAGTAATACACGAGCGGCTAGGCGGAGGTACCTTTACCCCCAACATCAACCTCCTTGCACTGGTATCTTGGAGTCTCTAATGACACTATAAATATACCCATTCCTCTAACATACCCATTGCTAAAAAAGGTTTCCAAGAGTTGCTTATACCTCGATGTGACTTGTCTAATTGTAGGCATGGAAACCAAATGACATAATGGGATGGGTGGCAAAGGGGTGGATGTCCGCATTTGAATGAGATGATGAAGTAATTAATATCCAATCAATGTAAATAAATAAAAACCATAATCTAAATCATGCTGCCATCTCTTACAAGCACTCACCGTCAACGTTTCCAATTGATCTTCTATGCATGCTTGCACAATACGTTTATTGCAAGTGACTGTGAGAGTGGTTTCACCAGTCGTTTCACTGGCATCTAGCATGCGCTTCTTTTCGGTTCTGTCTTCAATTCTTCTTGGGTTGCATATGGCCACGCCCTTGTTGTGCACTAAAGGACTCGATGCTTTGATGGTCATTGCTTTCCTCGTCAGTATCACTCTCCGATAGTATGAGCTTTCTCTTGCCCTTGCTTGCTTGTGTCATCGAAGCATGCCCACCTTCTCCTAATGTCACTCCTTTCCCACATGCAATTGCAACGATTGCTTGTAGCTCGGTAGAAGTCAATGATCGTGTTTGTGTTGCTCTTCCTCTCGCTCTTGGAGGGCGACTCCCCCCTTGCGACTGCATGTTGCTGATGGCAATATCCTGTTGTCCTGTTCTAGATCGTGGAGGCAAGTCAAAGTCCTTGGGAGACTCATCCGGTCGTCGCTTTCTTTCCTGCAAACAATGATGCGAAATAGGATAAGAGGGGGAGATAGAGCAATCATAACAAAAATCAAGAGAGGATCTACTTACCGTGTGTTCAATTGGCCATTGCACAATTGTGTTTTCCTCAACGTTAATCTCAATATTGCCTTTGCCATGGGCCTTTACACCCCTCTGATGCACAATGGTGATAAGAACTCCCACTCATCCAGGGAGCAAGCTCAGTTGCCCTCGTAAAGGGTGACATGATCTTGTCTTTTGAAATCAAATTTGGCCATGATAGAGGGGCTTAGGGTTACTTCTTACATATATATTGCTTCCTCAATTTCCTGCCAATGAAATACCAATATTGAGAGAGAGAGAGAGAGTGTGTGTGTGTGTGGGGGGGGGGGGGGGAGAGGAAGAGATGGAATTGGGATAAGAGAGTGAGAGATAAAGAGAGAGAGAGAGAGAGAGAGAGAGTGAGTGAGTGAGAAGCAAATACAGGGAGAGAGAGCAAGAGCGAGGGAGAGAGACAGAGAGAGTGGGGAGGAAGGAGGAGATAGAGAGAGGGAGGAAGGTGGAGATAGATTGAGAGAGAGAGTGTGTGTGTGTGTGTGTGTGTGTGAATGAGTGTGAGAGAGAGAGAGAGGGGATAGAATGGTGAGATAGAGTATGTGTGACTGTGTTAGAGAGAGAGGTGTGGAGAGAGAGGGGGGAGAGAGAGACGGAACCGTATTGAGGGTAGGGGACAGAAAATAAGAAGTTGAATTGCAAGGGGGAGGGGGTTCCTTTTAAATACAAAGGAGAGTGAGTGAGGGAGGGATAGAGAGAGACAGAGAGAGAGAGTCACATACCGAGAGTGGAACGATTTGTAATGTGAAAAGGGGGGGATGGGTCTTTTTATAGGTGAAAGAGAGAGAAAATAGGGGGAGAGAGAAAGAGTGATAAAAGAGAGGGCAAAGAGGAAGAGCATGTGCTATGTGCAAATTTTTCTCACCAGAAAGGGGTCGCCGGCAACCCCTTGTTTGACGATTTATTTTTTCGATGACCCATTCTTGGATAGTAAATTTTGGCCCAATAAGATTTGTGGTTTTTTTTTTTGCCCATTAAGGGGTTGCTGCTGGCGACCCCTTTTTGGCGAAAAGATAAACCACAGATCCAAGAATATACATCATGGGGAGAATAGGGACCAATAGGATATGGGTTTTTTTCGTTCTTGAGTGAAAAAAAAAAACTTATACCCTATTGGTCCCTATTCTCCTCATGCGGTATATTCTTGGATTTGTGATTTCTTTTTTTGCCAAAAAGGAGTTGCCACAGCCCCTTATTAGGCAAAGAAAACCCATAAATCTAGTTGGGTGAAAAGTTACTCTCGCAAGGAATGGGTCACCATAATTTTTTTTTGTTTGATAAGGGGCTACCGGCGACTCCTTTTTGGCGAGAAAAAATTACACACATCACATGCCCTCTCTCTCATCACCCTTTCTCTCTCCCCCTATTTTCTCAACTAATTAACAAATATTTACTTAATTAACTTTATGAGTAAAAGAGAAAGATATAATTTTCCAAATAGTAGATCTTTACACTCCTAGAAGCATCATATGAGATAGTCATACAAAGTAGAAGCTTATACACACTCGTTCAAGCATTGCTTTATTGCTTTAAAAACACACTCGTTCAAACATTGCTTTATTCATGTTGTCTCTCTCTCTCATCCCTCTCCCATCACTTTGTTACTCTCTCTTCCCCCATCACTTTATTACTCTCACTTCCCTCACCCAACTAGATTTGTGGTTTTTATTTCGCCAATTAAGGGGCTGCCAACGACCCCTTTTTGGTGAAAAAACTAACTATATATCCAAGAATATACAACATGGGGAGAATAGAAAAAAAAACATGTGCCCTATTGGTCCCTATTCTCCCCATGATGTATATTCTCGGATACGTGGGATTTTTTCTCGCCAAAAAGAGGTCGCCATCAACCCCTTATTAGACGAAGAAAAGCTCATACCCTTTTGGTCCCTATTCTCTCCATGTTGTATATTCTCGGATTTGTGGTTTGTTTTTTTCGCCAAAAAGGGGTCGTCAACAACCTCTTATTAGGCGAAGAAAACCCACAAATCCAGTTGGGTTGTGCATCTTGGAGTGACGCCTGCCCGACGATATCGGAGGGGATTTGTTTTGGAAGGGGGGGCGACAAGGGGACTTGTGGATTGTTTAAGGGGGCGTTGGCGCCCCCTTCCTAGCACAGGTTTGTGGGTTGGATGGGGGAAGGTTTTTGGCGCTTACGTGCATCCGCTCGCATGTCGCACTGCGTCCATCCCCACTAATGTCCATTCTTTTATGAGTGCGCTCTCTCTAGGTGGAGGGAAATCTCTCTTACTCATATAAAGACAAAAAAATAAGTAAAAAGTGTTATTTAATTTTTCCTAGATTGAAAAATTAATTAACTAACTAATCAATAATTATTAATAATTAAGTAAATAATTAATTAATTATGAACTAATTAATTAACTATTAATAATTAGTTAATTTCTTATTTTAGCAAGTTAACTAAAAAATCAAAAAGCATTATTTAATTTCTCCAAATTTTAGAAATTGATTAACTAACTAATCAATAGTGATTAATAATTAAATAACTACTTAACTAAATAATTAATTAACTATGAACTAATTAACTAATTATTAACAAATTAGTTAATTTTAAGGATTTTTTAAAAATGTAAAAGGTGTTATTTAATTTTTCCTAGATTGAAAAATTAATAACCTAACTAATCAATAATGATTAATAATTAAGTAAATAAATAATTAATTATGAACTAATTATTAAATATTAATGAATTAGTTAATTTCTTATTTTAACAAGTTAACTAAAAAATCAAAAAGTATTATTTAATTTCTCCTAAATTAAAAATTAATTAACTAACTAATCAATAGTGATTAATAATTTAATAACTAATTAACTATGAACTAATTAACTAACTATTAACAAATTATTTAATTTGTTATTGATAAATTAAGTAACTTAAAAAATTAAGTAATAGCTTGTTTAAGTAATTAATGTATTAATTAATTTTAAATTTAATTATTTAATACATAAGTAATTAATTAAGCGACTACTTAACCAAAAAATTAATAGTCTGTTCATAATTAATTATCTAATTAAGAACCAAGTAACTAATTAAGCAACCATTTAACCAATTAAGAAATTACTTATTAATTAATAAATAACATTATATTTTATATTAATTACTTAGTTAAATAATTAATTGCTTAATATTAATAATTAATAAATAAATACTTTATATATTAGCTATTAATTAATTACTTAGCCAATAAAATTATATATTTATCGATTAGTTGAAATTAATAACTACAAACTAAAAAACAATTAGTAATAACCAATAACTAATTGCTTAAAATTAATAAATAATTTATTGAAATTAGAAACTAATAAATAATAATTGATTATTTATTATTTAGTTATGAATTACTTAAATAACTTTAATTAGTTATAAATTAGTTTTTAATAATCAATAAATATCTTTTATTCAAATAGTAATTGCTAATTGTAATATTATATGTTTATTTTATTTAAAAATATTAAATAATTTTATCACATAATTATTTAGTAATTAAAAATATTTATTACTCAATTAATTAATATAAATATATTAATTAAAATTTTATTGATTCAATATAAATCAAATAATATTTAAAAATATGCTATCCGTTAGTTCATTAATTAGATATTTAGTGTATCAATTAAATTATTAATTAATTTTGTAATTCATAATAGTTAGGTTGTTTTATAATTCATGTATATCAACTAGTTTATTAATTAATTAGCTGTTATAATAATCAATTAGTATGAAATGAACCATTGGTATATTAAGATTACTTAACTTGTTTATTAATTTATATATTACTATTTATCATTTCATATACATCAATGTATTGTAATAGTAATACTAAATAATCAGTTAGTATGATTGTACATTAATATGTTAGTTGTATGGGATTTTTTTTGGAGGGCACGAAGAGAGAGTGCAAGTGCATGTGGATTAGGATTGTTCTGCCCACCGAGAAAGGGGTAGTCGGTGCACCTACATCATCTATCTTAGTTATTTGGGTTTAGGGTCCAAGGTATGAGAGAGAGTGTGCGTATGGGCTAGGACGGCTGATGAGAGAGAGTGCATGTGGATTGGGATCATTTTGTCACCAAAGAAGGGGTCACCGACAGCCCAACATTTGTGGTGTAGAAAAATATGACTAGCACCCCTCCCCCCCTCTGTCCCTTTCTCACATCTCTCTCTTCCTATGGCACATGTCTCCAAGTCTCTCTCTCTCTCTCTCTCTCTCTCTCTCTCTCTCTCTCTCTCTCTCTCTCTCTCTCTCTCTCTCTCTCTCTCTCTCTCTCTCTCTCTCTCTCTCTCTCTTTGACATGCATTTAATACCCCACTATGTCAAAGTGGTTATATAAGGCCACACACCCCCTATGACACAACACCTCCCCCTCCCTCAAGTTGTGGATTATTTTCTTAATCTCGCAGGTACGTACACCCCTCCCTCCCTCCCTCCCCCCCCCCCCTCTCTCTCTCTCTCTCTCTCTCTCTCTCTCTCTCTCTCTCTCTCTCTCTCTCTCTCTCTCTCTCTCTCTCTCTCTTTGACATGCATTTAATACCCCACTATGTCAAAGTGGTTATATAAGGCCACACACCCCCTATGACACAACACCTCCCCCTCCCTCAAGTTGTGGATTATTTTCTTAATCTCGCAGGTACGTACACCCCTCCCTCCCTCCCTCCCCCCCCCCCTCTCTCTCTCTCTCTCTCTCTCTCTCTCTCTCTCTCTCTCTCTCTCTCTCTCTCTCTCTCTCTCTCTCTCTCTCTCTCTCTCATGCACACACTTTATATATCCTCCTCTCTCTCTCCCTCTCTTGTCTATGACATACACCCCCACACTAAGTCTTTCAATTACACCCATATCTGACATGAGTATTTGTACATGTGTAGATAGCTTTGGAAATGGATCCAACATCCAGTGCTACACCAAATACCAAGGTCTGCATATATGTATCGTCCCTCTCTGCCAAACCTATTATGCACTACACAAGTAGTCGATTCGTGATGTTGAAGAAGGAAGACATTTGCAATGGCAATGGCTCCTGTGTTCTTACTATCACCCATGCAAATGGCTGAATACAAAGCACATCGGTCCATTGTAACAATGACCATGAGGTTGTCCAGGTATATGTTCTAGATACCTTGGCCTCGCAAGACTATCTTGTCGAACAAGGAAATGGACCTACATTGCAGCCTTCCCCCACCATAGACCTCACCCAGAGCCCTTGTAGCATTGAGAAAATAACAATCACCGTGGAAGCCTCACCACCCCCCTTGGACATTGAGAAAAACAAAACCATCCCTATCATGCTTGATGTGGAAGAGGAGGGAATGCGGCAATCGTCTTATGTTGTAAGTGTGGTTGAGTAC
Source organism: Lygodium microphyllum (assembly GCF_053477565.2). Lineage (NCBI taxonomy): Eukaryota > Viridiplantae > Streptophyta > Polypodiopsida > Schizaeales > Lygodiaceae > Lygodium > Lygodium microphyllum. The sequence goes on from NC_141139.1 coordinate 70,002,730, forward strand.
ATAATGTCTTCGGGGGGCCGACACCGAGTCTTACGTCATTTGCTTTAGAATATGAGCACTATAGAGAGAGTGGAGGAGATCCCAGCTTTCTATGATGGCAATGTGGCATATGAGCTTCCACCAATAGCAGACAATATGCGTCCAATGGAGGGTATGGAGCAAAAGTACGAGGGCCATTGCTGGACAAAGCCCACGTCAACATCAATGGCATTACTTCGTACTGTTCACCAAAGAAAATGTATTGGAGAGCTAGAGTATCCCAATAGAGATTGTACTGGCAGGTCAATTTTTAGCTCCCCAAACAAGGTGGCATGGACAGGTGCAAGATTCTTCATTCACTCCACTATCATTAAAGTGATTGCAAAGTCACATGACATGGGTCTAGTACCCTATCGCAAGTAAATCACACTAATCAAGTCCAAATGCATGTCTTGCAGGTAAACTCAATATCACCATACCGACTGTTGGAATGTCAACTGTTGGTCTTCGAAGCCTTGGATGCTTCTATTGTAAGAACTCCCCCATCTTGCTCTCCAAGTGCGAGTGTGCAGTGTATTATGTGATGTTAACAAAGCCAATGTCAAGATTATTTATTCATCAAGGCACACATAACCACGAGATGCAAAGAGGCACATGTAGAGCTAATGTCAAAAAGGTGCGAAAGATTGTAGAGGAAATGGTAAGAGACTTTAGTGCAACTAGACCTCGACACCTACAAATGACTGTGGCTAGAAGGCTAGTGATGGGTGCCTTGGTTCATGAGCAAGGTGTCCCCATGTCAAACACTGAACTCTCGACGATGCTGAGGAACTCCAACCACTCATTTAGAGGAACAGGTAACATATTATTCCATTCACAACACATTTCAAAATATCTTTTAAAGGCCATGCATATGAAGATCAATATTTTGTGCATGTAGGTTCAAACGCATGGTCCGTGCAGCACACGCTGAGATTAATCAGGGAATGGAATCTCGTCTTCTAAAGTTAAAGCAATGTTGTGCATACAGATTTTTCCATGGTAGTCTATTTCCTGGGCAAGCCGTTGGCAATGATAGTAGGTGCTTTATATTCAAAATGTCAACAATTGGGCCAGCCTCAGGGGTTGACTTAGTGAATCGTATGCAAAGGAATGGCACTAGGGACCTACGCAATAGTTGGGTATGCTTTGATCATATGCATTGCATTAATTATTAGACCACCATGGCAGCACATGTGTATGATCCAAGGTAGTTTCTCTTACCTAATTCTATCGTCACAACACAAACTTAAGCAACATAGTTTTCCTTACTCTCCCATTCCTTTCTTGTGTTTCTATAGTGTACAAGAGTTGATAACTCTGTCAATATGTGAGATGAAAGAAGAGGATACAGATGCACAAGCTCTTTTTTGGACAAAGATGAATGAGGTGATGGTGAAGTGTGCACTGATTTTTGAAGATTCATGGCAAACGAGGCAACTGCCAATTGGAGGGCCATCTGCATAGTGTTCAATGGTGGTCCAGACAACATAATGTAAGGAAGGGAGAGATCTTGCTTATTTCACTGGGAACAAAGTCTCCAAATACACACATCACAGTATGTGCACAAGAGTTTTCAAGATGAGCATAAGCACTTGTGCTACTTGTGGAGGTGTGCAGTCACAAAAGATGATGCAACAATGCAATATCGATTCATTTGGGCTTGGTGGGCCTCAGGGAAAGTTGTGGAGTGGAATATACCAACAATGGATTGTTGGCTTAGTTGGTGGCATATCAGATATCCACGTTGGAGGTGGCACTTTGTCGAGGTAAGACTAGTTCGTAATAGTAGGATGTGACATGTGGTGCATTTGTTTTCTCACGCTCCATACCTTCTCGTGATATATTTTTGTCTAGGTGGTGGAGGACATTGCTCAAATGCCAACCACAAACTTGGTAGAGCTAATGCATGCAAGTTGGTTGGTCGGGGAGGGATTCAAGGGATCTATCAGCTTGTACGATGCATGTGTCAGTGATTTGGCCAACGGTCTACTACAGAGCACAAAACGACATACATTCATTGGTGGAAAGTTCCATGGTGTAGGACCCAGTGCAAAGAAGCTTTTGAGTCGACTACAACAAGGAATTAGCCCCACACCTCGAGCAACGGTAAGGATGGTTGAGGAAGTGGCAAGCGGAACTCAATTGCATAAACGTCCCACTTTCGAGGGGACAATGTGACTATAGCAAGAAAACGCAAGGTTGATGGAAAAGTGGGGTCCGAGGAAGCCAATGCCTCTCATAGGCCTGAGTATGTGACCGAAAACATACCTAGAAGAAAGGGTACAAGAAAACTAAGCTTTGAGGACCCTTTGCCTTTCTGACCAATCAAGGGTAGTATCACCAAATTGTTCGGAGGAAATGGTGGTGGAGACAGTCCTTCATGACACCATTTGGGCTATAAGAAGGATTCCAGCTCACAGTCGTGTACAATGTCAAGGATGGTTGGGAGTTAGAGAGGGAAAATGCAAAAAACCTATAAAAAATACGTCACATGGGGTGCATGCATCTTCATTTTGGGGCATCATGGAGTGGTCTAGCTCAAGAGGAGAAGCTAACAATCAACATGGAATGCGGCGCCAATTCATGTGGTTTTGTAATGATAGTGTGGACCATACATGGAACATTTGTTCTTCCATTCAACATGCACCGCCCAAGGTTCCACAAGTATGGCCAGTGGCACGAGGCACTAATTTGACCATAGAAGAAATCCACATGTTGGAGAGTGGTGGGTTTGTTTTACAAAAGGCGGCACAAGAGGCGAATGTTAACGCGGACTCATGTAGATATTGAAGAGGTGTTTTACAGGCTGCAAGGAAAAGGATAGACTCAACATTGGCTCTAGATGCAACTATGAAGGGCCACACATCGGTGAAGGCCTTGAAGCATGAGGTTTTCAAACTAGAGACAGCTAACTCAAGTGTCATGCATGAGTGTTATGATGTTCACATTGCAAAGAATCCAACATGTAATTGCCGGGATTTCATGGACTGTGCTGCAAAAGTAAAAGTGTATTTGGCATGCAATCACCTATACTATGTGTACCTCCGAGTGTTTGGGATGGATGCAAATGCCAACATGTTTATACACCAACCCACACTCACTAAAGAAAACTTGCACATTGTTTTTGGAAGCAGAAGAACTTTTCCAACACCACCTATATAGTGACCAACAATGCAATGCAACACTACCTCTTAGCACAACCACATTTTATTTTGTTGAGAAGTTGCTATTATAGAATCCATTTGGATGGCAAGCCTTTGGTGAACTTGTCTCTCTTAATTTGACAAGCAAAAGCACGTTTCCTAGAGTTAACACAATATAAATGTACATTTGGATTGCTTGTATGAATTGACTTGTATCATATTGGGAGAGAGATGGGGAGGGGAGAGAGCTATTAATGCATTGAAATTAAAGTTCTAAAAACGAGTGGTTATCCAAGCATTCACATTATGTGAGAGAGAGAGAGAGAGAGAGAGAGAGAGAGAGAGGTGTTTAGAATTTAAGAGAAGCATTTGTTACAACATATACCATAATCTGATGTGAGGCATTATGATACAATGTGGAGTAATCGCATTCATAAGAGAGAGAAATTGAGAGAGGGAGGGAGATAAACACGAAGATGTTGAGATGACAAGCTCAACACATGCGGACATTAATGATGGACCACCTGGTTAGATGGGTCCACACATCTACACTTAGCACATTGGCGGTCATTATGACTCTCACATGGCCACTGACTCATTACTTATTATATTCAGGTTGTTACACCTATTTACCAGGTGGCATAGTTATAGCACCAGTCGACTGTGCAGTCGGTTATGCATTGTTTGACTTAGTAGGCCACTTTCCTTTATGTTGTATCTTATCTATACTTTGTGTACATTGAAAAGTGTATGGAAGAAGAAGAAGAAACCAGCAAGAAAATATTTTGGCCTCCATCTCTCTTCTTGTCTCTTGAGTGAGCTTCTCCTTGTGCATTGTGTGTGTGTTTGGCGCCACAACTCAAGCAAGTCCCCCCACCACACGATTCTTGACATGGTATCAGAGCCACGCCAATGAGAGAGGCTGATTTCGAAAGCTGAAGTGAAGGAGAAGAAGCAAGGTTCGAGCAAGCAAGCAACGAGTAAGAAGCTCTTCCATTCTCTACTTCTTCTCTTGGAGAGTGCCTGTGGAGGCACCGGAAGCAGGGCAGAGCAATAATCTCAGATTGCAGTGAGATTTGGTGTGCGCGAAGGGCGCTGTGTATTCTGCAAACAAGCCCTTTACGGCTTGCCCACAATTATTTTGGGCATCTGAGGCCGTTTTAGGCCCCGTTTTAGAGCCGCAAGGTTGCGGACAGCAGTTTCAGGGTACACTGTGATTTCGGCTGTATTGACCGAAAGTGGGTGCATAGGTTATAGATTGTGAATTTGTAATTTTTGGGGTGTTTGAAGAAAGCAAACATAAGGTTTATCTGTAAACAGGTTGCAGATTACATGTACTGTTGAGCAATCAATGAAAAAGGTTGCTTGGTGTATTATTGTGCACGTGTTGTGGAAGATTGCAGAAGACTAGCTTGATGTGTTATATCCTTGTTTGTGATAATGGCAGAGAATAGTGGAAATCCCATTATTGAGAAGCTCGACAAGAACAACTACCCTTCATGGAAGTTCCGTGTGACAAACTTCCTCATTGGAAAGGGCCTTTATGAGTTTGTCTAGGGTGAAGAAAAGGAGACAAAGTTGGGTATCCCTCCGACTGTGAGTTAAAAGCATAGAAAGAGTGGAATGTGAAAGACAAAAAGGTGATGTACTGGCTATCTACAGTAATTGATAATACTATGCTGGGACATATTAGGAATGGCTATCTACAGTAATTGATAATACTATGCTGGGACATATTAGGAATGCAAAAACTTCACATGCAGCTTGGACAATTTTTGAGAGCATGTTTTCAGTAAATACAAAGGCACGAAAGATTCGACTCAAACAAGAGTTAAAGGCCTTGAAGAAAGGGAAAATATCTGTCAATGAGTATGTGTTGAAGGTGAGAAGCATTGCAGATGCTTTAGCAGCGATTGATGCAATGCCAGATGATGATGATTTGGTTTCATCCACTCTAAGTGGCCTTAACAATGAGAAGGCATGGAAATCATTTGTTATTTTAATATATGTACGGAAGCCATTTCCAGATTTTGATGAGCTGATCTCTCTTATGATTACTATAGAAATCAATATGCAGGGTGATTTGTCTAAAAGAAATGGTGAACAGGTCCAAGCATTTTACTCGAGTTCAGAAGGGGACGTGGTAGATCCTCTTCAAGAGGTTGTGGTATGGGACGTGCTGGCGATAACCAGCAAAACAGGTTCAATCAACAATTTGGTGAAATGCAGGTTTCTGGAGGCAGAGGAAACTTTAGAGACAGGGGAAGCTCTAGATGAACAGGTGGATGGCAGAATAGAGGTTCTAGAAATTCTACTATTGTTTGCCATTATTGTGGCAAAACATGCCATATTGCAGCCCATTGCTATGCAAAGGATAATATTCATAGAGGTAAATTGCAGCAAGGTCGCGATAGAATGAAGACAAAAATGAGCGTCTATTTGTTATGCAGCATATGCTGAATGCTGTTACAAGAAAGGGAACACATGATGATGTTTGGTATGTTGATTCAGGTGCATCAAATCATATGACCAGCCATGCAGAATGGTTTGGAGAGATGCAGGATTTGCAAAATACAAGTTATGTGCAGACGGGTGATGATTCATGCCACCCAATTTCACATATTGGAAAAGTTCCCTTGTCCTTGCATGATGGTAAGACAAAGAGTCTTTCAGATGTATTACATGTGCCATCTATTACAAAGAACTCGGTGTCAGTCGGTCAGATGGTAGAGCAAGGGCTGCAAGTCAGATTTAATGCAAAGGGTTGCTTTGTAGAAGACTTCAATGACAAGTGCAGGTTGGTTGCAAAGGGAAGTAGAGTTGGACGTATGTTTACTCTGGATGCTGGAATTCCTACTATGAATGCTGCAATGTATGCTAAAGGAAAAGGTGTTGTTGCAGATATTGAAATTTGGCACAAACGCATTGGACATGCAAATGTACAAAGGCTGAAATTAATGCAGTCCAAAGGGTTGGTTATAGGTTTGCCTACATTTAGAATTGCATAATTTCATAAGGTATGCGAAGCATGTCAGTTTGGTAAGCAAGCAAGACAACCCTTTTCACATGACAGAGATGTAAGTAAAAATATCCTTGATGTTGTGCATACAGATATTTGGGGGCCTACACAAAATGTATCTCTTGGAGGCAGTTCATACTTTGTCACATTCATTGATGATTGTTCTAGAAAGCTGTCGATATATTTTATGAAGGAAAAGAGTGAAACATTTGCACGCTTTAGAACTTTCAAGGCTGCAGTTGAAAGAGAAACAGGCTTGAAAGTAAAGTGCTTGAGATCAGATGGAGGGGGAGAGTACCTCTCGAATGAGTTCAGTGATTTTGTGAGGTCTCATGGGATAAAGAGATAGTTCACATGCAGGTATACCCCACAGCAAAATGGGGTTGCAGAAAGGAAAAATAGGCATATTGCAGAAGTTGCACGTGCCTTGATGGCTGAAAAGAATATGCCTAAGCATTTTTTGGTCTGAGGCTGTTCATACTGCTATTTATATTATGAACAAAACTCCCACAGCTGCAATTCATGGTATGACCCCCGAAGAATGTTTTACAAGTAAGAAGCCTAATGTCTCACACTTGAAAGTGTTTGGTTGTATTGCATATGTTCATGTGCCAGATGAGTTGCAAAAGAAATTGGATCCAAAGGTTGAAAAGTGTGTCTTTGTTGGATACTCTTTAGAGAAAAAAGGGTATCGTTGTTATAACCCTGTCACATGTAAGTTCAGAGTGAGCAAGGATGTCATCTTTTATGAAATGAGCAGTTGGTATGCATCTAGTGGTGATGCATTGGATGATGATGATGATCATGACACTCATGTGCAGGCTGAAAAGCAAGAATCACGAACTCTTAGTGGACTAGAGACATCATCTAGTAGTCCTTGGTCTGGGAGACTAAGGAGTAGCTCTACATCTTCAACTGCATCTAGTAGCATTACAGGTAAAGACAAAGGAAAGAATAAAGTGTCAGATGGCATTGATGCAGTTCTTGATGGAGACTCGAGTGGCTCAGAGAGCTTGGATGATGAGCTTGGCATTCCTTCAATGAGGACTCCAGGTGTGCAAAGAGCACGTGTCAATGCAAAGAATCCATTGAGTGATCCAGTGGTACGCAAGTCTAGCACGTTGAGATACCCTGTTAACAGATTTGGTTTTGAAGGTTATGCAGCTCACCATTATGCTTATATGGTGAAAATTATTGAGGATGTTGAGCCCGCATGTTTTGAGGAGGCTATTGGTCATGTTTATTGGGATGCAGCAATGGATGAGGAGATGGCTGCATTAGAGGCCAATAAGACTTGGGATCTAGTATCATTGCCGAAGGGCAAGAAAGCTATTGGATGTAAGTGGGTTTATAAGATTAAGCATAGTGCAGATGGAACTATTAGTAGGTACAAAGCTAGGCTGGTTGCAAAAGGCTACGCCCAAACATATGGCATAGATTATGAAGAAACCTTCAGTCCAGTTGCTAGGATGGCAACTGTCAGATGTGTGATTGCTTTGGCAGCAGCCAAAGGTTGGAGGTTACAGCAAATGGATGTGAAGAATGCCTTCTTGCATGGTGATTTACAGGAAGAAGTGTATATGGATCAGCCACCCAGCAGGTTATGAAGATTTAGAGTATCCCACGTATGTGTGTAGGTTGAAGGAGGCGCTCTATGGGCTCAAGCAAGCACCTAGATCATGGTTTGACAAGATCAAAGAGTATCTTGTCAATATTGGATTTTATGTTTTTGATGATGATCACTCACTTTATGTGAGAAAGGGAGATGCATGTTTGGTCATCATAGTCATCTATGTGGATGACTTGATTATTACAGGTGATAGCGATAGTGGGATTGCTGAAGTCAAGGACTTTTTGAAGAAAAAGTTTGAGATGAAGGATTTAGGTGAGCTAAGGTACTTCCTTGGCATTGAGGTGATCAAATGTGATGATAGTATATGGTTGTCCCAAAGACAGTATGGCTTGGATATGTTGTCCAAGTATGGTATGACAACATGCAAACCACTTTCAGTCCGTTGGAGCAGAATGTAAAGTTGAGTGCTGATGTTGGGGATGAGATAGAAGACCCTACTATGTTCAGGAGGATAGTGGGGAGTTTGATCTACATGACCGTTACAAGGCCAGACTTTAGCTACGTTGTTGTTCTTGCGAGTCAGTTTATGCAAGTACCTAGAAAGCCACATTTGGATGTAGTCAGACACATATTGAGATATGTGAAGTCCACATTACATTATGGACTTTTCTATGAGGCATATACAGACGTACAGGTGTTTGGATACACAGATGCAGATTGGGCTGATAGTATGTCTGATAGAAGATCTACCAGTGGATACATGTTCTCTCTTGGTAGTGCAGCAGTTACTTGGAGCAGCAAAAAGCAATCTATAGTTGCTTTGTCGAGTACAGAGGCTGAGTATAGAGGTGCTACTGTTGCAACATGTGAGGTAGTATGGCTACAGAAGTTATTGGCTGATTTATATGTGCAGGTGGAAGGTCCAGTTGTCATTTATTGTGACAACATGAGCAGTATAGAGTTGGCTAGGAACCCTGTGTTCCATGCCAGGACAAAACATATTGAGGTACACTACCACTTTGTGAGAGAGAAGATACTAGTAGGTGAGATTGACTTGGTGTATGTCAGCACACAGGATCAAATAGCTGACATCTTCACGAAGGCATTGGGTACAGAGAAGCTTCAAAAGTTTTGAAGCTTACTTGGAGTTGCAGAGATGCAGTTGAGCTTGAGGGGGAGTGTTGAGATGACAAGCTCAACACATTCAGACATTAATGATGGACCGCTTGGTTAGATGGGTCCACACGTCTACACTTAGCACATCGGTGTTCATTATGACCCTCACATGGCCACTGACTCATTACTTATTATATTCAGGTTGTTACACCTATTTACAGCTGGCATAGTTATAGCATCAGTCGACTAGTGTACTCGGTTATGCATTGTTTGACATAGTAGGCCACTTTCCTTTATGTTGTATCTTATCTATACTTTGCGTACATTGAAAAGTGTGTGGAAGAAGAAGAAGAAACCAGCAAGAAAACGTTTTGGCCTCCATCTCTCTTCTTCTCTCTTGAGTGAGCTTCTCCTTGTGCATTCTGTGTGTGTTTGGCACCGCAACTCAAGCAAGTCCCCCCACCACACGATTCTTGACAGGAGAGTGAGTGAGTGACTAAGATTTATATACATACATATATGTACATGTGTGTGTGTGTGTGTGTGTGTGTGTGTGTGTGTGTGTGTGCGTGTGTGTGTGTATGTGTGTGTGGGTGCGCGCGCATGTGTGTGTGTAGAGGTGAGAGGGAGAGAGAGAGAGAGAATATAGAGTGAGAGGGAGAAATTACATGTACAACCCTAAACTAAGAGAGAGTAAAGACATGGAGTAATTCATGAGAGACAGACAGAGGGGAGAGAGAGAGAGAGTAAACACATGGAGTAATTCATGAGAGACAGACAAAGGGGAGAGAGAAAGAGAGAGAGGTGTGGGCCATGGTGTTCCATTCTTCTGAGGTGATCCCATGAATGAATCCACGTTACGTGTTAGAGAGAGAGAAATCGTTTATATGAGATGGAGTTCTATTTGTTCGAGTGTGCTAGAAAGAGAAAAAGAGATTATACACGTAGAGGGAGAAATAGAGAGAGAGAGAGAGAGAGAGAGAGAGAGAGAGAGAGAGAGAGTGTGTGTGTGTGTGTGTGTGTGTGTGTGTGTGAGAGTGAAGGTAGTGGTGGCAATCATGCAGGTGGTGGGGATAATGGTAATGGTGGTGGAGATGGCAACAGTATTGGTGGCGGCCGACACAGAGATAGTGGTAGTGGTGGTAATAGCAGTGGCGACAGTGCGGCAATGGCCATGGCAGTGGTGGTGGAGGAAGTTGTTGTGGTAATGGTGGTGGAGGTCAAAAAAATCAAGGGGTGGAATAAGTGGACTATGTGGAACAAGAAATGGAGGTTGCCCAGAGAAGCTCGCTCAAAAGCTTGCTCAAAAAGCTCGCTTCTCTCGCATGCACTTATGTTGCACAAGGATGAGCTTGTACTCCCTTTGCAAACCTATTAGTTCCTATCTTTCTTTTTCGAGTCTTCCTTGCCAATTATCTTCTTCTTTCTTTCTAGACTTGAGTTCTTCCTTTAGCTTATAGATTTCTTTTTGGTATTCTGCTACCTGGTGACTCCTTTCCAACTAGAAGGCTACCACCGCTTCTCTTTCAGCTTCCAATTCAATTACCACTTTTTTTTCTCCACCTTTTCCCTATCTAGTTGTGTGAGAAGCTCTTTGGCATACTCATCATAGCCCACGGACAGTGGCAGTGCTGTCGGTATGGTCGTTGTAGATGCCTCTATTCTCTACCTCTTAGGGCCTTGCCTACATTCAGCATCTGCACGCTGCCAGTCTCTTCATCCCAGCCATTGGAGATCCCCCACTCAAATCTAAGGCTATTTCTTGCACCTTATTCACTAAGTATTGCACCCAAACCATGAGGTTGCTTGCATCCATTGTGCTAGTGATGCCTTGGGTGGTTGTGGGAGTTACAGGTTGGGGCACTAGAGCGGGCGGGATTGGATACAACATGCCCTTGCCTTTGCCTTGTGCCATCATTGGTGGTTTGATTTTTGGCACTTTGGTGCTAGTGCTTGGGCCTTCTTCCCTTGGTGGACTCATTGTAGCTAATTCCTTCTCCCTCAAGGACTATTCCACCAACATACAGATGGCTTGAGCTAAATCTTCCTCCTCTTTCCTGTGCAGTTCTTCTAGCTTTGCTTCTACTTTCCTCCTTCTTTCTTCTTCAAACCTCCTTGACTCCTCTTGCACCCTCTACAACTCGGCCTTCTCTTCCTTGGTCATTCTCTCCATGGCCTCTTGCCGCTACTTTTGAGGAGTCGTCTTCTTTGGCCTCCTAGGCACCCTCCTTGGCCAAATGGTACCTCTAGTTCTCTGCCCTCGCTCATAGTCCTTTTACTTGATTACTCATGCTCCTAGGGTGGCAACCTTTCATGTGTCTCCCCCACTTCCTCTTCACCTTCTACCTCTCCCATAGCCTCTTGGATTATGGTGGTCAACACCCTGCCAAACCTTATGATGGATGCTTTTGATGACAACTTCTTCCTTGCCATCCCCACTGTGGAAGCTAGAGACTCTCTGCTTGCTTGTCTTGTCCTTGTGGCTAGTGCATTTTCCGAAGCTTCAATGATTTTTGCACATAGTCATTCCAATTCATCTCATCTAGGGACTTGGTTGCAAGGCTCTCTAATAGGGGCACTCCAATTATGCTCATCAAAGCATTGTATCTTTGGCTAGAGAACAAAGTTCTTGAACTTGAACTGGTTGAAGGCCTTGATTTTCATTGTTAGCCATACTTTGCATGTTCTTTTCTTGTGAATGGAAGCTTGCCTTTGTCTTGGGGCCTACCATCATAGATTCCTACCACAATGTCACAACTTACCATTAGTTTTCTTGAGATAACTCTTGTGAACCGATAAGCAAATAATGAATGTAGACAAAGTGCTTGTGTAAAAATAAGAACTTTTCCTTTAAGAAATCCGCACAATCCAAAAGAGATTATGGCACTTTTCCTCAATCATAATTTGGTTTTTATTCCTTTAAACATTGGTTGAGGTTGGAGATATGTTTTCTTTTCCACCTTACCCCCTCCCTCCCCCTCCCCCCGAGTATGGTGTGAATCCTTCCTAGGATTGGAGAATGAAGGATTAAGGGTATTAACCGTCGGGTTGTAGTGCTTCACTTTGCATTAGCCAGGTGTAGAAGTGTGGCTTGTACTCCAAGTGAGCATGATGGTCCATGTCATGAGGTCTAATACCTATATACGTAATGTAAGTTAGGACATTAGTTAGGAAGTCACCAGAGTTGATCTTGCTGGCAACGTGTAGCTCTTCCTCGGTAAGGACTCGATATAAATAGGGGTGGGCCATGTTATGATCTTCTAAGAGTTGATTGCGAGTGATGGCCAATACTCTAAAGGAGGTGGGAGCTGCATAAATAGGGTCATACTCAAAGGTTTTAAAGATGCATCTCTACTCGGCATTAGTCATAATTGGGCAACGCTCTTGTTCCCATTGAAGACGGACAGCATACCATTTGCATGGAAAAGAGGAGTCAATGATGGCTATCCTTTAAGTTCTTCTAACTCTTGGTTAGTGGCAGAGACTTTGCTCTTGTTATAGGAGGTGATTAGAATTTTTCTACAAGCTTGCTCATGAGAAATCTTGGTGGCAATCAATTCCTCGGCTACCATGATGACTTTAATGAAGACGAACTTAGATTCGTCCTAAGTACATGGCATCATGCGTACATCAGTTCCTAAAGGCTCGGCTAAGAGGCCTAGGTCTCAACTGTTCATAGCTTTTAGTGAGCATTGTGAAGTTAGCATCCAAGCATTTATTGCATGTGACCAAGTCATCCCCTTGTTCGCAGCTAGATCACAGGCCAATGTAAGAATAGTTCTCTGCTCATAAGAAGGTTTAAGGCCGGAAAAAGGTTGGGGTTTGACTAGGTTGGATAGCTCAATAAGCAGTGTCTATTGCTTCAATTGATCACTAGGGTGTGGGCTAGCCACTTATGTGAGGGGCTTGGTTTGGAGCTTCAATGTTGTGCTACTTACTAGTTGTGAAGCTATCAGGGCACTAGCAGCATAGGATTGGGTTGTTTTGTTGAGGTTCAATGGGTTTGGTTTTTAACTCAAGCAGTTTAGCAAGTTTAGGTGGCTCGCCAGTCTTTGAAGATGGGCTAGTAGCACTTGATTGAGGGGTACATGTGCTACCCTTGAGCTTAGGCACCCAAATCTAGTTGTTGCTCTCATAGCAACCTTGTGCATGCAATAGGGCCATAGATACCTATTAGGATAAAGGGCAGTGCCCGTGTCCACCTGTAAGGGCTATGTTGTACATAGAGCATATACCTATGTAAAATCATTGTTGAGGTACACTCTTCACAGTACCACAAATCATGTGTCTCTATCTCTTCTCTCTCTCAGCATGCATCTCTATACAGAAGCTCCATATTGCAGCAATCTCAACAAACTAAAACAGAGTTGGGCTGAAACACACACTGCGGGAATGGTATCATAAGTTTGATACTTTCATGTAGTCTCACAGCTTTCAGAGAAGTTAAGTTGATCATTGCTTGTACACCAAGAAGACACAAAATGGCACCCTGATTATCTTGGTTCTGTATGTTGATGACATGTTGATTGCTGGCAGGGATACTCATGCCTTGGATTCATTGAAGAAAAGTCTTCATGGCAACTTTGACATAAAGGATCTTGGTGATGCCAATCACATTCTTGGGATGCATATACTCAGAGATACTCATGCCTTGGATTCATTGAAGAAAAGTCTTCATGGCAACTTTGACATAAAGGATCTTGGTGATGCCAATCACATTCTTGGGATGCATATACTCAGAGATACTCATGCCTTGGATTCATTGAAGAAAAGTCTTCATGGCAACTTTGACATAAAGGATCTTGGTGATGCCAATCACATTCTTGGGATGCATATACTCAGAGATAAATCAAAGGGGTTACGCTATCTATGTCAGTAGGAGTATGTATCCAAGATTTTGAAGTGTTTCAATATGGAGGGGGGAAAGCAATCAGAGTTCCATTTCCTCCATATGTGAAACTCAATGCAGAGGACAACCCTGCATCTGATGATAAAAAGGTTGAAATGGCCAAGATTATGTATGCTTCGACCATTGGCAATTTGATGTATGCTATGGTTGCTACATGTCCAGACATTGCCTTTGTAATGGGAGTGGTTAGAAGGTACATGGCAAACCCTAGCAAGAAGCATTGGGAAGCAGTGAAAGGTATTATGAGATATCTCAAGGGGACAAAGGATTTGTGCATCTGCTTTGGTAAGAAGAAGACATCTGTCATTGGCTTTACGGATGTAGACTATGCTGGATATGCAGACTGCAGAGTAAGTCCACTACAAGGTATGTGTTTACTTCACAGGGGGATCTGTCACTTGAATATCCAAGCTACACAAGTGTGTTGCATTGTCTACTATGGAGGCAAAGTATGTGGCTGCCACTGAGCCATGCAAAGAGGCCTTATGGCTATCACGTTTGGTTATTGAGCTTTGCCTATCTAAAATCATTATTGAGGTATACTCTTTAGTACGACAAATCTTGTGTCTCTATCTCTTCTCTCTCTCAATTTGCATCTCTACACAGAAGCTCCATTGCAACTATCTCAACAATACCCATTGCAGCTTGACTGTTCATCGAGTTCTAGAGCACCAACTGTGTCTTTTATGCTTAGGATGTGCCATTCAGGAATTATGAATCCTTGCAAGTTGGCTCTTGGATGGCGTTGATTATCATTTAGGTACCCATTTTAGTTGTTGCTTAGCAGTCTTGGTTGCATTTCCCTTGGGTTGTGATTGGTTGGGGTAGGGCGGGAAAAGTCATGACTCCCCTCCTTAGACTTTGTGCTACATACTACTATCGATGGCGCTGCATGCTTGGGTGGAGCCACATTGCCCTTGCTGAAAGCCGTTACTATCCTCATAGTGCCAATGGCGAGGTGAATGCACTGCGAGTCATAGTCGACATTATAATGTGTATGCTTCTTGAAAGCGCATCCTAGCAACGATTTCTTACTTGTAGTTTTGGTATTAGGTAGCACATAGAAAATCATGGGTAGGCTTTCAGTCTCGATAGAGACCACCACTTTGCATTTCCCTAGCAAAGGATAGGATTGTCCCCCAAACAGGTTGAGTTTAGCATTCGTGGGTTTTAGTTGGGGCTGACCAATGAGAGTCCAATGCTCATGAGTAAGGATGTTGAAGTCAACTTCCTCATCAATGAGCACATCAAAAGTACATGTCTTTTGAACAACAACTATGATTCGTAGATAAGCGGGTTCTACTGCCTCCTCCTCTGCATCCTCGATCTCTGTGATAATGGCTGCTCTTACATTGACAGGCGGCTAGAGCATTGGCGGCTCATGCAATGGATGGGTTAGGGGGTAGTACTTCTTGAGACAACTATCATTAAAGGAGCTTATGCCCTCTCCCTCTAAAGTTTCAAGCTCTACATTTCTTGTTTGACTAATATTGTGGACTCTGAAAGGCCCTAATCCTCTGAATTTCATCTTCTACTTATGGCCATTCACTGAGTATAGCAATACTAGGTCCTTTTGCTCAAAGTCACACTGTTTGACATGCTTATCAAACTAACTCTTGCATCTTGTCTTCTCACAGATTAGCGCATGAGTAGCTAGGAGTCGTGTCTCTCAGAGAGACGCTCCAACTCTACTAAAATGCTTCTTTCCCCCTCCCATCTCTCTTGTATTACTACTCTCAAGCTAGGGATGAAAAATCTACTGGAAGAATCACTTCATTTCTATAGGTCAACTTGAAGGGTGTCTATCCAATTGTCATCTTATAGGCTGTCCTATAGGCCCACAGTGTTTCCATGATTTTGTTATCCCAGTCATTGCACAAGGCCGAGACTACCTTAGTGAGGACCTTCACTAGGATATTGTTCGTGGACTTCGCCTAGCCGTTAGCTTGAGGGTAGTAGGGTGATGATTTCCTATGGATGATCAAGAAGGTTGAAAGTGAGTGGGCAATCACTTCATTAATGAGATGAGTATCTTGGGCACTAACTAGTTTGATGGGGTAGCCAAATCATGATATCACTTGCTCCCAAAGGAACTTAGCTGTGGTTTTAGCATCATTCTTTCTTATGGCTCGAGCTTTGGCCCATTTTGTAAGGTAGCATGTCACCACAATTATGTTGATTGGGCCAATGAATTCAATGCTCCATTTTTCAAATGGTTGGCGTGCTATAACTGGGATCAACTCCATTTTGTTCTTAGGAACCTTAGTCCTTTGACACTCGTCACAATGCTTTCTGAATTTAGCAACATCACGGAATAGGGTGGGCCACCATAGTTGACATTGTAGCACCTTGCGGGCCATAGTATCTCCATTGAAGTGTCCTCCAACAATTCCACCATGCACTTCCATTAGCACATCATACATTTCATACTCACATACACATCTCTACAATAGGCCATCTTGCGCTAACTATAGAGTTGGTTGGCGATCAATTGATAGGGTTGAATAGTTTGGAGGCTCGATGAGCCGTTCAATGTGTCTAGATGCCTACACCAGTATTGCCTTCCTTCAAGTTGAGCTCTACCTGGCCTGGGATGTGCTGGGTTGGTTAGTTTTCAAGTTCTAGTTAGTGTGTTCTCAGAGGTCCGATTCCCAAAATTGGACTATACGGCCGATTCTTGTCTTGTTTGGCTGCAAAAATCGGTGGTCTGAGTCCAAGACTAGCTATCTAAGTTAGTTTTCCAAGTTGGTTTTCCAACTCAGTTGTCTGAGTTGGTTGTCTGACTTGGACAATCCCAGTAGCCTAGTTGTCTGAGTCCGAGTCTGGGTCTGTTCGACTCGGACGGCTAACAATGTCCCATCAAACGGAGTACTGTAGGTGTCCAAGTGAACCGCCAACTCGGACTATCCGAGTCTGAGCGTCTGACTCTAGGAATCAAACTCTACAATGGGTGTCCGATTCCGGTAGTGCAAATGGCCCACGAGGCATAATTTTGATTTGATTGACCTTCATGGTTGATGCCAAGTGCTAAGAACTTCTAGAATCAATGATTAGATGTAGGGAAGGTTTATGTGTACCTGGAGTAGCCAAAAACCTCTAAATCGGTGCGCTTCATCTCGTCTTTGCACTAGAGCTCCAACACACACATGTTGAGAAATGACAAATGATGGATGCTCTAGGAAGAGATGTCCTAAATCCCATATGCATAGTGAGGAGAGTGGAACAACCCAGCTACTATAAAGCATTGTACTTGCAAGATGAGTAAGGCAACATGATGGTAGTTTTGTCCTTTTAGTTGAGAGTCTGAGTCATCATCCAACCATACAAGACTGTGCTTATGAGTCCAAGTCTCAATCTTGGAACCTAATTCACTTGTGTGACATTCTATCTTCAACTCTATGTCTTCATGAGTTCACTCTATCTCTTCAAGCCACCATAGCCATGCTCTAGATCCGTTCTTTTAACATGGTATCAGAGCTCAACTGAGCATGGCCCGGCTCAATCTATCTCTGCTCTCTCAAGCCTTCTCAACTTCAGTCCAACTCAATGCTAAGCTTATGACCTCATTTTTCATCTCTATCTTCACTTAACATTTTATGGCAGCCATAGCCAATACCACCCTACCTATTTGAAGGCCCTGGATCTAGCCAAAGAAGAATAGATAGCTCATGCCTTGAACTAAGAAAATATTCTTCTACTTTTAGGGCGCTTCGGGCCAGCACATCGAACCACAACATTGGCCTCTTTCATGCTCGGCGTTATGCATTTCCCAAGTCACTGCTTTGCATGATCTACCCTGTGAGTATAGGGCTTTGGAAGCTCACTATGCAAGCCTACTCCCCATGCAATATCTTTTGCAATGGTCAACTCCTTGAGCTGCATGAGCTGAAAGAACAGTTGCTTGTCAAAACCCTAAAAGAAGAAGCCATAGCCATTGACCTTCAAGGTCATAAACACTTTAGTTTCCACTTCATTTCAACACACTGAAGCCTCAAACACCTAGGTCTGATCAATTTCTAGCAAGAGAAATTATCAAGAAGAAGATTTGGAACATCAAGCATCAACTATCAAGCTCAATGTCGAGTCTTCAAGGCACAGTCAAGGCATAGTATCTCTTAATACTCCATTAGTGCTTCGTAGCACTTGGATCCTAAGCTCACTCAAGAACAACTCATTTTTTATCCCATCTTAGCTACTTATTATACTATCCTAATTGATCAAATCTCTTGTAAGTCTTAACCCCTTTGTAAAAGGATAGGCATTGCCTGAGTATGCTCGTGGTAAGACCTCCTTCAAAATGAGTGAACTTGAGCAAATAGCTAAATTTAATGGTGAAGGCTTTCATGCCTGAAAGGAGAAGACCATATACCACCTTATGCGAAAGGGCTTGTGGGACTTGTTTGAAGATGATGCAGATAGCAAGAAGGAAGATGATGAAGACATACTCGTTGAAGAAGACCAGCTCAAGACAAAGGAGTGGAAAAAGATGAACAACAAGGCTCTAGGCATCATTTCCTAGGGACTAAGTGATGATGCGCTACATCATATCTCTAGCAATAGAGATGCTAGAATTGCTTGGGAGAACTTGACAGGGTGTTTGGTACCCAAGCAAATAATTCAAAGGTAAAATTACTCGTGCAATTTTATAAACTGGATATAAAAGACAGTGCTTCCATGACCATACACATTAACAAGTTCAAGAGCCTAAAAACCCAGATTGCAACTCTTAAGAAGAATATTGATGAAGATGAAGCAATAGTCGTACT
Source organism: Lygodium microphyllum (assembly GCF_053477565.2). Taxonomy (NCBI): domain Eukaryota; kingdom Viridiplantae; phylum Streptophyta; class Polypodiopsida; order Schizaeales; family Lygodiaceae; genus Lygodium; species Lygodium microphyllum. Next base: position 70,021,277 of record NC_141139.1, read on the forward strand.
ACTTGCAAGTGTAAATAAGGATCCATATGAGAATCTTGTGTCCACCCTAAGTAATGTTCGAAGTCTCTCACTTAAAGATATTGAGCACTCTCTTCTTGATGAAGAGAACAAATAGAAGAACAAGAATTCAAAATATGGTATCCCATCATCTAGGGAAAATCTCTTATACACAAAGGAGCTATTGGACCCAAAGGAAGAGGTCGAGGATTCAACACCGACAACAAAGATCGGATGACATGCCATTATTGTGGTAAGACTGGCCATATAGCCAATGAATGTTTTCATCGTAAAAGAGCACAACATATGCAGAATGGTAACCACCAAAATCAATTCATGAATGAAAGAGAAGAAGAAGAAGAAGATGCTTCCACCATCAACAACAACTTTGACAGATTGTTTTGAAGAAATTATCTTTCCCTTAGTGGATCTACTTCCCATAGTGGATGTAAAAAACCCTTACCGCAAATGTAAAGTTTCAAGCTTTAACTTGACTAGGCTGCCTATGAGCTAGTCTCTCGGGCCATGTTATCATGTAGGGGGGGCAAAAGCCAACAAGTGTAGGAACTCATCATTTGAGGAGGGGTGTTGAGAAATGACAAATGATGGATGCTCTAGGAAGAGATGTCCTAAATCCGATATGCACAGTGAGGAGAGTGGAACAACCTAACTACTATAAAGCATTGTACTTGCAAGATGAGTAAGGCACCATGATGGTACTTTTGTCCTTTCATTTGAGAGTTTGAGTCATTGTCCAACCACACAAGACTATGTTTATATGTCCAAGTCTTAATCTTGGAGCCTAATTTACTTGTGTGACATTCTATCTTCAACTCTATGTCTTCATGAGTTCACTCTATCTCTTCAAGCCACCATAGCCATACTCTAGATCCATTCTTTTGGCAACACACACACACATACTCTCTCTCTCTCTCTCTCTCTCTCTCTCTCTCTCTCTCTCTCTCTCTCTCTCTCTCTCTCTCTCTCTCTCTCTCTCTCTCTCTCTCAAAGTTTAGAAAGCACCACCTACAAATATGATATGACAGACTATTGAATCCTATTGATATCTCAAACCAGTGCATGTAGAAAATTCTTATCGTCTTGTCTCTTTACCATCAATGATCCAGGCCGAGATCCCCTTTCCTACATGAGAGGAACATGCACTTACAAAGAGCAAGAGCAATGGCCCAGCACGTGGTAGAGACCACCTAACTCCCTGGAGCTCCTCCATGCCTTGCTCCACCACCTCAATTCCCATCATGTTGAGCCCCTCCAAGTCATCCAGGATGATTCCCTCCAAGTACTAACCCTCGAGCCCCTCCAGAACATGCCTTGCCACTTCGATCCCCTCTAGGTAGTACCGACCCTCGAGCCCCTCCAAGGCCCACCCCACCACTTCGAGCCCCTCCAGGTCCTAGCCTCCAAGCCCCTCTGGGTCCTGGCCTTCGAGCCCCTCCAAGTCCCACCCATCGAGGCCCTCTAGGATGAGCCCCTCCAAGAGGAGCCCCTCAAGGACACCCCCCCTCATGAGCCACTCCAAACAAAGTCGCATCACACTAAGGCCCTCCATGACCATTAGCTCCAGCCCCGCCACCCCGAGTCCCTCCATGCCAAGTCCCCCCAAGGACAAGCCCCTCCATGCCAAGTCCCCCTAGGGATGACTCCCCTCCACACCAAGCCCCCTAAGGTGGAGCCCCTTCAGGCCGACGCCCCCAAGGATGACCCCCCCAAGGACGAGTCCCTTCAGGCTGAGCCCCACCACCTACAATCATCCTCGATGAGAGCAGGGCTCCAACTTGCAACTGCCCCCTCCTCACCAGCACCTCAATCTCAACGAGTGCTCAATAGTGATGGGGGAGGTAGTGGCCCCCGCCAGGGTAGCTGTACCTTTGAGAGGGTAGCAATAGGTTGTGGAGCTAGACGTAGTGGACATTGGAGTGCTTGCTTGCCCTAATCAAGAGGAGTTGACTGACTCCATCCTTCTTGCCCTCCAATAGTAATTTTTAGCTATTTGTTTTTTGGGCATCTCAATCATTGATCTCGTTGGTATGTTGCCTTAATAATCTATTTCCGTGCCCCTTGTGTTTGATAGCTATGTAATATCACTACTACCACCAGAGATCCAAAGATCAGTGTATTGACTTGACCCACTACTATTGCATCCCTTGCAAGACAACAAAGTCTCATGGACAGATACTTTGAAGTAGTGGAGTTACATCTTGATCGATGATGTGCGAATTGTTTTCATTTCGTACCATCAGAAGTAAGTGCTTGATTAAATAGCATTGCTTGTTTATGTAGACTGAGTTCTTTTATCTTTGTTTTGGTGATTTATCTACTTTGATGATTGAATAGCTCTCACTCAAGTCTGATATTGTATGACTTCCAACAAAACATTTGTTATTTTACAAATATTGTTGGTAGGGGCTATCATGGTAGTTCCCAACAGTAAGTATCTGTGTCTCTCCTTTGAGATTTGGCTCCCACTCTTTGAAGGTGTCGACCCTAAACTAACTTCACTTGTGTCTCCTAGGTGCAAACTTGTGGCCTACATGGAGGGCATTCTTTTTGTAACAACCCTTTAATGTAATTTGAGTGCAAGGATTGTGTGGGTTCCAAACAGGGCTCTGGAGATGTCAGTTGTGGATGAAGGACGTGCCTTAATGCATTTCTCCTTTTGGTTATATATGGTCTTCCAAATGTGTGTGGTTTTAATAATGCAAGCTTGTTTTACTAGTCAAAGCTCACGGTTTGTAATTTCTTCTTTGGCACAAGATGTTGATATAGGGAACTACTCGGAGTTTGAAGCCAAGAAATTCAAAGTCAGTGTCATTCAATTTTTTGCATCTGTGATTACTGAGTGCCACAGGGAGAAGGTATTGCAAAGAGAGGAGTTCACGAGAGAGAGAGAGATTGCAGAGGAGGCATGAGCGAGAACAAGAGTAGGTAAGGGCTTTGGAAGAGGCAACAGATGCCATATGAGGTCATGAGGAGGCCATGGAAGAGGTTCATCAATGGGTTGAATTGAGACAAGCTATAAAGAGCAAGTCACAAGTGGTGGAGAGGGGACTGCAAAGATTGGAAGCTCTTTGGTGTGATATGGAGGAAGTGATATGAAGGAAGCACGTCAACCCTCCCAACCCCAGTCATAATCTCCCCCCATCCCAACGACAACCTCGAGGACAACCTCGTCACCCTTGCAGACAACCTAGCTGCACATGGCCAAGTCTGCTCTCGAAGATTGGATCCCTACCCTTGAGCAGACCCCTTGAGCAGCCTAGCCTTCAAGGCCTCTGTGTTGTAATTTTTTGTTGCTTGTTTGCCACTTTGTAAATGGAAATGGAAATGCAATAAGAAGAAAAAGAAAAGGTTCTATACGTAATGCTATACTTGTTGACATTTATTTGATGGTATGGTCTTTCTTGAGTACAAAAGCCTCGTGAAACGTTTGCCTTTCTTTTGAGAAAAATACACGTGTCTATAATTGTAAAAAGGCTAGTTCATTTTGATTATAGTTGGACTGATTGAAGTTTCTCTTGTGTGCAGTGAACCCCACAACGGTCATCACCAAGCGAAGTAGGCCCTCGTGTGCACTAAACACCATATGGGTCACCACCGAGCAAGAGAGGTACCTCCTTGGGGGGCAATGGTCCCTGTATGGCTTGGTGGTGACCCTCCAAGTGTAGGCTATTCAAATTTGGTGCCATTCTCAATGAAAATTAGCTCTAATATGATTTGCAAGTAGGCACATGTTGTCTTGTAATTGTGCAGTCCTTGGAGGTAGCTCTATCGAGCTGCTAATGGCAATGCAGAAGCACAACATTGTTTGATATCTCTTTACACACAAAGCTTTTTTTTCTTCTTATTGGGACCTGCCAGACATTGAGAGAGTAGTTAGAGATAAAGTGATGCAAATAATTCCTTTGATCATGTGAATGTAGAGCAAGATAAATAGTGCAAATAGCAGCTTACCTTTTTATCATTGACATAGAAGCTAAACGAAGTAGCAAGTTGGATATCTTCATTGTGCAAGTCCATCCTCAATTGTTGCAATGTGCACATTGACCCTAGCTTCATAATGATCAAAAGTTCACCATCTAGCCAAACATCAATATCTTTTAATGAATTTCTAGAAAACTCCCTCATGCTTGGTCTAGTGGCACTAGTTTCCAACAAACATGGTGCCATCTTCTATATAGAAATGTCGTGATGAAATTTTGAGTGGCAATCATGTACTTGTAGACAACAGAATCTAGTTGCACCTTGTAGATGATTCCATCTTGTACTTTTGTATCCCAACATGCATCTGCAAACTCTAGGATATTGTCTACAATCTAGGTGCTTCACTTGGAACATGGTTCTTGAGGTCCAAATTTCAATGCTAGAGAAGAAGTCCATGAAAATGGCTATAGGCATAAACGTGGATATTTTGCTTTGCCTACTTGAAATGTTGGGCTTTAGGCATTTTTGCACCTCATGAAATATTTTGCACATGTAACTCTTGCTAATTCTAGAATATGGTAATGGCCACTCACGTGTTCTTGAAATCTAGAAGGGGAAGGTTGGACAAGGCTCCCCATTGCCCACTAGAGGAAGGTGGTATGTCAAAATGGTCTCATAAAAGAATATGCCCCTCTCAGCCAATACGGCTTTGGTCCTCCCCTTGTAAAGCTCATTGCTGACAAAGTTGTGGATGACATCCAAAACATCTACCACACATTCTATTGGCTGCCACTCCTAGACACTTAATGGATACAAGTATATTAACATCAAATGGTCTTTTCAATTACAAGGTGAATAAGAAACATGGACCTTCATTGATACCAGAAAGTAGATGCAACCAAAATGCACCAACAATTGGGTCTATGGAGAGGGAGATTAGAGGAAGTGGGCTCAAGGTGAAGCTCCTTATGTATAAAAACATGCTGCATGCACACTTCTCTGATTGTCTTCTTGGAGCCACCAAGCCTAAAATCTGTTACCCTGTCGTTCCAGCATGATAAAAAAGGGTTGGTTGTCGAAGATCTCCTCTGCTTTTTTCGCTACATGATTATCCAACTTCCCTTTGTTATGGTCAAGGGAACCCACCTATCCTACTCATCAAGCATACTAAAAGTGACTATGGACTCGATGAAAGCACTAGGTCTTTTGCATCGAGAAGATGCCTCCATGGAGTAGGAAGATGGAGAGTAGAGATGTGCAACTAAGTGGAGAGAAAACAAACAAAAACTCCAAAGGGTGCAGAAAACTAGAGGCAAGAGAGAGGGAATGAGCATTGAGCACTTAAAGATTTCAAATGAGGAGAGGCTTCCGCCACCTTTTTTCCCCTCGGTAAGAGAAACGACTGAAATATGACAACAAAACGTTACTATTGGAAAATGGTAGTACTGCTTTACTGTTGGAAAGCAACAATTACTCTACTCATTTCAACAAAACTAACAATATCAAAAATGCCAAATTTATTTTTTGAGAATAAAAAAATAATTTTCAAAAAAAAATATCACAGAAGACTTCTCCTCATTAGTGGAGCGCACACTCTCTCTACATGCTAAAAGGCCAAAAAGTGACCTCAAACTCCTACTAATGTTGTGTTAGATTTGGTTAAAAATTTTGTACAATGTAGGTTATGACGCCATGAGGATGCAAGGATCTATGTGCTAGTACATTGGATTTCATTATTGCTAAAATTTTATCTTTCTATCATATATGCCAAGCCATGTAATAGTCAGACATGGACACTTGTTATTAGCATGTTGTATTCTATGTTTCCAAGCACTCTACTTAATGCTCCTAAATCTATACATACTTTGTCTTAGATTCTTCAAGAAGACTATGTTATTTAGTCCAAACATAAATATGGGGATCTTTACTTTTCACTGTTCATCTCTATATTTATCTACTTCTATATATTTTTATTTATTCTATCCATTTACAAAATCCTTTGTAGAAAATGTGCCAAAAAGGAGTGTTGTGCCATAATTATCTAGATGAAGTTATGGCCATAATCAAATCAACAAAGTGGACATTTGAGTTCTAGAATAACTCATGTGTAATGGGCTATAGGGCATCTTATTAAAAGAGCCATGTGATAAGAGTTGTCCGAGTCTATAGCACTATAGACTTGAACACTTCATATATTATGGCTACTATGATTAATAATCAAATGCTTTGGTGCCACATACAACTTTATGAGGGTCGAGACATATTCTTTATAGATCCTTGACGAAGCATTGAGAACAGAAGTTAAAATCTCAGGACATGCAAAAAAGGAGCAGAATGATACAAAGTTTACATGGAATTCAAAGCCCGATACGGAAGCAGAAGATGCAAATTCTAATGATTTTAAGTGACCGTGGGGGGGCGGGTAGTTCACTATATGTATACCCTATATATCATGTGCGTTCAAGGCCTATTTATAAATATCCTTATCTATGAATTTTTTCTTAATAAAACATAGCCCTTTTCTATTCAATCTGTAAGTAAACCCTTTATATGGGATGAACAAGTGATCAATCAAATCAGGGCAATGAACTCTCCAATTTTTTCGCTCCTCATCACCATTCTCCGTGTGCAAAATGATTGCCTGATCAAAAATCTGGATTTCTAGTCTTTCTCTCTCCTCTCTTCTCTTGATGTGTGTTTCCATGCTTTAATCTATGAGAGAAAGGGATGGGCTGAGATAAGAAATATGGATCATGGGATGATGCTAGAGCATGAAGGAGCTTAGATCAAGGTTTGGAGGAGCATCAATGGCTGCTGGGAAGCATCAGTGGCCTTCCAATCATGATACGCATATGAGATAAAGTGCAGTTTTATAAGTCATACATTTCATCGTTTTATGATAAATTTCGATTGCAAAAGGTTGAAAATGGTTTTTTTTAATTTTCAACGATCTGGTCTATGAGAAACATTAAGAAAATTAGCAAGAATTGATCATTTATTAATTTTTCCATGAACACACAAAACTCATAAATTGCGGTTTTAGAGTAAATCATGGATTTTGGGGTTTTTTTATGTGTTAATGCAATTCGCATGGGATGAAATGTGGTATGAAAGTAATTCTTAGTATGTCTAATCAAGTCATATCAAAAAATAAGAAAATATAGGTATTTATTAATAAATAAATAGAACAAAATTAAGAAAAATAAAAAATAGGTTTTTCGTACTTTAAAAATAGTAAAAAATATTTTTTTCTGTTTGTGGATGTGTGATAAGACTAAGGCATGAGGTTTAGCCTCAGTTTGGCCTTATCTTTATGTTAAAGTGAGTATTTATCATCTTTTATGAAGAAAAATACATCGAAACACTCTCTAAATCTACCACCGAATGTACAACCTTAAGCGGTAGGAGAAGGGGGATGTTACGAGCTAATAATACGCTGAATTATGATTATTTTTTAATTCATGTTGCATATAAGACACCTATTTTTGAAAATTAAGAGGGTTTAGTAGCACGAGTATGCTCGGTGCTAGCCCTATGCAACACAACAACAATTACATTTAAAGGCATGAAAAGAAATGTTTTTACACTTTCACAATGCTGATTCAAATAAATAAAAATGGTTGAGCAGTATGGATCGTTCATGGTTGCATTGCATTCAAGCTTCTAATCTATGGGTCACTACAAGAGGTCAAACAGGTAAAGATAGTGACAAAGACAAGGGGAAACCTATCGAGGAAAACCCTAAGCAAGATGATAAGTGGACGAAAGTCCTTAACGCTGACATGGAAGGCAAACCTCTAAAAGCTGTCGATAGTAAAATGGACCCCAAGAAGAATAAGGAATTTCCAAAGAAGAAGGCAAAAGCCAAGAAAGAGCACCGAAGGAGAGAATGGTCTGGTAGGAAAAGAGAGCTATTGCTAACTATCATGAATTCGATTTAGCAAGTTCTCTTTGTGAGGTTAAGCCAGATGTAAATCTCCTACAGTTAATCAAGTTATCCCTAGGAGTGCATAAAGAGTTTAAGAAGATTCCTCGCACTGGGTATATCATGGATCCCTTGGGCACAGCATGGGTAGGAGATGATTTGTTTGAGCATGCTGAAAAGCATTGTCCAAGGGTAGAAGCATATGTTGACGGCATATTACTAGAACATGCTATTGTGGACACAAGATCCTCCATTAATATTTTGAGTTTAGAATTTATGGAGAGGCTAGGATTAGAAATTAAAAAAGATGCCTCCACAATTCTCTAAATGGCTGATGATAGTTTAAGACAACCTAAAGGTCGCATCACTAAAGTCCACATGATTGTTGCCAATGTGGAATGCATTTTGGAATTTAGGGTTATCAAGTTTGCAGGACAACCTAGCTATCAAGTATTACTAGGTAGGCCATGGATCTTACAAGCAGACTATCCAGGTTGATATATCCACTGGTCGATTGATCTTTGGTAGAGGTGCCAGACATGTAGTAGATGCCTACCCTGAATCTCCTCAAAGTGAGAGAGTTCATTTATCTTTGTCAGTGTTAGATATATTAGAGAATACATCTACTAGTGAGATGTCATTAAGTGATGAATCCAACGAGGGGTCCACTTTCAGTGTCCTATTCTCATGTGGCATGGTACGGTCCTAGCATATCTCATGTGGAAATCAAGCAAGCATCCATCAATTTGGAAATATAATACTTACGAGTGGTACCACAGTTGGATTGGGAGTGATGTCCTTGCTCGAGGTTTCGTTGCAGATTATGGGATGTCCCCCTGCATTCGACATTCTTTGCTTGGGGGCCATTTTACCAGTCTTCTTTGCTTTAAATGCGATCCCCACAAAACTTCAACTGTCTCTTTCTCAAATAACGGGGCCAATTGGGGAGGAAAATTAGGTTGCGGATAATCAAGTGGAACAAGGGGAGAAGAACACCGTGTGTGATCATCCTCTAAGGAGGGGGAGAGAAGGAGATCCTTCAAAGAGTCTCTCTCTCTCTCTCTCACCCACACACACACACACACACACACACACACACACACACACACACACTCTCTCTCTCTCTCTCTCTCTCTCTCTCTCTCTCTCTCTCTCTCTCTCTCTCTCTCTCTCTCTCTCTCTCTCTCTCTCTCTCTCTCTCTCTCTCTCTCGCATTATCTCTGCACATGCTAGGGCGTCCAGGTGCCCCTCTTGATTCTATGGGGGGTGGGGGGTTTGAGGTAGCACACGTGTGTCCCTCCTCCCCATCATTGGTCATGTCATCGACTGCAGCTTCCGCCTGTCATCATCGGGATTTCCACCTACGTCAACAATTATTGCAACTTCGCCTCCCTCCACCAGCTGGCAGCGATGATAGGAAAATTTTGGTTAACTATTTGATTTGATGAAAAGGGGGGGTTGGTTCCCATGTGGGAGTAGGGTATTACGTCCTCTCCCCCTTAGAGTACTCGCAATGTCCTCATCTCGGAAAAACTGGGGAAGACAAGCATTAATGGGGCTTAAGGCCAATGGGTTAGGACCCACCATGCGTCCATTGCACTACTTGTAATGACTCAAGTAGTGCAACTCATATTATTGCAATTAATTGTAGGTACAAGAGTAGGATTTATTCCCAATATAAGTTGTATTACATGTCGATAAATTTTCTAGGATTGCTAATCATCCTGAAGAGGTGTAGTGGGTTCTAAGTCTTCATCTTCATCTGATTCCTCTATATATCCATAGACTGCGTCTATGTAGCTTTATTTCCTTGGAGCCTCAATGTCTTCGGGACTCAGGTCAGGGCAGTCTACTTGGACGTCCCCTAGCTCATTGCAGTGGAAGCATTGACGGTAGGGACACCTCCTATGGATGTGCCCTATCTCTCCGCACGTATGGCATCTCTTGCCCTGATCTCGAGAATCCCCTTTGTCACGATTTATTGGTTTAAGTTCTTGGACAATTGGCTTTGCTCAAAGTAATGCATCTTTCAAGTTTGTTGGATGCATTACTTCAAGATGGTGATTCAGAGAAGTATTCAAGCCATGGCAAAACTTGGATACTTGCTGCGCAATATCCATAGGGGGTGCATATTTTGGTAGGGTTACAAACTTTAAGTAGTAAGCTTCCAGGGTTAATTCCAACTGCTTTACCTTGAAGAATTCATTCATCCTCAAAGTCTGGTAGGTTGGCGGAAGGTATTGTCCATGTACAACATCTTTCAGCTGAGCCGAAGTGACATCAGATTCAGAAATACCTTGATCTTTGCACCATTGCTTCCACCATATCAGAGCCTAACTTAAGTTAACTTAAGTTTGGCTATCATTGCTTGATTAGTAGCAGTAGTTCCCGCGGCAAAGAAATAATCATCCATCGACTTAGTCCATATCTTCGCCTCGGCTACGACGTCTATCCCTTCTCCACCAAACTCAGGTGCCTTAATATCCTTGAGAAGGAATTTCTTCTCTTGCATGTCAGCATTCATGGGTGTAGAAGGTGCCTGACAATCAAGCCGTAATACTTAGGTTATTTTCTTTCGGATATGTATATGGATATGTATATGAACCATACATTAATCAATCCCACATCATTACGAAGTTTTCGCTTTGATAGCAACTGTAACGTGCCTGGCTATCAATTGTCCTAGAACGTTTTTAGCGGTCTATTGAGAGACGAATCTAAGCGATGTCGCCCGACACTCCCATGAAATGTAACGAGGTTTGTCACCTAGGGTTTCTCGAGTCCGCCTAGCAACGGAACGTTAGCAACCCAAACCTACTAGGATTGTCCTGAAATTTGGGTTCCTAATGGTCATGGTCTCCTGGGCAGGACTCTAGTGTCAGGTCCTAGACATCCTACTTTACGCATAGATACCCAAGTCGAAGCATACCCCTGCCGCACTTGGTTCAAAGAGAATGGGAAGCGAGAGGGATGCGCCGCTCAACCTCTCTACTCGTAGGGCATAGTCCCATTCCAATCCCCTAAAATAGCATGAAATCAGATTCTAACTTAACAATACCTAAAGGTCGAACAATGGTAAAACCTTGTGAGAAGCCTCCCAGTTCTCTAGGACCACCCTAACTTAACAATACCTAAAGGTCAAATGATGGTAACTTAACAATACCTAAAGGTTGAACGATGGTAAAACCTTGTGAGAAGCCTCCCAGTTCTCTGGAACCACCCTAACTTAACAATACCTAAAGATCAAATGATGATAAAACCTTGTGAGAAGCCTCCCAGTTCTCTGGGACCACCCTACCATAGGACGACTCGTCAAGGGTTCCGCCCACCCGCTTCCCTCAGTAGGTGTTCTTTAGTTATCTAATTAGGTCCTATCACATTTATGTGTGACATTTAAAATCAGCTTCCTTAATTAAGCCCTTTTAAGGAACAGGGTTCGTTTGCGTAATTTACAGCACAGACACAAAAATAGAGCAAGCAATCCTTTTGACAAACAAGTTCCTTAACTTATCTTCAAGTTAATATTTGTCTCCTACCCATACAGGAGAAATTATATATCCCTTCTACCTAGCAAAAGTACCTAGTCCAAATCACATGGCACCATAATTTTCGTCCATTATCTAGAATAGGATCTTCCAACGCCACAGACATTGGGCTCATGGCAGTCTTCAACTCCGTTTCGGACTAGGAAAGGGGTTTCCAGAGCTCCACCTGACCCCAAGCGGCCTAGGAGTGAGACACCATTTTCATGGTTGGCATTTTCACCACTCGACCTTCGGCTCATGAATCTAGCAGTGCCCTTCTCGTGTTGAAGCACGGTGTGATCTTGGAGATGATCCACCCATGCAAAATATCATTTCTTTAATTAATCCAATCAAGAATCAAGCACAATCAAGGCAATCAACCTAATATCATATTCCAAGAAAACATTCCTTTATTCCCATGGCAATTTGTCATCATAGACCCCTGCCATGAATTTACCATCAATCACAAGTACTTGGAATAATCATCCAAACAACATTCCAACAATCAATTGAATGTAATAGCATTTAGGACATTGTTTGATCAATCCAACAAAAACAATGGTATTCTTTTCCAACATTGCGAGAATAGTCATAATAACCTTTCCATCGCATGTTTGCTCTCCCCCTTGGGATCAAAGAGCAATACTATGCATAATTTTTAACTTGACTTTTTCTTCCTTTCTCCTAAGGCAAAGAATGCGAGACAAATTTGTAACGATGCAAGACTATCCTCTAATGTAAAATAATCCCTAAATTATTGTGCGAGTTGTAATCAACTCATGGTTTGGAAGCACGAGATAACTCCTTGACTGCTATTTTATGTGAAACCTTCAAAGGATGGATGCAAGACTTTTATGCAAGATCAATTCGTGTACCATTGATGTAAGTTTCATATAATATTTCCCATGTATGTCTTGTCTATGTGCATAACCCTTAGGGTAACCTTGCAAACCCTAAACAACATTTTCCTAATCGAAGACTTATCGATGCTTAATACTTAAGAATCTTATATGCTACTTATGCTATGCATGGATTCGTCGCATAGCAACTAGGTGCAATTAACTTCCCTTGATACAAGCACTTCACAAACTTCATCTTCGAATATTTGAGATGAGATTTATCCTTTTTAGTGTCCTATTCTCGTGCGGCATAGTACAGCCCTAGCGTATCTCATGTGGAAATCAAGCAAGCATCCATCAATTTGGAAATACATTACTTACGACTGGTACCACAGTTGGATTGGCAGTGATGTCCTCGCCTGAGGTTTCATTGTGGATTATGGGATGTTCGCCTGCATTTGACATTCTTTGCTTGGGGGCAATTTTCCCAGTCTTCTTTGCTTTAAACGCGATCCCCACAAAACTTCAGCTGTCTCTTTCTCGAATAACGGGGCCAATTGGGGAGGAAAATTAGGCTGTGGATAATCAAGCAAAACAAGGGGGAGAAGAACACTGTGTGTGATCACCCTCTAAGGAGGGGGAGAGAAGGAGATCCTTCAAAGACTCTCTCTCTCTCTCTCTCTCTCTATCTCTGCCTGTGACGGGGTGTCCAAGTGCCCCTCTTGATTCCATGGTTGGGGGGGGGGGGTTTATAATGGTGGAAGGGGGTTATTATTGGGATAAGAACACAGTGTGCGATCACCCTCTAAGGAGGGGGAGAGAAGGAGATCCTTCAAAGACTCTCTCTCTCTCTCTCTCTCTCTCTCTCTCTCTCTCTCTCTCTCTCTCTCTCTGTGCCTGTGCCGGGGTGTCCAAGTGCCCCTCTTGATTCCATGGTGGGGGGGGGGGGGGGGGTTTATAATGGTGGAAGGGGGTTTTTATTGGGGGCAGGGGGGTTGGAGGTGGCACAAGTGTGTCCCTCATGCCAAACATTGGTCACATCATCAACTGTAGCTTCCGCTTGTCATCATCACGTTTTCCATCTACGTTGACTACTATTGCAGCTCCCCCTCCCTGCGCCAGCTATGGCGACAACAATAGGGGGCGCTAAAAATTTTTGGGTTAACTATTTGATTTGATGAAAAGGGGGGGTGGTTCCCATGCGGGAGCGGGGTATTACATATGCCTGATGAATTATAGAAACTATAGGAACGACAAGTCACATGTGAGAGTGTGTTGCTTTCCATGTGCCCAGTACGATGAGGAGGTGATGTGACATTGTTTGTAGAACTCACTTTGATGGTTGTAGATAGGTGGTAACTGTGTAAGATCGTCAAATAGTATTAGGAGCTTCTTACTGAATGGACTGAGGAGTGAGCCTTGGTAGACACTCACTATCTAGCACACTATTATATCGAACATTATCCTTATTAACATGGACATCTCATCAATGATGATTGCGTTAGCTTCTCTTATTGCAATGTAGCATTTGTCTGTCTCTCGCAACTATATTAGATATTGCTATGCACATACTAGTATCTTGAACTGGTAGTGGACCATGGTGGATAGGTTCCATAGTCTAGTTGCAACTACTCATGTGCTTGTTGTTAGTAGTATGCTCTTATTCCTAGCAATGGGGTTGTAATTGTAGTAACATATGATGAAGCTCTTTCCATTTCTGTGTGTGTCGTTGACAATGTGTAGGTTGTATGTTGCATCGATGAGGTGGTTGTAGACGAGTTGTTGTTCTATTGTTAGAGTACTGTCAAGAATTGTTCGGAACTCTTTCACGAGCTGTAACATCTTTATCCGTACTACTGATGTGATGCTACTTTTGCAATTAGAAGATACTGGAGGTACTATGAATGTTGCTAGGTTGTCTTTGATGAAAGGGATATTTTGAATGATCATGTTCATCAATTGGTGGGTTCGATTCAAGGAGCAAGTTTCTTTGCATGTAGTCCATGATGAACATTTCAAGGTCTTCCTCATTGGCCACGAGACCATGGAGTTGGCACTCAATGTAGTATGATTTTGCTAAGTTATCGGTGCTTATTAGTTCGCTCTCTCACCTAAAGCTTGTTTGTTGCAGTAACATGTCAAAGAAGAAACCTTCAATTTGGTGGCTTGGGTGAAAATCAGTGAATCGTACCAATCTCGTATGCTACTCCATGATATTGCCATAAGCGTCACACATAGTGGGTTCGAGATCATACGTAGTGGTAGTTTTGGTGATGTAGTAGTTTTGTGTGATAGTGATAGAATGTTACATGCTCTAAGCTTGATGTTCGTGCGCACAGTAAAGGTCTACAAGGTGCATGATGATGTTCCTTGTCCTTGTGAGCTTTTGTTGTCGTATTTGTGCAGGGGAGCTGTCAATGTACTCGACAGACTTGCTTCGTGTGACTATCAGGATCTGCATGCAATTTAATACCGCTTTGGTGGGTGACACTAGCTTGCACAATATTGCGACAAAAATTATTTTTTGCTTGTTTAAGTCCAAGTCTTGTAGTTCAAGTCTCTTGGCATCTCTGTTTGAATGTTTAACTTTTCAATTGGCTTCGCCTTCATTGTGTACTTGAGTAGGTAGTAAGAGATGGAAGAGTTTGTTACTCGTTGAATATTCATGTGCACTCCCTAGAGGAGTAGTAGCGTTGGGTGATATGACACAACATTTCGGTGCTCATATCCAGGATGGTAATAGATGTATCGTTGTGTTTCATGCTCTATTGTTGGTCCCAAATTGTCACGTGAGGCATACGAAAATCCGTACTTGCTCTTACTAGTGAACTTGTCTATAGTGAATGTAAGGAAGAAATGAGGCATGCCCCATGTGTCGACCATTGTGATAAGGTCCTTCAAGTTACATTGGTATGCCAAGATGGGGATCCTGGTAGTATTGAAGTGGGAACACTATAGTGGAGGACGTGCTTGATGATCTCCTCATTGGAACTGTTCTTGTTTGTGCGCCTGTAGTTGTTGATGCCCCTTTGTAGGTAAGTTGTGCTTGTGTTGTTTGCGATCAAGATAGCTTGTTTTAGCTGGTATAGAATCAGGATGTAAGATTTGTGTAAGGTTTACACAGAGAACATGGTTGACGCCTGCATCTTGATGTATTCACTAAGATAGATGTTGCCATTGTAGGTGCCATGGCCAAGTGGGAATAGGAACAGAAACACAATTTTTTTTTTTCAATCACAATCAAACTAAATACTAATTAGTCACAAACTCCAATTGACATCATCTAATTGACAAACCTAGATGATAGATCGAATGGTGTATCTAATCGACGAACTTGGATGATAGATCGAATGGCATAGACGATGGAGGAAGGATGATGGATCCACGGGCTAAACAAAGAAGCACATCATCTAATCGATGAACCTGGATGATAGATCGAATGGTGTAGACGATGGAAGAAGGATGATGGATGGATGGGTTAAACAAAGAATAAGAAAACGAAAAGACTCGACTTGATGGCACCCTGCTTTTACCTTGTTTTTCTACATTGGTGCCTTTAGTAGGAGCAGGATGTCGCTTTTGCCTTCCTTGTTTGATTTCGGGCTGGTGCTGTGTGATTGAATGTACCACAAAAAAGATAAATGGGAAGTCTCCTATAAAACATGATTTTAGATGAAAAAAACCACAAAAAATATAAATGGGAAGTCTCCTATAGCTGAGCATGTAAACATGGGCAATGTCTAGACACGGTGTGACAAAGCGCCATTGTATATTGTGACGATAGTGCAGTCGAAACAAACCAGTTCGAAAAACCACGGCAGCAGAAACACACGATCGATAACGCTAACAATGATGGACCCGAGCTCTCTTCTCCCTCGCGAAGAGATCGAGCGGCTCTTCTCTATCGAGTCTGCGCGAGAGAAGGCGGCTGCCGAGTATGCCAGGTCTCCCCTTGACGCAGAGGTACCCTTCTAACACCGCTATTCAAGCATGGCTTTCTGCAGCTCAATGGCCTCCTGAAAGAACATAGAACGGCCTTGCAACGCATGCTTGGCAGGCTAGCCATACGCACGCAAAGAGAAAAAACACAATCATTCATGCGTCCTGTATACACATAGTGCGTGTAGAGACAAAAGGCTAGCATTATTAGACATGATGCTAGCCCTTTGTGGCGTACTGGCGCCTGGATCTTAATTTTTGTCTATAACACTTGAATTCCCATGGCCGTTGTGTTTGGCTTTTCATAGTTTCAATTGCCTGTGTGTGTACCTGCATTGGCGAAGCTTTTGGCAATCTACCGTTGCTCCACAGCAACATTTACACCAATTTCAGAGGCGAGGTGAAGACAGCTTGGTCTAGAATAGGTCTTCAACATTGGCCAGTAAGATTCCATGTGCTATAGATAGAATGAAAAACTAGGTGCCATAGACGTGCTTACCTGTGGCTTTATGCTACGCAGGCAGCTCAATGTGCAGTGAAAATCATAGAAAGCATTTGCTAGAGCATGTCCGCAGGCACATGGGCAAAGAGAAAACGCCATGTAATCTTGAATTGTTCAGGATGCTTGCCACTTTGGCAAGACCTTACCTTGCTTCAGCTATGATTTTTCGTTTCTTACTTTTTCAATGATGCAGAACCTCACAAAATGGGGTGGAGTGCTCTTGGAGCTGGCTCAGTTCAGGCAAGGTCAACCAGCAATTGATATGGTGGAAGGTATCTTTTGTTTTCTGATGTACATACAGAGCAGATTTCAGTCCCACAAATAAGCGTACACTTTCCTTCATATTATTCTGAATATCTTTTATAGGACAGTGAGGACATTTCTGTTATTGGTATTTGTTGTTTTAGTACTTCACTTGACTAACATCATTCACTGCGCAGTCTAATATAAGAGGTATTGCTTGCAGAGGCAATTAAAAAGTTTGAGGAGGCCTTGCAATTGGATCCCAGAAACCATAATACACTTTGGTGCTTGGGCAATGCGTATTCTTCTGAAGGATTTCTCGTGAGCGACAGTGGTAGAGCTTACATTCTCTTTAGGCAGGCAACTCAATACTTCCAAAGGGCTTTAGATGAGGTAACCTTTAAGTAGTAAACAAGTGTTTTATGGGTTATTTGCTAACATGTGTAAGGATTTGCACCAATTTGTGAAGCAATTAACATTCAAACGAATTTGGGTGGATAATCTTAGTTGTATGTACGTAACTGCTTCGCTTTCAACATGTCTAATGATGACATGAGATACGAAGTTAGGAGCACCATGTGGAAGAGCTGAACAAATAAAAAGGTTCGTTATAACCAAACGTTTTGGCTTGCATGAAGTAGCTCAAATGGTTATGTGAAACAACAAGTTGATAGCACCATGTGGACTCAAGCAAACAAGAGTTGCATAACATTTCAATTTGCAAAGGTTGGTAGTTTAAATATGCAAATGAGCTTTGTGTTTGCCAAAAAAGGGCTAGATATTGCACAATGGTAAGAATAGATCAGTAATATGCACACACTCCCCACTACCTTTAAGTAGTGCAACTTGTGTAAAAAGACTCTAGATGAAGAGAGAGCCTTTGATATCATGATTCACCCATGAAGCAATCTATTGTTTTAGGTTAGAACCAAAGTAGATGGATTAACTGATGGAAGATTTACACATCATCTTAGAATAGTCGATGGCTATAGAGCATTGGTCAAATCTTCACACTAACAAGGTTCCAAAGTGATGGTCTAGTGGTTGAAACTTATAATCATGAGGTTGTGGGTTGAAGTCTTGCATCACTTGCTTGGACACCTATGTTCACATATTGTGTTTGTATAAGTTAAAGTTTTCATCTAGTTGAATGTGCAATTGGTCCTTCTCCTTGCTATTGAGGGTTGGTAGGGATAGATGTAGATACACAATATCTTTTAGCCAACACAAGCGCATAGTACAAAGGAAAAGTAGATAATGAGACAAAGATACAAAATTGGACATATTGTGACTCATGAGGAAATGGCTCATAGGAAATGGGGCCCACCATCCCTTGTGAGAAGAAAGTTGTGTATATTTGGAGCTCGCTTTTGTATGAGCTACTAAGCCATGTCAAGTAAACAACCTTTAAAAAAAAAAAGGAGATCCATTCATTAGGCGACTCGAAAGAAGATATCCACCACCTCTACTATCTTGGTAGGTCCTTGGGTAGTCCAATGTGACACTGATGACCCAATGCCTTGGTGTTGGGTGGGACCTTTTGGGTGAGGGCTGAGCCATCTCTTCACTCTCCTCAATCTCCCTTTTGGGCCCGAGGGGGGTGTTGAGCTACCAAAACTTGCATCTAAAGTATTATATTTTGTTTGGCTCATTAAACAGCCCCAAAAAGACATTTTTGCTTTTTGTACGACACATGGACTTTTTCACGCTCTAGCATGTTCTCTACTTTCATCCCTAATCCTGAGTTCACTCGGCTGCCACCTCTCCATCATCATCATGCCCTCATCATCTGCTGTCCACCCTAGCCATTGGCTGCGGTGTTGCCTTGGTGATCTTGCCATCAACTTTTGATGGTGCTGCTGTTGAGACACTTAAAATAGGGATTTATTGAACCCATAATTAACTCTTTAAGTGAGCCGCAAAGCACAAGCCTTGTGAGTGCAGCCGTTAATCCCCGATCATTCCTACATTATTCATCAGTTGGCGCCTGCTTTCCTCTTTCCCACTGCTTTCTACACTCCTACTGGCAGATACCTTAGTTCGTGGAGCCATTGGAGTGCTGCCATTGCTGCTCCCAACTTTACTACCGGCCAGGCGACCTGTCCAGCATCACTTTCAGCCTGCATTTACTGATCATGACCTGCTGCTATCATCCATGGGCCATCCAGCATGCGTTGCCTCATCCTGGAGCTGTGTCCTCAGCTAATTTAGGCCACCCAGCAGTCTGTGCCTCTCCTCCACCTGTCGCCCACCTATGAACCGTGTTTTGCACTTGAGGTTACGTCGAGACTGCTGCAGACTGTGTCTTGCAGCCTGCTTCCTAGCAGGCTGCCCTGCTACCATCTACTGCCATCAGCCTGATTTGGATAGGTTTCACACACTGATCTGCGTTTTCAGCTGCTGATCATTGTTAGAGACTGCTTGCTGTGTTTTGGGATCTGTTTGAGATATACCACACTCCCAGAGCTGTCATTGGTTTCTTTGATTTCTCTTCTAGGTCACATCATGAGTGGGGTGGGAGGTGGATCTTATGAAGAGAGGGGCTGTGTGTCACATCCTTGGACATCTAGGATTGGCACATACAACATTGGTGGTGACTGATCATGGGTCAGTTGGTGACAATCACTGGTCTCTCATTTGCAAGATTGCACATAGCATAACAGTTTAGACCAAATCTCTCTTTAGTATATGCTAGGCTTGAATCCACCCTAAAAGCTGCAAGAGTAGAAGGTCTTCACTGATGAGAATCGAACATATCCCCTATCCATAGAACAATGTAACACATACTCAAGGGAAGCCGCAAAGCAAATGGAGCATAGACATAGATATAAACATCAACATCATAACACAGTTTCTCATTCACTTTGACCAAATGCATAGTCAATAACCAATCTCCATTAGTATAACTTTTAAGAAATCAGATTAATGACTTCTGCTATTAGGAGAGCACATTATATGTTATGTCATATTGACCTGTTGAATCTGTAACAATGAAATCTTGTGATTACCACTTACCATGAAATTATCTTGTGAGGACGAATATCTTGATGAATGTTTGAAAGATTGTTTTTGTTAGCTTTTTGGGTACTAGGTGTTGTAAACTCTAATTATTAGAGGATGTATTTTGTTATCTATAGTTGATTTTAACATCAATGGCTGAAAAATTTTCCCTTTTTTTTTGAAAAAAACCAGGATCCAGACAATGCCCTTTATTTGAGAGCTCTTGAAATGTCATTGAGGGTAAGAAACAATATCATAATGTGGTCTCTTTATTTCATTAGATGTGTGGAAAGGAAGGTTAGGATTTCCGGATGATGTATGCTTGCAAGGATTGTTGTAATTCAATGTAGTGAGTTAAGTTCTTGTATTCTCTCATAGACTCAATTCTAAAATATGAAGGTGTTGCATCAAGGTTTTCATGTTTGTGATGTATTTGCTTCGGTATATATTTAGTGTGAAAGAAGAAAATTTAATTTTAAAATTCTAGGGAACATATTACAGTGTTGATAAAAATTTGGTTGTTAGAGGAAAGTTTTTCAAGATCCTTCTAGGAGGGAATTCATTTTGTTTCAAAGTCTCCACAATCACCCTTGAGATTGTGCATTTTTGTGTCTTTTACAACTATACATTCACTTTCAAGTACTAATCTATTAAGAATTTGAAGATTAACGCGTTGTGAAGCTAAAAGAGAGAAGGAAAAGAGAACACTGCCTTGGACCAACACACAAATGAAAACTCTAATCCACTACAAGACACAAGACACCTTAAAGCAAAGGAGATATAGAATAAGGCGAATGCTCATATACCAAAACTTACATACAGCTCCAAGACCTCTTTAGCTGAGAAACAGGGTATAGCATCATGACTTTTATGGCCAACTCTTCATGGCACCTAGTGTATAGAAGGTGTATCCACTTACGACTGTTCTTTGATGAACTTAATCACTCTCACACCAAGAGGATAACTCGTACGCATGAACAACACATTAGGAACAATAAACAACAAAAACACTTTCAACATTAGACATAATTGCACCTCTAAGTCTTCATCAAGGAATACCAAGCTTTTCACCCATAGTTAACCAACCAAAAGCATAAGTATTGCTTACTCTTGCAAGTTTTTAGCACGTAGGCAAGCATATCTCCAAGGAGCACCTTTGGAGAGACCTTCAATTGTCAATGCGTAAGGAATTATGCTCAACAAGTAGCCTGCACACCTTCGCGAGTGTTCTTAGTCTTTGCTGATCTTCGACAAACTCATGCTGGATTGAACTTCAAGATGGGACCTCATGAAGAGGAATTGGTCCCATAGCCTCCCGCCCCACCATAGCCAGGTGACCAACAACACGTGGACACCTCCAAAGAAAGAAGAGCCGCACTCAAGGAAAAAAGAAAATGGATGGTGGAGGAAGTAAGGAGAAGGTTGAATGCCAAACCGATACAAGTGCCACCCGTGCCTATTCCACCAAGCGAGGATACTGTCCCATCAAGCTTCCACGGTGATTTGGTGATTTGGGAACAACAGGAGACCTCCAGAAAGCCCATTGACTTGAACTTCTAGTTCCCTACTAACCTACGTAGGGTTTTATTGATCAAGGTGGTGGAAGAGGTAATCAACATCAAAAGTAGGCTCAAGGAAAAATGGCTGACAAAGAGAGAGCAAAACTCCACCCTTAGGGCACAGAGGATGCAAAAATTTGGTAGAACTAAATTTTTGAGGTTCTGAGATCAGTACGAAGCTATTAGTGCCAGCCTACATGAGGAAGGCACATATGTGACATAAATATAGACACTTGGGTGGCGTTCTGCAACACCCTCCCATTCGAGCGTAACAATCTGATATTCATGCCATACCCTCGAAGAATGGGAGTGGATTTTGACCCCAACGTCCACGGTTGGTACAACTTCCCTATGATCTATAACAAAAATTGTACCACACCGCGGAGGAGGCCATTGTGTTGAGCACCATTGGACAGATCCTTAGTTGTTTCCATCGGCGGATAACACTACCATCCTTCTTTCCATGATACTTCATCACCCTTTCTCTTGTCATCGACATTCTTGAGTGGTTGGGTAAGCTTGTATTGTTTTGTGATGTGTTGGGTGTACCATCCCTACTCATGTCTTTTGGGTCACTGTTACTTAATTGGTCGCCACCCCTAGAATTAACTTTCCACAAAAAAAAAAAGTTCAATGTGGCTCCATTTGGCTTTGTAAGGCTTGGTAGGCCATGAGGCAGTCAACGTTTGTCCAATGCCCTGTCCTCTCTGGGTTGACTAGTTGGTGCACCCTTTGTCCGATGCCCTGGCTACTTTGGGGTGGGACGCCTTGGGGTAAACATTGCATGCCTTTTCCTTTTAGGCTCAGTTTTGGGCTTGAGAGGGGGTGTCAAGCTAGAACACGCTTTACAGTTGATTAGCATTTTTAAACAGCCCCAAAATACGCTTAATGAAAAATGCAAATTTGATGCGCGGTTTGAGAGAGTTTTAGTGGTCCCCCAAAACCCTAATTTTTTTGGTGCACCCTTCAACATCTATAAATAGACAGGTTGCTTACTATTCAGCCCCATCCTTTTGTGTAGGTTTCTCACTCTATTGTGCAGATTTCAGCCATTAGCCACCTACCATTTGTTGTCCAACCATTACCGATTGCAGCCCATCACTATCCAGCCCTAGACGGCTTGTTTTCAGCCATTGCTCTACTGTTTGGAGGTCTCCATCTACTACATCATTGTAGCACTTGATCAGCCTGCGTTTTCAGCATTTGGTGCTAGGTGACAGGCTGCTGCCATCTCCCCCACCAGGTGATTGCTGTAGTACTTGCGTTTTTGCTATCCAACAGGCCATCTACATCAGCAAACACCTCTCTTATTGTTGCCTGACAGCTCTTTGCCTCAGCTGATCAGTTTTCAGCCTTCTCTAGTGGTACATCGCTACGTTTACCATATTTCAGCCTCTGATTGCTGTGTTTTGGTGACTAGGCTGCTGCCCTTCATTATTCAACACTCTCTCATCTCCGATTGGTGGTTACAACACTCAAGATTCGTCTCCCGTGGATGTCACTCTCCAACACTGCATTGCTCTGCCCTTGGGCATTCTGTACACTCTTACATTCATTTAAAGCATTCATTCACTTCAGAGTTTCTTCTCTTTGTGTTTGAGTTTTGAGTTTTTGTGTTTAGCGTTTTGTGTCCAAGGTTTGAGTTTTACTTGTCCTTGTCTGAGTCTGTGTGTTTCAGTCTTGGTCGTACACGGTGTGTTCCCTCAGTGCAAACCCTAGCACATCTTCACAATTTTTTGGAAAAATTCTGCCCAATGAAGGGAATTAATTGTTGCAAGTAAATACTTTGTTTATGAATGGGAGGGGCACATGGCAGAGGACTGTTCTAATAGCCAATGAGCTGATAGTGCTGAAAATAAAGGTGATCACAAGGTCTGTCATGGGGATATGTATTTTTATTGCTTAGCTCTGGCATAATTAAGTTGTGCACATGTGACATGCAAGCTAAATTTGGCATGGTGACAAGTCCAAAACCCAAGTTGGGCAATGGGGGACATTGACAAAAGTTGTTTCAAGTTATGCTAGATAGGTAGTTGTTTCATCATGCTAGATAGATACTTGTAGGTGCTTGGTGATAGTCTTGGTCTAGAGCATTAGATGGGCCTTGGAAAATGACAAACATTTAATGCTAGACTAAGGCTAATGAAAGTAAAAACAACTTTCAAGGGGATTCACACATTTAATGTGGATGGGTAGTGGCCAATTAATGGTCAAGGACAGGAATAATCAATTTCTAGTGATTAATTAATTGCTGGAAATTAAGTCTAGTGGCTGAATTTCACATTGGAAGGCTTGCCACTTGATAGCTAGGGAGAGAACGGGCCATGCAAACTAGAGGAAAGCTGCTTGGAGGCTGGCTGAGGCTGTGGAGGTCCATTTTGGGAGCTGTAGACTAGCATCAGTTGATTCCAGCTAGGAGGAAGCTGAACTAGGCCATTGGCAACCAGGAAGAGACCAGTTGGGATGAGGCGACAACATCTAGGCACTCTTAGGCAGGTGTTGATAGCAGGTTGAGGCTGATGACAACATTCTCTCTCCTCTAGGTATAGCATAGTACGGGGGAGTTTCGAAAACAGGGGAAAAGGAAATGGAAAAAACCAGAGTTTCGGAGTTTCGGCCAAATTTTGGAAACGGGGAAACGACGTTTTGGATTGTACACTAAAAAAAATACAGTATTATGTGGGTATGTAAATATATCAGTGCCTACAACATGTATCCAAATTTCATACAAAACTTTGATTCTTTATGTCATATGATTGAAATCATGATTCATTACACATTTTACTAGTCACGAGTCACAACTCACGAGTGAAGATTGAGGAGCCAAGACTGAGGACTCAATGGTTGAAACTTAAGACAGCTTAACACAATTAATACTCAATTTTCAAAACTTAAGGCAACAAAAAATGAATTAGAATTTATGACTCATGAATAATCTATGATCTAAAGAGCAGTGAAGAATGACATCTAGAACAATGGAACAAGAATCAAGATGCATAATAAGTGGGATCAAGAGACAATGATACATGTAACTATGTTATGTGAATAATCTATCAAAACTCCAAAGTCCAATGAGGCTATAAGTATCAATATCAATGAACAACTGGCAACTCTAGCCTGGACTCTGCACTGCTAAACTGACTTCTGTATATCACGAGTCATGACTCATGACTCATCCGAACTCTAAGGATCTGTGCACCATCCTCGTCCGACTCCGAGGACCCTGATCGAGAAGTTGATGAAGCAGCCTCAGCCTCATCCTCAGACTCTGGCTCTGACTCTGCTTGTGATGCACGACCACGTGTGGCCCTCACTCTAACCCTCCTCTATGCACGAGTCTCATGCACCGGTGTCGATAGCTCTTCATAGAGCATGGAGTAGATATCCCGCTCCTCCTGTGGTATCTGCGGAATGTCATGCACCTTCTCTATATCAATCTTGTCAACATTCACTTGTAAAGGTGAACGAGACAAAGATATATCATATGAGAGGAGATTCAATATGTTCAATGTTCATACATATCACAATTTACAATCCAACTTCCAAGCAAATTAGCAATGTCAAGTGTCAAGGACTCAAGGTTAAAAAGTTAATTATACATAATAAAATGCGACGCTGATACCAACGCAAATAGCGATGAGAGAAAATTTAGGGGTTGCTTTTTGTAGATGACTTAATACTGCTTGCAGAATCCCTCAACGTTAAATCGGTTGAATGAGTGGGCTACTAAGTGGGGAATAAGCTTCGGTCTATCCAAGTGCAATGTCATGGTATTCTTCGGGAACTTGCAATGTGTGAGAGATCGGCCACTCTACTTAGGGACCGAGCAGATCGAAGTTTGTGAGGTACACTTATCTTGCATCATCCTAGATAGTGAATTCTCAATCGAGACAATAATTCGGGGGAGGATTGAGAAAGGTCGCAAGACCCTTCTCGCCTACCAGGCCTTCCTCTCTTCCCGTTCGATCCCTGTGTGGACTAGACTCAATGTCTTCAAGGCGTGTGTGCTTTCGGTGCTTAAGTACGGAGCTGAGATTATGGGAGGACATCGTCAAACACTTCTTCAGCCATTGGAGACGCTAGCGGTTACAGGGATGAAGTGGATTTTTGGCAAGGGAGCTAAGTTGACAGCAGTCGGGGCAGCTATCTTGCATAAGGAATTTCATATCCCCCTCATTCTAGCGTTTTGTGGCGGGCAGCGTGCACGTGCTTTGGAAAAGTACCCGAGACTCAAGATGTGGATTCGAGAGCTTGCGAAACCACCGTCGTTTACTAGGAAAGTCCACAAATGGACTTGGATCTCCAGGACCAAGCATTGGTTGGAAAAGTATGTCCCTGAAGCACCTCTACTTGCTGTAAGACATCATATGTGGAAGAAATGGGAACGGAAACACGAGTGTTTGAGGCTTTCCTCTTATAATGAGAACAAGTTCAAATGCTCAAGGAACTACCTCTTTCGCGCGAACCTATCGGAGAATGTCAAGGCTTCAGAGGAACGGTTTTTGTGCCTGGCACGAGTCGGCAGTGTGAAGATGGCAAATAGCTATTGGCACTCTTGTCGATAAACCTATCCCTTGTGTAGCTCCCACAAAGTAGGAACCTCTTATGCACACATCCTGCTCACCTGTTTCGCGTTGACTGATGAACGTAATGGGCACATCTTGGGTATTATAAGCAAAGCTCGCGACCTTTTGTCTTGAGGGAGTACCTTAGAGAATGAAGCTGCGCTACTCCTTGGTGGGGAGGTTGGCGGGGTGTGTTTACCCAACTGGGTGAGCACTCGTCCACACTTGGGGAATGTTGTTCCGGGGCATTGCCTTGTAGCATCATTCCTCTTGGCGAGGCGATGCTAAGGTACTTGGGAGCATTGTATGCGTGATCCCTATTCTCAAAAGGATAGGGAAATGATGATACCCTCCCTTTGTGAACTTGTGCTCAAGCTCGTACTTGTACCAATGATGTCCCCGTCTCGCCCAAGCAAGCGAATGTTGTCGGGAGGCAGCGTTTACTTGGGTGTGACGGGACACCACCTTCAAGCTGACGCTCGACCTTGAGGTATGGTATCCCTTTAAGGGAATCCATTGGGATTGGCGGTTTTACTTGGTGAGAGTCTAGCACTACTTGGGCCCTTGAATCGGGGTGCTAGGTGCCTACCCACGCTCCGTCATTTGGATGGTAAGTGGAGTCTTCCAAGGATCTTAATCTTGAAGGAAGTAGCGAAATCATAAGCTAGTTGCACAGGGTTCTGCCTTTGAGCCTGATTAGCCACTCGACTCAAAAAACAAAAACAAAAGTCATCTTCATAAGAGTTCGATTCTTCCTTTTAGCAACATCATTTTTTTGAGGGGTCACTCTAATAGTGACTTGATGTGTAATGCCATGATCTAGCAAATATGTCTCAAAAGTATGAGACATGTACTCCCCCCCTCTATCCATGTGATGTGTCTGCACTTTTAAGCCAATTTCAGTCTCAAGCTTTGCAATAAGATGCATGAATATATCAGATTTTGCCTTTAGCCCATACAACCATGTATACTAAGAGTAGTCATCAATAAAAGTGGTAAAGTCGATCCCCAAGTGCACATGTCCTCATGGGACCACAAACATTAGAATGAATACGTTGCATTTTTTGGACAGCACGCACTACACCATCCTTTGGAAGGCAAACCTGTGCATCTTGCCCAAAATACATCCCTCACATGCATGAGGAGGTGGAGTCTCCATTGGAGGCAATGCATCTACCATATGCCACCTTTGAAGGGTCATCAAACTCCCAAAACTCATATGTCCAAAGAGTAGTAACTGCGAGAGCATCACGAGATTGTCTATCATAGGTATCCAACAAAAATAGACCCGTATACAGGGTGTTGGATAAGCGTGAGTGCATAATCCATCTCTCTGTCTTTGACAATGCATTTGTCATCCTCAAAGATGATGTAAAGCCATGCTTATTTAAAGTAGAGATATATAAGTTCTTTGTAATGCCATGCACAAGCAAGACATCTAGAAGCACGAAATTAAAACCATGTGTAGCAATAATAGCGACTGTCCCAATTCCACATACATCATAATTGCTGCTGTTCGCACATGTAACACGCTTTCGGTAGGGGCTAAATGCAAAGAGGTAGATAGACACTTCTTGGAAGTGATGGGTTTTGTTGCTCCATCGTCAAAATACCATGCTTGCTATGTTTTAGCAGCATTAAATGTTGAATCAGCCATCGAAGAATCGTAGCTGCTTGTGAGAAATGCATAGTCCTCGTCCACAAAGTTGGTTGAGGCATCACCATCAGTAGATTTGCCGGAGTCCTTTTTCTTCTCTTTGGGCAATCTCTTTTTGCATTCATCAATATAGTGACTGGGCTCCTTGCAATAATAACATTTGCTCTTTTTTAAGGCTTTTTTGTGTCTTGGATAGCCTTGTTTGATGGTTGTCTAGTATCACCCTTTTGTTGATTTTTTGCATTTTGCTTGGCTTCTCCTTTGCCTTTGAACTTGGAAAGCATAGCCACATCACCTAAAAGCAATTCAACATTTTTCCGAGTTTGTTCCTCTTGCAATAAGAGGCGTGTCAACCCCACAAATATAAGGGGCTACTGCCCTTGCATTTCAGCAGCATTAAATGTTGAATCAGCCTTTGAAAAATCATAACTGCATTATGAAACGCATAGTCCTCCTGTACAAAGTTGGTTGAGGAATCACCATAAATAGATTTGTTAGTTAATGTCTCTTTGACAGCCAAACCGGAGTCCTTTTTCTTCTCTTTGGCCAATCTCTTTGCAATAGAGTGACCGGGCTCCTTGCAAAAATGACATTCGCTCTTCTTTTTAGACTTTTTTGTGTCTTGGATAGCCTTGTTTGATGGCTGTCTAGCATCACCCTTTTGTTGATTTTTTGCATTTTGCCTAATTTCTTCTTTGCCTTTGAACTTGGAAAGCATAGCCACATCACGTGAATGCAATTCAACATTTTTCCAAGTTTGTTCCTCTTGCAACAAGAGGCCTTTCAACCCCACAAATATATGCCTGCCCAGCCCCTCCTTCAAAGACAATGTCAAAGAGGCATGGAAACCAAGATACAACTCTGAAAGAGAGTTTATTTTGATGTTTACCAATTCAACATCTTGAATGACCTCATCAACATTGAGCAGTTGTCGTTGACACAAATTTTGTACGTGAGTAAGGTGATTTGTCATGCTATCACCCTCATCCATGTTTGCATTGGCCAACTCTTTGCAAAGATAAGATATCCTAGCCTCATTACATGTTGCAAACATATGCTCAAGTACATCCCATGCTGATTTTGAGGTCCTACAAGACCAAATGTGTAGAATAATTGCCTTGGGAGTCACCAACTTGGTGGCTGGAGGTGGTAGTGCAGAGGATGAGCAGACAATGGCGATCGGTGCAATAGGGGCAATGCGATAGGGAGTAGGAAGTGGCAACGTGAGAGGGAGCCCTGCAGTAGGCGGGGTAGAGCTGTCAGAGGTACTGGTGCGCAGGTGGTAGCGACCAGGGTGGTGGTGGCTTAGGCAGTGAGTAGAAAGCAGCGGCGAGCAAGGAGCAGCCGGCGGAACAGTTCAACAGCAGATGTGGCGGCGACAATTGTAGGCGTGAGAGGGCAGAGCTGCTTGGGCGTGGGTGTTGCAATCAGGGCAGCGCTGGTGGCAGCGGACAGAGGGGCGATGGCGGTTGGGTGGCGGAATTGGCCGGTAGGGCTAAGCAGGCACAACAAAGGCAGTTGGGTTAGGTGACACCGGGGGACTGAGCACTGTTGTACAGCAGCTGAGCTTTGGGCAGCTGTGTTCTTCCTCCAACGAACCAAGGCTGATGGGGGCAGGACCTCAGGCTGAGCAGCACTGGCAGCGGGGGCTGATTTGATACCAAATGTGAGAAAATCAAAATCAGATATGGAGAAAGAGACGAGACAGTGTTAGTGAGTGAGCTGAAGCCAAAGAGTAGTGTACTTACTGAATTGAAAAGATAGAGTGAAGGTACAACCTAAGTTAGGTCAAGGGTTGACATAACCAGCCCTCCACCAATTAACTAGAGTTCAGCTAACAAACTCTAGTCCCTAGTGTCACTACTTTTAAATGTGAAGACACTAGTTACACACACACACACACACACACACACACACACACACACACAAGTGACACTAAAGTGTCCGCACCACATGAATTACATGGGCATTGCTTAGAATTGATAAATTCTAACACATATGGTGTCGTAGTACCGGCCTATGGCTAGGATGCATCGATATAATTATATTGTGATGCAATGCCTGAGAACACGTGCAATGAGAGGCATACTTACAATCATATACAAGAGAGAAAATGCGCAACAATGCTACATGCACTAAGTGTACATGAGAGTGCATCTATGACCTCCCAAAGGACGCATGAGTGCCAGACACTACCCATGCCTCCAAACCCAATGGAAATTGAAAAAACTCCTGGATCAGCTCACATGTGGAGATGTGCTAGAAGCCTTAAACCTAGCAGTGTAATTTCATTGATGTGTATATAAATGTCACAGATTTGGCAATATCACGATATGGTTTATTGTGAAGCTGGTTATTCAGAGCTCTCAGTATGTCAAGACTGATGTATCCAAATATTTTTGTGAATCTGGCATACAGTTGTCATTGCATTATTGAAATTCAATGTTATGTCTTAGTATATGGTGTCTGTAACTTAATTGTTTTTCTTGGTGCTATGTGATACTTCAGGCACCTTCTTTGTTCCATGAAATGCGGAAGCAGCAGCAGGGGGCTCCTGGCTTGGGAATGAAGTCCTCGAATGCTGCCACTTCAAAGGTAAATATCAAAGCTTTTAACATGCAGCATACATTTCTGTTCATTTTTTCTGTGTGCCAATTTTGGAAGTTTGAAGATTACCCTTGACCCGCTGGAAATTTGTGTTAGTTTCTGTGAGCAACAAATGGTTCAGCTAACATTGAAAATACCTGGGTCTTGGATCCTGGGAAAATGATGACTTCAATTAAACTCTACATGGACATTCAATTTACAATGTAGCCTGTTTATTCAACTACCTCCTCTTTGTCTTTTACTTGTACCTGGTTAACCTCCTTAAGAGTATATTTTGAGAACTACTTTTTCTTCCTCAATGCTCTGATATCATCTCTAGCTCTGGTCCTGTTAGTTCTGCTCATGTATGTTCCCTCTGATGTATTATGTGTTGCTATTCCAGGGAGGAAAGAAGAAGCTATTGAGTGATCTGAAGTATGATTTCTTTGGATGGGTATTTGTTGCTTTGGGAGTTGCAGCATGGGTTGCCATGGCCAAAGCAGGGCTGCCACCTCCTCCCCGTATTAGATGACAGTTGTGCAAAATCTATGCTTTGGTTTATCCATTGGAAGCGAGTCACAGATGTCTTAAGAGGCACTATTCTTATGTCCTTCCTAGAAGGAGTTGGTATACTCTATGGCTTCATGGGCATAATCTGGCCTCCCATGAACACAGAACTGGCATCATCCCCCAAACAGAAATTATGTTCTGTATACATGGGAGCTTGTTGACATGAAGTACAAGCCTGTGGTATCATGTGGCATTACATAGTTTGATTTGTTGCTTTCTGAAACAATCAGCAGCAACAGTGAGCAGCTAAAGCATGATGGGCCGTCCCCTTCTTAGGTTTTAGGGGAGTTGGCTTTGTATGGTACACAAGAAAGACTTACAGACAGGGTCTCTATTCTTGGACGATTCTGGACCAGTGATGTTTTGAGCAATTTCACATAGATATCCATAAGCAATTGGTCCGTTGAAGGATTGCTCTGTTTTGTTTCCAATTTGTTTTTGCAATGGACTCTGCTGATGGAGCTCTAATTTGGCTATTTCTGTGTAGTAGGATTGCATGGATAATCAAGATCATTGTACTTTTGTTGGTTAGGCCTTTGTTGGCTACATGCGTTTGGCAATTCAAATCACCTGGCCGTGACATTATTATGATATCTAATACATTTTGTTTCAAGTTGTGGCTGTGTATTATATTGATGCCTAGCAAAATAGATATATTGGATTTTATTGTGCATTTAATCTTTGTCCTGTACAGTTATAATTCATCCTGCATCACTTGAACCGTGAGCTTACAGTTCGTGAGTACATTGGCCTTTATCAACCTTTGGGTAGAGGGGCTGATGCAGTGGCACCAAACTTCAACCCTGTTGGAAAATTTCTCTGCTTGATCTTCTCCTTCTGCTGCTACCCCGAGGGTCATAGAGATGAACAGAAGATGCATTGTTCTTTGCCTGAATCTATGAAGCCTAACACAGACCTGCTTTGTACAAAATTAGAAGAATGATAAAACCAGAGTTCTTAGCAACCAATCACAAGTTGTAAAAGTGTCCAACTGTTTTTTTTTGGGGACCTCTGGGGGCGGACCGCAACTATATTGACACCTGTACCCTACACAATCTGATCAGGGTCAAAGAACTTGTCTGTCTGGTTTGACATATTTATGAGAGGGCATGAGATTTCATTGTAGCATTTCTTGTTGCAGGAAATGCAAAGAAATATACTGAGAAAAAGCTATTGACATGCACTTATGCTTGTACTACTGAATATAGGACGTTATTTGGGATAAAAATAACAAAAATGTGCTCATTTTGTTGCCAATTGTTGTGAAACAAAAAAATTACAAAAGCTTGCTTTACCCTAAGAGTAGGTGAAGTGAGCTTTTGTGTAGCAAGTTTCACGAGGAATGGTGATTGCTTGGTAGTCGTTGAAAGTATAAAAACATTCCATAGAATGTACATGAAGTTGTAGAGTCGAGGAAGGGAAACTACAGCACTCCTAAGATTTCTTGGTAGATTGCACTACATGTAACAAGTAGTATTCGCAAATAGTTTTCCTAAAGCGGTGAAAAACCTGTCAATGAAAGATATAAGAGGTAAAATGCATGTATTTGAAGGTTTATACACTAAAGACTCTTCAAATCTTGAATATGCTTTCACCTCTTAACTTTATTGAAGCTACTAGAGAGAGGTGCCTTGTTTTGTGGCTTCGACATCGTCTGCATCATGCATTGGTGCCAAATGGACATTGTTGGATCGCCTTTGTAGGGAGTGCTTCGTTTGGGTGGAGCAACTAGACCTACTAGCCTTTCTTTGGAATCTTTTGCTAGAAATCTCAGATAATGCCTTGTTTGAAGTAAATTTGTTGGGGCTTGTTACTTGATTAAGAAATGGTAACAAGGGCTACGAGAATGATCTTGATGAAAATGGTAAGCATGATGGAGGAAGCCAAAAGAGCTTAGACTTGTGACATTGAACGCTATAGGCATCGACAGAGAGGTCAAGAGAAGCCTTCTTTGGCAATGGGTCAAGCGACATTGGTTGGATGTTGCACTAATTTGGGAGCACAAATGGCGAAGTAGAAGTGGGAAGAACTTTATTCATGGATCATATAGATGCTTCTATAGTGGCATGGAAGGGAAAGAACTAGGTTGTTTAACACTGATAAAGGAGTGATAGCCAAAGCTCTTACAAAACTCAGAACAAGGCAAGTGGCATGCAATCTTGATTGAATGGATGGTGGCCTCGTTGATAATAATGCTTATGCTTTCAATGATGCCAAATCTAGAGAATCGATCTTGAAGCAGCTGTGGCCCCCAAGATCAAGGAGAACCTCATTGGAGAAGACTTCAATATGGTGGTCAATGAATGGGATGCCTATTTGGATGCAATTCTTTTAGGAGGCAAGGAATGGGAGGCATGGATAGAACTAGAAGAACACACTTGAGTTGGTGGACTTGTACTCCCATGTTGAGGAGAGTCAAATGTCCTACAATTCTCTCAGTAACTTTGATTATTGGGTTAACGTAAACCGTTGGCATGCCTCCGACGAGGAGATTGGCTCCTAGCCTCGGTTAGCATCAATATAGATTGTAAATGTATTATCTCTGATGGTTGACTCTTAGAGACATGGAAATATGTCAAGTGGTAGGACAAAAAAGGTAGCTGGTGGCCAACAAGAGACATTACTTGCAAATTTGCTTTTGACTATGTTGCAAGGAGAAATACAAAAGCTAGATGGGGAGATGCAATTTGACAAGAATGGAGCTTGGAGCAACTTCATCCTTACCTTGCAATAATGCATCCAATCACAAGGGATGTAGCTATGCAAGAAGGAAAGAAAGGAGCTAACATGGGCAGAAGAAGTCATATGCAACATTGTTGAGTAATAGGAAAGAGGCAAATCTCGAAGCAAGAGCAGTGTATACTGAAGAAGACGCAATTAATAAGGCATGTTGCCATGGTAAGAGAAATGGAAAAAATGAGTCTACTTTTCAACAAATGCATGGTCGAGGACCTGCAATGTATGTCCAAAGAGTTCGTTGATAGGTTAAAAGAGAAAAGAGACAACGAGAACATGAGAGCATTGCAGAGGGATAATGGTTCTTGGATCGCCAATTCGATAGAGGTGGCCAACCTATGATGGGAGTTTTATGCCAAATTTTATCAAACAAAGGGATCCTCAGATCCGTAGGCACTGGCGTAGATACTTGGGTTTATAGAAAAGGAGGTACTTAAGACATGATGACAAGATTGTAGGACATAGTAGGTGTGATGGGAGGATTGAGAGTCATCCTCTTTCAATAATAAACTAGTCCATCCTCAAATAAATTATTCGTAGTATCATCCCCTTTCAGTAGTAGCAAGGTTGAAACAAACTTGTCCATCCTCTATTCAAAATATGTCTCCAAATTCAATATTAATAAATGTGCCATCCATGTTGCAAGAATGGGTGGCATCTATTTCTTGAGACTCTCATAATGTGATAGACGATGTCATCACACACTTTTCTTGAAGAATATCATAGACTTAGATGATTTCTCAAAAGTGAGGGTTCATTCTCATGCACAAACTGACTAGCATGATTTCTTGAAAGTGAGGGTTCATTCTCATGCACAAACTGACTAGCATGATTTTTCCAAATAAGTGAGGGTTTATTTGTCATGTACAAAAAGTATCACAAATATCTTTGATGTAAGGCTGCTTGTTAGCTTCCTTACGCCATTCTTTGGAGTCTCCTTGGGTCTATCCCATAATTTCTTGGACTTTGATACCTAAGACAAAGCAACTATATTTTTTTGAGGTTGAACTCCTTTTCCTACTACCCTATCCCCTCCACCACTCCACCATACATATGGGCCCAAACATAGGCACATGCCCATGTGATGAAAACAATGTTCCAGTAAGTTAATATAGAAGTGGCGATGCCAAAGTGATGAAGATTGTTAAGACTATACTAGAAACAATTGGAAATAGACATGCAAGACTCATGGAGGTCACCCACTTGCACTTGACCATTTGATGCATGGATTACTTGAAGAAGGTATGCAGTTGAAATGTAAAACAACCAAGTCAACATGAGTTTTTGAGCTCATAATAACCATAGTATCTATAATGCCCATTAATGGATCTAGGCAAAGATAGCAACTTGTGAAAAATAATAAATAGATTTTCCAAAACCAAAAATCTTGCCTAAGGAAGAGGTAGAAAATTAGCCTTTGTGTCATCAAAGTAGCCAAATGATGAAGAAGGTGATAGGATCTGTGGCATTCCCATAGAGGGATTCCATGTGTTCTTGATGTGTCCCACAATGTCTACATCTAACATCAATGATGGTTTGGTGCTCTAGTGGTTCTTAATATGACCCCAAGCAAACATAGAAAAGAAACAACTATTCTTTTAACTGCGTTTTTCTCTTCAAAGTGGTTTTTATTATCTACTTCTACCAACTGGGGGCCTATTCATATAGCATAGTGCATTTACATGTTGCTGCATCCATGGAGTTAGGATGTAGGGCAATGTAGCCTTTATGTAGGGATTAAATTTAGATAGAATAGTGTTTGATGCTATCACATCTCAATCAAGCATAACTATGCATCCAAAAATAAAAATTTCTCAAAGGTGCAAGATATGCTTACAATTCTTCCCCATATTGCCTATTTCATAGACCTTCATTTGCAAAGGAAGCGTGAATCCTTCTTTGTGAATAATATCCTATACCAATCCTAGTCTCATCCCATTTAGATTTATGGTATCAATGGCCCTCATATATTGTTGAATTCAATGGATCATGTGCTATGCTAATATTAGAGGCAAGATTGCTTGTGCTAAAGATAAATAATGATTAAGGGGAAAACAACTAAAGATGGGTTGGATTTTGAGATTAGCTTAATTAAAGGAATTATTAACAAATATATGAATATGACAATGCCATGTGTGATCAAATGTGATGTTTGACTCTTAGCCCAATTCCATCAATATTTTTCTATTTCTAGCAAAAAGGTGGCAAAGCGTCTTTAAATTTATGTCATCATGGCATTTAAAGGCAAACACTTTATACTTGATGTGAGTTTTTTCACCTCCATTTTTTAAACTTCAACACCTTTGATTTGAATTTTCAAAAGTGCTATACTTTCTAATTACCTATAAAGTTTGAAAAGTAGAAAATTTCACCTTGCTCTAGGGGTTGCATTTAATTATTTTGTTGATATGTACATCTCCTTATTGCACTCTTTTAGCACCTTAGTTCTAACTTCATTCCTTTGGCACCCCAATTCTATGGCTATCTTTAGGCGACCATCTAAGCTCTCTATAGGCATGTGTATGTTACAACATCTAAGAACCTAGTGGCTTCACTAGATAACCATGCTTTCCTCTTGGAAAGATCCTCATAACATGAAAAAACAAAAGATAGAAATTATGGAGTTTCATTAGAAAGGATAGATTGTAGGGGCAAACTATACGATAGAAAATGTATGTGATCATTCAACACATATACTCTACAAACAATCTTCACATATTGTTTTCCATGAAGTTGTCATTTTCACCTTATTATGAGGCTACAATCGTATTTTCTATTTACATGATTGGTATAGTCAATGAAAATATAGACTCATTGTAAGAAAATTATGAAGATCCATAAGTATGGTATGGTTGATGAAGTCTCTTACAAGTACCTTTAATGTCATGTGTGTAGAATTTGGAAATCTCATTTATCCTAATTATCATCCATCCTTCTTTAATCCAAAATATAGTAAGAAAAACTTTGCAACCTACGCTGTTTCAACAAATGCTCATGCATATGGAAGGTTGGAAGAGCTACTTTCGCTTGATTAATTTGCTTGTTGATTGCGATACACTTGATGATTGCATTTTCTAAACCTTCAAGTTAAAGATTATGAAAGATATTCAAAAATTCAATGAAAATTGGGACAATATCAAAGAGGCTTAGATTTTGTTGGTTCATCATAGTATAAACTCTTGGAACAACATTTGAATCAATTGAGAAATTTCACAAGGGTGATCTTTTTCTTTACAAGCTTGTGAGGACTTCATCATGTTGTCATATAACATACCAACAAAAATAATTCATCTTGGTTTGCAATATGGAGATGGAAGCAGATTAAGTGTGCATTGATGCCTATCCTTGTGAATGATGAGGAGTCAAAGCATTTGTTAGTAAATAGGTAATTGAAGGTTGCGAATGTAAGAGAACTTGTTCAAATTTTGTAGAGACACTGATAGACATGAAGCCTTGAATTTTATCAAAAGTGAATTCATAAGAAGAAGGGTAGAAAAAGCATTTAAATGTGATAAGCTACTTCAATGAGCCATTATCAATTTTTCAAAGTGATAAAGTTTTGTTAGAAAGGATAGATTGTAGGAGCAAATTATAAGATAGAAAATGTATGTGATCATTCAACACATATACTCTACAAACAATCTTCACATATTGTTTCCCATATGAAGTTGTTGTTTTCACCTTATTATGAGGCTACAATCGTATTTTCTACTTACGTGATTGGTATAGTCAATGAAAATATAGACTCAATGTAAGAAAAGTATGAAGATCCATAAGTATGGTATGGTTGATGAAGTCTCTTACAAGTACCTTTAATGTCATGCATGTAGAATTTGGAAATCTCATTTATCCTAACTATCATCCATCCTTTTTTTAATCCAAATATATTAAGAAAAATTTTGCAACCTACGTTGTTTCAACAAATGCTCATGCATATGGAAGGTCGGAAGAGCTACTTTTGCTTGATTAATTTTCTTGTTGATTGGGATACACCTGATGATTGAATCGTCTAAACCTTCAAGTTAAAGATTATGAAAGATATTCAAAAATTCAATGAAAATTGGGAGAATATCAAAGAGTCTTAGATTTTGTTGGTTCATCATAGTATAAACCCTTGGAACAACATTTGAATCAATTGAGAAATTTCACAAGGGTGATCTTTTTCTTTACAAGCTTGTGAGGACTTCATCATGTTGTCATATAACATACCAAGACAAATAATTCATCTCGGTTTGCAATATGGAGATTGAAGAAGATTAAGTGTGCATTGATGCCTATCCTTGTGGATGATGAGGAGTCAAAGCATTTGTTAGTAAATAGGTAATTGAAGGTAGCAAATGTAAGAAAATCTGTTCAAATTTTGTAGAGACACTGATAGACATGAAGCCTTGAATTTTATCAAAAGTGAATTGATTAGAAGAAGGGTAGAAAAAGCATATAAATGTGATAAGTTAATTCAATGAGCCATTATACAATTTTCAAAGTGATAAATACATTTTCCTTCAATTTTCAACTTTCAAATACAAAATCCACTTTTCCATTATGTCATAGGGTTTATGGTTTAGGGTATGAACACTTTACATTTTACCAATTAAACTCACCATACTCACAAGATGTACATAGTTTGAAAAATCAACTAAAATATATTTATTTTAGTAGTGATGTGTGTGAAGTCTCCTATGATTGGGACGAGATTTGATGAGCATTCAAATGTCAATTTTTTTTTGTCAAGTTCATCTAGTTATCTGTTTACATTATTGTGGCATTATGTGGGCAATTCTATCCTTTTGTGTTATTTCTATCGTTTGATCAATGGATAGTTGGATGAGAATATTATGTCTTTGTTGTTCACTCATGGGGTTTGAGGACTCATAAGTAGAATTTTTAGTCTGATCTACTACTAAGCACGTCAATAGAGTTTCAAGCTCCCAATAGCTAGATAAAAACTCTTCACTCTTCTTGTGAGACCAAGTTCTCATGTGGTCTTGTGTTG
Organism: Lygodium microphyllum; assembly: GCF_053477565.2. Lineage (NCBI taxonomy): Eukaryota > Viridiplantae > Streptophyta > Polypodiopsida > Schizaeales > Lygodiaceae > Lygodium > Lygodium microphyllum. The sequence goes on from NC_141139.1 coordinate 70,059,854, forward strand.
CGTGTGCTTCTTTTCTTTCAATCCTTAAGGCTTGTCAAATCTTCCTTGGTCTCTCAATCCTATCTCTTTAAGTTCTTGTTGTTTGGCTTTGTCTCCTCAAATTCTTGATCATGTGTCCTTCTTCTTGCTTGTGCACTAGGTACAATTTTCCTTGGACTTCCTTTCATTATTGTTAATACTATTTAAAGATGGCTAAAGTCAAAGACATTTTTGAAAAGCAAAGGTGCAAGTGCCATCAATATTATTGGATGAATTATTATCTTTGGAGCACTTTAGTGTACTATTTTTGGGTACTTGGATTATTCTTGTACTTCATGGGCATCAGATTATCATGGTTGCATTATTTTATGAGAGTTGGACTCACTACTCCCATGCACATTGTATCATCATCCAAAATTGTATTCGTTGCACCCACAACTGTTGTGTAGGTTATACACATGAATTTGCAATCAGAATAGTGTAGGCTAGATGTAGTATTGATGTAGAGGATTGGGCTAAATTAGATTACCTATGTAAGTCCACCATCATATTATCCCTCTCTAAGAAGGTGTTCTATAATGTTGTCTCTGATGGGCAGTTCATACGAGACTTATGGGATAAGATTCACAATGTCTATGACAATCAAAGCCCTACATGGTGGTGGATGGGAAGGAGTGATGACATCAGATTGTGTTTCTTGGGTTGTGAAATCATCTTGGAGCCTTCAAGCTTTTGGACTACAATGCAAGAAGGTAAATTGGTGATGAGTTCACTACACCTCAAAGCTAGTCTTATGTTTTTGCTTTCTTGGGATAGAGAGAAGGATGCATGGTTGGTTAGAGTAGAGTATCAAGAGACAAGGTGAGATTGTTGCGAAATCAAGTTGTAGCTTCTAGAATAATACAAGTCTGTCTAATGTCCCACTGACTATTGTATGTTTAGGCCAACATTTTAGTTCCATTGTTGCCTTGACAAAGAATAGTGCAACCATCGAGGTTCTCATACTCCTATTGTGTGATGGATAGGAGGCTTGTCTATGAGTGTGGATGCAGTTGATGGGGTATCGATCATTCGTGCTTGATGACTAGCATACTTCGAAACACATGAGGCTAGGTTAGGAAGGCCAAATAAGAAGAAATCAATTTGTTGGATTGAGATTGAAGAGATTGGATTTGTTAGAGTAGGAGAATATACAAAACATAAACCTAGAAATATGAAAACAATCCCCCTCACCACCCCCCCCCCCCCCCCCCCCCCCCAACACAAACCTCAAACTCTTCTTGTTGGACATCTTGTGTGGCAACGTTCGGTGGTACATCTTGATTGCCTCTGTCATTGGTTGCATATGTGCTCATGATTGAAATCTGATCAAATGTATAACTTGCAATTGTGTCCATCTTGTGAAGCTTTAGGGTTGTCGAAGGGTGGCAAAAAGAAGGGTATGAAGAAGTTATAGAAGAAGAAGGGAATAGAGAGAAGGTAGCAAAGAAGAAAAAAGAGGATAAAGAAACAAGAAGAAGAAGGTAAGAAAAGAAGGAGGTGTAAAATTTGAAGAAAAGAAAAAAAGGAAAAAGTAGAACTAGAAGAAGAAGAAGAAGAAGAAGAAAAAGAAAGATGAAGAAGAGGTAAAGAAGGAGAGATGGTGTAGGAGGTCAAGAAGAAGAAGGTAAGAAAAGGAATAGAAAGGAAGAAGAAGAAGAAAAAGAAGAAGAAGAAGAAGAAAAGAAGAGAGGTCACACACACACACACATGCAGCACAGGCGCAGGCCACACGCACATGCATACGCGCACGCACACGCACATGCGCGCGCGCGCGCGCGCGCGCGCGCGCACACACACACACACACACACACACACACACACACACACACACACACACACACACACACACACACACACACACACACACACACACACACACACACACACACACACACACACACACACACACACACACACACACACACACACACACACACACACACACACACACACACACACACACACACACACACAAAATTGGTAGGATTTTTGGTAGCAACACTATTTGTTTAGACTCCTTTAGACACACATTGAGCACATTCACAGAGAACCTCACACACACACACAAAAACACCCACACACAAGCACAAAAACACACAAACACATGCACACAAAACACGTTTATCATACATAGACACACACACATAAGTGCACACACAAAAAACTCACCCCACTCAAAAACACATGTTACCTTTGCACACATATATCCTCTTACTTCCATACATACTTAAGGTGTCAAACCCACACACTCACACTTACACCCCCCCACCTATCCTCACACTTAAGTGCGCGCGCGCGCGCACACACACACACACACACACACACACACACACACACACACACACATCTCCCCCCCATGTTATTCACCCCCACACATGCATCCCTTCACATAGCACATCTCACATGCTCTAGTCACATAGGCCTAATTATGTTAGGCACATAGGTTTATATAGATGATCACATATGTACGCAAGTTAGTCGCACGGAAAGTAGGCTAATCATGTGGGTTGTAGATGCTTAGGTTCCATTAGTCACATAGGGGTATCTTCACATGTAAATGTTTAGTTTACTCACTATTAGTTGCACACTAGGACTTGCACTTTACCACTTGCACCTAGCACTTGTGCCACCTCATTGCTTGCACACCTAGGATTTGCACCACCTTAGCTCACACCTAGCATTTGCATTACCTATGATTTGCACCCACCTAGGACTTGCACCACCTCTCACTCACACCACCTAAGACTTGCACCACCTCGCACTTGCAACACCTAGGACCAGGACTTGCACCACCTAGGATTTACACCACCTAGAACTTGCATTACCTCACTGCTTGCACACCTAGGATTTGCCCCACCTCGTGTTTGCACCACCTAGCACTTGCACCACTTAATACTTGCACCACCTCACCACTTGCATAACCTAGTACTCAAACTACCTCATCTTAGGCCAAGTGGCAAGGCAACAAGCTAGCTAGTCACCATCCCTTGACTTTACAGTTGACACTTTTGCTCCTTTGAGGATATCATGTACTATGGTTGAATTTGACTGCCACCTATCTTATACCTATGATGCTAGGTGGTCTCATAAAAATGTAACTCACGCATTGTGACCAAATTGTCCACAAGATTGGTGGCCCTCCCTAATTGCTAGAGCTCCCAAGAGAACACAAGAAGATAGGGAAAGAAATGCAAGAAAACATTTGTCTCACCAACAAACATGCTTTTAATCTTCTTATGAAACCACACAAAGAAAACAAAAACCAAGGAAAAAGATATTCATGCAACATCATAGATTGCATCTCCCATAGTAGCACTCTTAATGAAACACATCATATACAAAGAAGAAGAACTCATATACATCACTTTATGAATGGAATCAATCATATAGTATCACAATATCTCTCTCATATTTAATGTTTTGTGTCAAAATTTGGCTATCTTCCTCTCAAGATCTCTCACACACACACTTTCATTCAATGATACATTGAGATACAATAAAATTAGACTCCATAATCCTCATTTAGTTGTTGAGGCACCCTCCAAGAGGTATGACTGATCTGAAAAGGTATTAGAGCCAATACAATGACTCCTGATCATGAAATACTACACTATTACTCCTAGCATTGAGCTTCAGGCTTCAACTCTTAATATCTTCGCTTGAATAGCTAATATGAGCTTGTATTCTCCTCTTTCCAAATTAGGAAAACATCCCCAAGCTAAAAACCCATTAATTAGAACATATACAAAGGCTTACACGAGCAATACACTGAAGCTCAACAAAAGGTATAGAAGGTCAACATAACTTAATAAAATCCACGTAGTCCAAACAGAACCCATACTAATCCATCAAAATACATCCAAAATATCTTCAATCACAAGCCAAAATATCCATTTACAACCACAAAGCTCAATCAAAATGAAAAATAGAGTTCAACATAGATAAATAGAACACATCAAAACCAAAATAATCACTCAATAGAACACATAAGCTCACCAAAAAACAATAAAAAACCTCAAAGAGCTACCAAATGATCTTCAATCTAGACTAACACTCCCTAAATCACTCTCAAAAGATATAAAACTTATAAAATCATGCAAAATAAGCAAGTTAGCTCCCATAGAATAACAAAAAATAGCTAAAAATACAATCAAATAAGCACACAACCTATCCCCACACTTAGTACGGGGGCATCCTTTTGCGACATTGGAAAGATCAAGAAAAACGTCAACTTATCTTATAGCTAATCACCTTGCATTCACTTCACCAACATCAACTTGAACACAACAATGACTTCAACCAAATCTTCAAAATAACTTCCGTCTTAAGATAGAAATGGAAGGAAAACATTTAAGTCCATGAACCATTTAATTAGTAACCAAATATATCCACACAAACTAGTAAATAACATAAGAGATTTTGGAGCATGTCCATATTCTATAAGAAAATGGAGAGATCTTCATCTTGAATCTCCATTTGCATGACCATCTTCAATAGCTTCAATAGCACATACACTTTGACAAAGATAACACACATACACAATACATCCACATATACACATATATAGTTACACACTGAAACATGTTGGCGTCTTTGCACTATGCACCACCAAATGCTCTACTTTAGATCAAGAGGCATGCATCCCCAACCATTTAGCATCAATAGGCATCAAGTAGCGACCACATAAGCATAATCCATAAGTATTTAAACCTGAAGAGTATGTGCTGCCCTGTTTTCCAGTCTTTTGTCTAAAATTTCCAGCCATCAAACTAATGGCAATCACCTCCAATGACCAAGATCAGTGCTTAGCATGAGAACCAAGCATCCAAATGTAGTAATGATCACTTATGAGCTACCAAGAAGCATGGAGAGCCAAAGGATGGGTTGGTTGGAAACTGCCAGCAAATAGGCACAGTTTGGCAGCATTACCTTGGCTATGTGGAGTCAAAACATGCCACGACCTCTAATGTTGTGGGTATGGGAAATGTAGGGGGCATCAATGGGGTGCCTATTAATGCTCCAAGGTAGCCTCTAATCAAGCTCGGAGGGTAGAGAACAAGCATATATTCAAAAAATGAGTGAAAAAAGCCCTATTTTGCCTTACTTGTGTGCCCAAAGCTCTCCAAAATGAGCTCAAGAATAGCTCAAGCAATTTCCCGATGGAGCTCAAATGCTTTCTTGATGAATTTCAAGAGAGAGGAGATCACGACAAACCTTCCAAGGTGAGATATGGCTGTCAAGGATTACATTTTGCAAGCTTGACTGTTGGTTGGAAGATCCCCAAAGCTATCTTTCCCACTGATGACTGCTCCAGCTTCTCAAGCTCCGAAAATGCCAAGCTCTGATACTAGTTTGAAGTGAATTGATCGATGGAGTGCAGAGCTTCAATGGATGCAATGATGCAGGTATATCAATAAAGGTACAACCCCAAAGGGTGCCCAGACAATGGGTGGGCATAGTGGCCCTTTATTCCCAATGATGAAGCATAAGAACTTGCATTCTCCTCCTTGAATTCTTGTGTAGTTATTTTACTACACAAGTTAGCATGCACCAACTCTAGAGGAGCCTTGCTCTGTTCTTGCTTTCTTGTGGAAATACCTTTCTCTATTGCTTGCCCATCATAGAGGCTTCATATGGTTCCTTCATTTTAGTTATGCAAGTAGATAAGAAACCATATCTTGCTTATGCATCTCTTTCAACATTGTAAATCTAATGTAATGAAATCTTTTATGCCAAAGTTTACTTGTGTCTATACCAGTAGTGGTTGTAAGAGCATTTAACTTATAGAGATCATTCCTTCTTTCTCCTTTGATGTGACAACTTTGCTAGCACTGTCAATAATTTTTGCACCTATCTTGATGAACCTCACTTAATGACCAAGATCAATTATGGAAGCAATTGATAACACCTTTCTCTTAATCTCTAGAATGTACAACACTTTTGAAAGCTTTTTGAGTTCCGCATTTATAGCAACAAAGAAAATAGTACTTATGCTCTTAGTATGCCATTTTGCATCGTTTGGAACCATCATAATGATGGATTCTTACAAAGGCTACATAGAACTCTATAGACCTTTCTTGTAGGGAGGTGCCACTATCCAATACCCATGAGTTAGTGGTAGATACTTCTTGCATTGAGGAATACACTTCCTCAATGGTCGCCATGGGTAACTCCGTTTTACTTCAACCGTATTGGTTGTCTCTTTCCCTTTAGTTTTGAGGGTGCCAATCTTTTCATCTGCCTTCTTAACACAATAATATGTAATTGTATGTCCTTTCTTATTGTAGTAGAAGTACTCTCCTTGAAACCTTTTCTTACCACCCTTCTTCTTTTTGTTACCATTGGTAGAGGAACCACCTTCACCTTTGGCATTGGTAGAGAATACAACATTTCCACTATTGTGATCTTCTTAGGCTTTAAACCACAATTCCTCCTCCATTAGTAGTGTATAAAATTCCTCACATGTCAAAGCATGGGGTCTTACATGAGTGTTTGTGACAATTGTGAGTCCATCAAACCTTGGTGGGAAAATCCAAAGACACCTCCTCACTAGCTCCTCACTAGTCTTTTGTATCCTAGTGCCATCTATCTGGTTGTGCAGATTCTTGATCCAAGTGTGATGAACACTTCAATAGTCACTTCTTTAGCAAATATATCTGATACTAGTTGATTCCCCAGGTTTTGAATTTATATTTGATTTTGTGTTTCATTTTGACTTCTTAGTACATTCCAAGCCTCTAATGCCTTGGTTGTGTGTTGAATCAAAGTCAAAAAATTATCAAAACAATTTGTAACTATGGCACACAATGCATTTGCATTCCTTTGTTTCCAATCTTATAGAAGATCTACATTTTGAGGAATCATGACTCTCGAATTTGCTAGGTCGATGGTGGGTTGTGGTTCTGGGTCAATCCTAGGTACCCTCTTTAGAAGCTCATAAAACTCAATGATAGCTGTAATTTAAAACTCCTACAAAGTGTAGTTTGTACCATCTAACTTACCTTTGCTCAAGGTTGGTGGATAGATCCTTTATGTTTGAATTGCCAATATAGTAGTACCACGACATGATGTGCTAGATGACATTGCTCTTCTTTGCCTGTTGAAGCCCTTACCTCTTATTCACTATTCACTCCTTAGAGCCCCTGGGCTCTAATACCATATAAAAATACATGGCACAACGAACAAGATATAAGCAAGGCATAGAAAATACAAAGAAAGGATGAGAAGAACATAACATTTCTAATTTTAAATAAACTAATATAAAGATAGTTGTATCCACTTGTGCACTTTTGATGTAAAGCTTAGATAGAGATCTAAATAGATAATAGGTGAAGAGCTTAAGGCTTGGTGGAAGAAGTATAACTAGGTAAAAGATAGATTGGTGATGGTTTTGGAGGGGTATTTATTTTATAGCCCAAGAAGGTAGTTTAGTTGTCCAGTTTGACTATATTATGAACCGCCCCTAGTCAAATTTAATGAATGTTTCAAGGAACATATCCTTTACACTAAAGATCCTTGTTAACTCCCACATCTCCCAACTCGATGCATTGTGCCTCGAGTTGCTACTAGTATAACTACTCTATCTAACCCAAAGACTAGATCCATAAAGGTCATTTTTTTGCAATTTCATCACATAGACCTTATTTGACATACAAGTTGGGCCCAATCAATATCTAAGCTCATATATGGCTTCTCCTCATAATGGGAATCTTACAACTTAGAGCACCATGGATCATTGGTGGCACCATATGAGGGTGGGACATTGAGCATATCTAATAAAGAGAAAAAGTGTGAAGACCCTTTTCACATGGTATAAGCCTAACATTATTTGCCTTCATGAAGTGAAATGTGGGCAGTAGGCTAAGTTTTCTATTCCAAGATATAAATGATTTCTTGATACTCTAGTATGAAAAGAATTGATATGGATATGCAATGAAAGGGAGAATGGCACAAGATATGGAGGCTCAAGTAAATTTATTCTTCTTCATCTTCATTCTTTTCTTTCTTCCATTGTCTATTATACACACAAAGTAGCTTTCTAAAGTGATAGATAACTTTTGACCTTTAAGTGTGTTCACAAACAATCTATATTTTATTAATGCATACATAGGATATAGACTTAACCTATGTCTTATTTCTCAACAATCCCTCTCAAGCTCAGAATGAGCTTGCAAATACAATATTCCAAATGCACTTCTAAAGTACTCAAACTTATATTTACCTAATGCTTTGGTAAAGATATTTGCGACTTAGTCATTAGTTTTGACATATATCAAGTCTATCTCTCCATCCATGACGTTCTCTTTGATAAAATGGTAGTGTAGTTCAATATGCTTTGTCCTTGCATGGTAGACTGGGTTCTTTGCCAATATGGTACTCCTAATGTTATCACAATACATGATAGGTCCACCATCTATCTCAATCCCCATATAACATACTAGCAGTCTCAGCCATGTCTGCTCACATGTTGCCAATGCTATACCTCTATATTCTACTTCTATACTAGACAAAGCAACTGTGGGTTGCTTCTTGTTGCTCCAACTCACCATTGCTAAACCAAATGACAAAGCATAACCATTGCTGGTTCCATAATGATTGCTACTCAATCTGCATTTGTGTATCCAAACAATGTAGGCTCGATTTATTTCTCATAGAATAAGCCAAAGCTAATTGCCTTCGTTACATATCTTAAGACTCGCTTCACTACTGCATCCAAATGTGACTTGCATGGATTTTGTATGAATTGGATTATCAATCCCATTGAATTATTTACGTTTGGTCTTGTTATAATTAGGTAGATAAAGCTACCAACCATCTTCCTAAACATAATAACCTCCTCAACAGACTATCCATCATCCATTAACTTTATGTTTTGATCCAATGGTATGCCCTTTGGTTTACATGTTGTCATCCCATACTTCTTGACGTCTCGAATGATTTTTGTCTTTGCACTAACGAAATTCAATGTGGAGTATCAATCACTTCAATGCCTAGAAAGTATCTCAATAAACTAAGGTCTTTGACGCCAAATTCCTTATGCAACATGTGTTACTTTAGAAATCTCTTTCTCAATGGTATCTGTATGTATTGATAAGATCATCAACATAAATGACCACAACAACCATTCCATACTTTAGATGCTTGATATAAAGTGAATAATAAGCCATGCTTTGCTGAAATCCCATGCTGTATAAAAACTTGTTGATCCTTTCATACCAAGCTCTAGGTGCTTGCTTGAATCCATACAATGCTTTATTTAAGTTACATACATACTGTGGATACTTAAGGTGTAGGTGCATACCCTTCTAGCTATTCCATATATACTTTCACTTCCAATGTACCATTCAAGAAGGCATTCTTAACATCCATTTGATATAACTTTTAGCCATAAATAGAAGGTAAGGTAATCAACAATCTCACTGTAGTCATCTTTGCCATTGGACTAAATGTCTCGTTATAGTCCAATCCATATATCTGTGCATAAACCTTTGTAACTGTTAACTCCAACATGAAGAAAGCAAAAGGAAATAAAAAAGACGCAGGGAAAAGGCAGAAAAAAGGTAGCTTGACAGAAAAAAGAAGAGGAGAAAAGGCCAAAAGAGCAGGGCAACCTTAAAAAGCCCAAGGCAAATGCAAAAGGGGAAGGGTGCATTTTAAAATACAAAGGCGCACCCTAAAATCTTGTAAAAGAGTGCCAGGCGGTGGAAAATCCGAAAAGCTAAAATAGAAGACAAGAACAAAGGCCAAGGCAAGAGAAATGGAAGACAAAGGCGTGCAAGGAAAAGCGCAAGTCAAAACTTTTGTAAAAGAGCGCAAGCGTGGCAAAAAGTGGCTCTCCTCTTCTTCTTCTTCTTCTTGTTCTTGCTTGCTTGAGCTTGTGCTTGAGAGAGGGAGTGTGAGAGTGTGAGGGAGTGAGTGTGCGAGGGTGAGGGACCGTGGGGTGGAGAAGCTCTCCATCTTCTCCTCTCTTCTTCTCTTCTCTTCTCTTCTCTTCTCTTGCTCATGGTGATGGAGCTTGGAGCGTGGAGCTTGAGGATGGAGCTTGCTTGAAGCTTGCACTTAGATCGTGGAGCTACCGGAGTGCACGGGAGAGGAGGTAACTCGAACATCATGGAGGTAAGCTCACTACACCCGTAGATATGGATGGCACGTCGGCTATGTGAGAGGTAGCCATTAGTGCTCGGCTTGGAATGCTTGAAACAATAAGCGATCCGTGGGTCTTGGCGGTTGAGCGAAAGCTCCCACATTTTGGTTCCATTGCCGAGACCAATGGATTCAAGCCTTGAGCGCTTGCACGCTTTGAATCAAGCATCAAAGTAAGGGTTTTTCTCTGAACCGGTGCTTGAGATAGGTAGGAAGTGAGGGGGTTGAAGATGGTATTCGATCTCCTTGGGAAGTAGGTTTTTTGCTTTTTGAGAGTTATGTTGTGAGATGGAGTAGTGTAGGTGTTTACTTTGTGATTTGGATGCATTAGAGTAGGAGAAAACAAAGAAAAACAAAGAAAATAAGCATTAGGGTTACTATTGCAAAACAGGGCAAGAATCGTGCAAAAGTGGTAAAAAACTCGCTTGTGATGCCTAAGATCTGTAAGTGAGTTATTGGGGGTGCCAATAACACACTTGGAAAAGGGTATAAGGGCCAAAAGTGGCAAGAAAGGCCACATTGTGCATTGCAGGGTTTCAGGAGAGCAGGAGAGAAGAGGAAAGCTTGGCGAGGGAATTCACTTCAATCTTGGCATCAAAGAGATCTTTGGCTAGCCTAGGTAATTCTACACCTCCCCCTACAATAGTAGGACCAATCTGGAGCTGCTCAACAAGGGGGAAGGCCTCCAGCGCCCTGCATGACGAATTTCATCAGCGTTGGCAAAAACACACGCACGTCACTCGGCGCGTCCGAGTCACGATGACTCTGGTCCGAGGCCCAGACTCGGCCCTCGGACTGCTTGACTAGACCCACTCAATCACTACCATTCGGACGCCCATGCTCGAGGCGTCCGAATCGAGCACTTGGACTAGCCACTCGGCCCTCTGACTCCGGCCTCGGCCCACTTGGCCCTCTGACTCGACCTCGGCCCACTTGGCCCTCGGACATTGGGGTCGGACCGGCCGAATTTTTCATTTGGACAGTCACACACGACCCTTACCACTTGGTCATCGGACGTGCCGAATCGGGAACTCGGAGCCGGCAACTCGGACCAGTTGGGCCAAGTGTGCAGTTTGACCAAATTTTCAGAAAACTTTACCTGACCTAGCCAACACTCAGCAACGCGAACTGTAGAAAGCCCTTAGGACACTCAGAACGCGATTCTGGCACACGGAATAGGCAAAATCGTAGGGCGCAGTTGCTTAGTAGCTAGAGGCAGGCAATTGCGAGACCAGGGACTTAGACGCAATCCGCCGAGTAGGAAAGCCTGATTAGACCCAAAAACGAACGAGGCAATGAATTGGAAAAAGAGCGCCGAGCCCTGAAATTGACCCCACAGGCTACATAGAGCGAAAGGCGCATCGCAGATCCACAACTGGGCCGAAACCTCGAGCAAGTGATTCAAGATTTGGTGGAATGATCCTCCAAGTTGTGCATGGTGCCTACCATAACGACCCTGCGGCTCGAGGAGGGGATCGCCTCCCGGACCGGACCCCCACAAAGGGGGCCTTGCCCCCTCCATTTCCGCCCCAAGTAGGTTGGAGAGAGAACGCGTGCTGTGATAGGCCCTCCAACTTAGACCCTCGGGCAGTAATGGCCCTATGCGAGCATGGAGGCTTCCTTGAAAAGGAGCAACCAGAAGCCCGCACCCGAATAGAGGCAAACAGAGACCCTAGAACCTTAACGGGCCAATCTAGCCATCAAGGGCAAAAAGGCCGCACTACAAGGACACATGTACATTGTGTTCAAACTACGTCTAGTCAAAGTGGAATGCAACATCATCAAGCTACCAATGCAGAGGTGACTAGACATGACAGTCCTGACGATAGATGTACTCTAAGCAGTGCTGCACAGAAAACCTAAGATCTCCGTGGAGAATCCACGTCTGACTGTGCAGCTAGGGACTCAAGGGCATGTATAAGAGGGCTTGAAGTCGTAAATCAAGACCCGGACGATGAAGACATAGTACCACCTGCTTATCTTATGGTCAAACTCACCGCAAAAAGAGAGCATAGTGTTGATGCTCCCATTGATGAAGGAGCATATTTCAATGTCATGACTTACGAAGCATGGACCCTACTAGGTCAACGAGAGCTCCAACCGACTGATGCAACTCTTAAGCCTCACGGGGGAAGTCCACTAGCACTTCTAGGGAAGTGCAAAATCCTGGTTACTATTGAAACAGAGAGCTTGCCAGTCCTGTTCTATGTTCCTCCAAATAGCAAGAATTATGGAACGGAAATCCTCCTAGGAAGGCCCTTCAAAAAGGCAACGCAGTGTGAAGCCAACTATATAGCACAGAGGATACATCTAGCACTACTAGGTGCGAGGATAATCGCGACCTTTAGCGAGGGTGACCTCGCCAGGCCTCGAGGGAAGGGCAAGGAGCATTCTGACATACCAAGCAGGCCTAGTGATGAGAGCAGGGAATTGTTGAAAGAGTTGATGCAAGTGCAAGTTGAACGGAGAGAACTAGTAAGTGAGGCCATACTGGAAACAAAAGGTAGGAGATAAGCCCAAGGATAGGGCTTGGACTTATAAATATCGTAGAAGATCACGAAAGAAGCCCAAGCCTTATAACCGAAGGCATCCAGGGAGAGCACACATGACGCCATGATGGATATCCAAGGCACTGCTTCGTGCTCAAGGGTATTATGCAGGAAATCGATGGATTTGGGTGCCAAAACCCCCTGCTAAACCACCTCGGTCAGGAGCCCAAATTAGGTCAAAAGAAACAAGGCATGGGAGGATCTCTAAACGAGAACCCGAGCCTCAGACCAAAAATATTGGAGTGATAGCGCCCCTCACAAATGAAATCAAGAAACCAAACATGACCCATCAAATACTAGATCCATAGCCTAGCGTGCCAAACAAGCGGATATCAGAGGGATCCATCGAATGCGCACGAGGCCCACTAGTGGCCAAGGAGCATTTGACTTTCCAAGAGGACAAGGAGCACTACAAGCACAATGTCACTCATGATAGGGCTGATTGCTCGGCAAAGCTAACGACGGAATCCCTCAACGATCACAAGCAAATCATTCAGCCGGAGCCAGGTCTGCCTAAAAGTCCTAGGCCCCCTCTCTTCCCAACCAGACCCTGGAGACACAAGGACAGCCGTCAAGGGCAGGGGCTCACTCCCAACCTCTGTCTCCATTAAAGCTTCCAAATACCCAAGAGGAGAAACAAGACACTGGCCACAGCTCTCGACCCAAGGATATTCCTGTGCGACCCAATGTGACTGGATCAACTCAGGATCAATCCACGCAGATGAGTGTTCAGAGGACAACAAAAGACACGTCCACATCCGATCGCCCCAGGGACTCCACACTGCTATGCACCAAGAGTGCCCAATCCACTAAACTCAATGCCACTGCTCCCAACCAGGGATCGCAACTGTCACAGCCCTCAGCTGTGACCATGCCCTTTGTAGAACGTGTCCCTGACACTTCATTTGAGGAGGAGGTGCCACAACCAGTAGCCTTGACAACTCCCATTCGTCCCAAGCACCTGAAGCCTAGGCTCAAGGAGAAACCCCTCAAGGGTGTGGCCAAGGAAAGGATGCACCAAACCACTCAACCTAGCGAGGCTATTCAACGGGCCACAGCCATGTCCCATGAGGGCACACTAGAGAAAGGAAGTGTTAAGGCCCAACCAAGCACAACAATGGTTGACCTAGTCCAAGGTCTTGAACCATTGAGAGATATGCCTTCACTGACCAAGAGAAAGAGGAGAAAACAACGCAAACAATAGCACCTACAGGTGGTCATGGACCCCAAGAGCGTTGAAACCAAGAGCGCTGGAGAGCTAGGGAATAAAGCATCATGTCCACTCACCACTGAACCCATTGATGTCTCTCCTAATGGCAATGAAACCTCAGACATATCCGTGGGCTCTGACAAATCAAAGCAGTCGTTACCATCAATGGCTGCTTGCAACACTCTATCCATTGACAATAGAACTTGCATTGACAAATCAAGAGTGGATACAACACTGTCACAACAGGGTGACGAATTCACACCAGTCACATCCAAGGAGAACCATGACGCAATAACGAAGCCTCAAGAGAAACATGGAAACCCCAAGAGCATGAGCAATCCTAGCATTGACCAATCTTGCTCATCTAGGCTTGAACCCCTAGCTATGCTAAAGCCTAGGCAAACTCCTAGAAGTTTGCATGAGATGGAAACCGAGCAAGCCCTCGTTGAACATAGAAGTGTCGCAGAATGCTTAACTGAGTTAGATGCTAGGCTCAAGGTGTTCGCACGTGTCTACGTCCTTGCGGACATGGGCGCATTCCCTAAGAAGCAACTTGGAGACTACTTGCCCTTTCGTTTATCTTGGGAAGAGCAGGAACACCTCGACGAGCACTATAGCAGGCTCTTGTACGAAAGCTTGTGACTCATCTCAGGTGAGGAAGCAGACGAACTACGCTTAACTGACACGTTCAATGAGGTGCTCTGCCAACCGAATCTCGTAGACATAGAGCAACTAAAGTGATTGTCAGCAGGCCGGAGTCGATTCGAGTAGCGTTGGTGTGAAAGCCGCGTTGCAATGGCCGAACTAGGGGCTCAGATCATGACAATCTCTGAGGAGCGATTGGCCAAATGGAGATCCCAAAGAGACCCAACCTATGTGGCACTGACTTCCCTTCGAGTTGCTGACTGCCATTCGGGGCAAGGACTTGGCTAAATCAAGCCAAGAAAACCCTCTGTTTGATAAGGTTCTCGCTAAGGAGGAGTTAGACGTTGCCAGTAGACTCGGACAAGGTTCCATGCTACTCGATGTGGCGAAATATTTATCAGTATTGAGTAAGTTACCACGTGTACTAGATGCGTGTGCCACGCTTCAGTACAATCCCGAGTTCTACAATTGGTTTCTATCCTCGTGAAGTGACATGGATTCATAAATAAGTATATATGTAAACAATGATTTTTGTGTCACCCTGTATAGACACTATCAACACACACAAGCAATAATAGTCGACGCAGACAGAAGAGTTGGGGCCAACAGGCTAGGCTCATCCGGTCCCCCTCTCACATGACTATTTCCACCTCCGGGCGAAGGGCATGCACCCCGCATTGCCACCGTGGAAAGCCCTGACCAACATCTCTGATGATGTAAGCAGGGTGCAGTCCCTTTCTATATGCCTTTCCCTTTTCGGTCCATCCTTCCGAGGATGAGCCCTACCCAAATCCATGACCATAGCTGATGTAACTCGGCATGAGCCAAGATCTGCTAATGGCGGGAGACTGAGTCAACATCATCACGGGGGCCACCCCGCTACAACGAGCACAGCATGTCCCACTCCGCCTC
Organism: Lygodium microphyllum; assembly: GCF_053477565.2. Lineage (NCBI taxonomy): Eukaryota > Viridiplantae > Streptophyta > Polypodiopsida > Schizaeales > Lygodiaceae > Lygodium > Lygodium microphyllum. The sequence continues at coordinate 70,075,334 of NC_141139.1, forward strand.
TTCTAATCATATGCATTTGATAACCCACACTATAATTCCGCCATGCAAACGGTCTTATTCTGTATCAAGGCCTAACCCTTGGTTTGCATATTGCAGGTCCCCCTACAAGAAAAACATGGAAAGCCTAGGGCAGCTGGCTTACAAAGACGCTCTCCGCGGACGACGGGAACATGCGGCACATGCCCCTCCACTGGTGCGCTACGTGCCCACCCTCAAAAGGGAAGAACAATGGGAAAAGGGCCTAGGCTATGGCCGGCCATGTAAAAAAGGGAAAAAGGGGATGACCGCCCAAAAGGGATTTAGGGTTTTGTATATAAAGTTGAAAAGTGAATGAGAAGCTCATTCTTGTGTGTGGCAAAAAGTGGCTCTCCTCTTCTTCTTCTTCTTTTTGTTCTTGCTTGCTTGAAGCTTGTGCTTGAGAGAGGGAGTGTGAGAGTGTGAGGGAGTGAGTGTGTGAGGGTGAGGGACCGTGAGGTGGAGAAGCTCTCCATCTTCTCCTCTCTTCTTCTCTTCTCTTCTCTTCTCTTCTTTTGCTCGTGGTGATCTCTTGGAGTGTGGAGCTTGAGGATGGAGCTTGCTTGAAGCTTGCACTTGGATCGTGGAGCTCGGAGTGCACGGGAGAGGAGGTAACTCGAACGACATGGAGGTAAGCTCACTACACCCGTAGATATGGATGGCACGTCGGCTATGTGAGAGGTAGCCATTAGTGCTCGGCTTGGAACACTTGAAACAATAAGCGGTCCATGGGTCTTGGCGGCTGAGCGAAATCTCCCACAGTAACCAACCTTTCTTTGTACCTTTCCAATGAGCCATCTAATTTGCACTTGACCTTATACACCCACTTGCATCCAATTGTCTTCTTACCATAGGTCAACTCAACTAGCTTCCATGTCATGTTCTT